>NW_027249261.1:0-338215 GCF_030848795.1 Temnothorax nylanderi
GGATATATTTGAGACCGGTCGACGGCGACGGTTGCCAAGAGAGAGAGAGCGAGAGAGAGAGAGAGAGAAAAGGACAGCGAGCGGCGTGTGTGCCGGCACTCGAAGCATTCAATTTGCGACAACTTCGGGTCTGCTTAGCGGTAATTATTTCCGGGGTCTCGGTAAACGTGTTTTCGCGCTTACCTCCCTTCCTCCCTCCCGTGCCGAAAGGACGGTGAGAATACGCGCGCTCGCTCGCGACGATCGCGACGCGCGCACACACGCGCGCACGCACACGCACGAGCGCGCACGAGCGCATGCGATGCACACATGCCGATGACGTTCGCGATCGCCCGTTCGAGGACGAGATCGATCGGCGCCGCCGTCGGCTCTGGTGCCTTGCCAGAAATAATATCGTTCGCGGCGAGGAGAACGCGAACTATACCGTGACCGAGCGACATCGAAGTCTCGGCTTCGAGAATCGCTTTCTCCTCGGACGCGTCTGAGATATTTCCATTTCCACGAGACACACATGCGATATGATTCCACGGAGCGCTCCGTTTTTCCCGGCGCGGCGCGGCGATGAAACACGCGGCTCTCCGACTTGGCCAGATTGCGTCCGTCGCCGATTTGCCGGTTTTTACGGGGGGAAATCGTGAATAATTCAGGGAATCCGCCAGAGTCACGGATCACGCTCGAAATTTATGATTACCTACAGTACCTTCGTTCGGAACGATATCGCATATCTATGACTCTACTAATTTCTTTCTCAATTAGGGGGCTTTAAAGTTTTATTTGTTGCTTCCTGTAGCTACAATTTTAGAAAAGAAGAATATAAAGCTATATATAATTGATGACCCACGATAAACTAATTTCTTCAATTGTGTCACATACGAATATATAGGTATGTTCGCGAATTTCGGAAAACGGCAAATCGTCACGCAATGGAAACGCATCTCTTCGTGATTAAATTGAAAAACACTATGCACTTGCAATTAATATATCTGAAAGCTAAACATCACACGATTTGTATTAATTTCTATGATAATGATATAATAATGTTCCAATTCCAATTCCAAATCGCGCAAAATGGATCGCCGGCGTTTCTCCGTTTCATGCATTAAAGAACACAAGCGTATTAATCTTTTCCAATGTAAGCGATTTCTCGCAAATGAGCGAAAGGTATCTCATCTTTAATGTAATATAATCAGCGGGTCTAAATAAATAAATAAAAATTTCTATTTAGAAATAGTTCATACAGATTTAAAATATAGTTTGCCGATTAAAATCATACATCGATTCAAATACCTGCTTGAAGAACTAAAGAAAGAACTGCGAAAAACTACTACAAAGTATTATATCGAGTCCAGCTTGACACGGAAAGGCAAAGGGTTGAGGAAATCGACTTGCGACGTCAATCCCCGACGGATCAGCTGCGCGCGAGCCAAACTCCCACGCACGTCACGCAAGTTCTCCGAAACGAGAGTAGAAATAATTCCGCGTATACCGGTCCGTTAACTTTCACTAGTCGTTCTCCAATGAAACAATTCGGGACAGGCGCAAATATTTCTCGCGAGCGCGGTCGCCGCCGACTGTATTTTTCACAAGACGGTTTTACAGCGCGAAATCTCTACGGAATTCGGCGCATCTTTCTTAAAAGATAATTCACCCGCGCGCGATCTTGAAACAGTATCGCCATTCGAAAAGAGAGTTAAGACGCGAGTATCCGGAGTTTCATCAAACCCCCTACAGTGTTAAATATTAAAGGAAATTTGAACCAATACCTTGAGTTAAATAACATTTTGTTATTTTTAACTATTAAATGTGTCAAAATTTATTATTTTAATTTCGTTGGTTTAGTTAAATTAACGACAAATTGAGTAGGAGCAGTGGCAACTTACAGGAATGATTAAAAATTACTCAAATTGAGCATAACTTGACCCTACGAATTTAATACGTAGATAAACGGATAATCACGATTACGACGCGATTACAACTATTTCGTCGCGAGTTCGCAGCCTCGTTAAACGGCGTATTTATAGAATACTATGTTTTCAAGTAAAATTATCGGCGAAACGATAACGAAAACCACGTTGCGTACTCGCGCAACTTTATCGCGAAGCTGTTCGCGTTAACGAGACAATTCCGCGTAAAGCATCGCTAAAAGACTGAGCGGCGACGAGCGATGGCTCCGCTCGTACTCCGCGGCGCGGCGCGGCGCCCCGGCCACTTTCGCGACCAGTCGTATTTACACGACCGCCGCGTCGACCGAGTTTCCATTTTCCATCTCGTTCGCCGTCGCCACGGATAAAAAAAAACCGGAGCGCCTCGCGCTCCGGCCCGCCTTGGAATCGCCGTAAACAAACGGAGACGTCCGCTTCGCCGAGCTGATAGCAGAGACAGTTAATCACGTCTCCGCCTCCGAAACGTCTTATCAATTTCGATTCCCCCCCCCCTCCTCCTCCCCTCTCGGCGACGGTATCGATCCGCGATAGAAGAACGATCGAGGAAAGATAAGAAACGGAGTTATCTCTCGATCCGCCCGGAGCAGATGACGCGATCGCGACGATCGCGACGATCGCGACTCTCGATAATCGCGAACGGCGAAACGGAGACACCTCGCTGATCGCTCGCGTTTTCCGCCAGACTTTTAATCGGTTCCTGACGCGCGCGCGAACACGCTCGCGAGGCGCGTACGCGACGGCGGCTACCAAATAACAAGATGGCAGCCGATCGAGAGCGATAAGCGCGACGTGCCGTCACGCGTCACGCGTCTCGGGATCGCGCATCGATCCCACGGCCGAAAGGCGGCACGAGAATGAACACGATATATAATGGATAACGTGAGATAGAAAACACACACATACACACACTCACCGGAATCACGATCTCGGGCCGACGGGGGCTGAACGTGGGCTCCGGCGGCGACGGGGATCGCAGTATATCCAATACGATAATACGGGTGTATCCAAATATGATAAATCCACACACCAGAGAGAGCGAACGAAAAACTGTCGTGCACTGATATATAATAGATAATACGAAACTCTTTCACTCGCGCGAACTCGTAGGGGCGGGCCGGCAGGGGGGCGAAATACGTGTGTAAACCGCCCGTACGTATATCCGTGCCTTCCCTTCGCCGACGATCACTGATTCCCGATGACGACGCAGACAACGAGGAGCACACTCCGCGGCGGCTATTATCTCGGTGCCGACCGCCCGACTCCCGACTCCCGACTCCCGACTGCCGAGAGAGAAAGAGATATTTATACGGGCTGAAGTGAGCTGCGGGACAGCGAGACCGCGGCACACCAGCACTTTCCCCGCGACGCGCACCACTAATAATACATCACTACGTCAACGGTAATGCCCGGCACGGCCATCATTGGGCAGTGCCGCGTCGCCGTTGCTTGTCCATGCGTGCATGCGTGACCGCGTATCCAAGAAGCGCGCACACCACCGACGGGAGACCACCGAGAGAGGAGACGACGACGACGACGACGACGACGCGCGGGAGAAACGCGAGAGAAAAGCAACGGCAGGCCGCGAATCGACGGCGAGATCACGCGACGTTAAACTCCTCGCGCTGGAAAGACACCGAGAGACACGTCGTGGACGTTAGATGGATAAATTAGATGGGTAGATGGATCTACCGTCTACTCCGCGCTAACCACTGCCGGGATTCCGTCAAAGTCGCGGAAAGAGAGAGAGAGATAGAGAGAGAAGGCCGAGAGAGGTCGAGAGACGCAACGTAGATCCGTAGCGCGCGCGAGCTAGTGCGAGACTGGCGACAGTGGCGACGGCGCCCGAAGCGAGCCGATCGCCGCCGCGCCGTTCCGACGGGACACGAGGACGCACGAGGGAGGCCAGTAATGCCGATGATCGAAGAGCTCCCCTCCACTTCCCTCGCCCCGACCGACCGACCGACCGACCCCCCACCCCGCGCCGCGCCGCGCCGCGCCGACCGAACGCAAAGAGCGACGGACGCGCGGGGCTCGACGACGGATAGATTACACGCGGCGCACGCGCGCGCGAGCAAGCGAGCGAGCGAGCGATTCGAGCGCGCTCCGCTCGTTCTCTCCCCCTGACGCGAACGCGGTTTCATTACGTAAAACAAGTGTGCGTCGCTCCCGATTCATTCGTCACCGAAAAAAAGGATGCGCGATCCCGGCAGTCAAGTCCGATCCCCTGTCCGTCGTCGAATCTACGAAATTCGATTCGAATCTTTATTGCTTTATTTATCTTTATTATCACTTCGATCGTTCTCAAAGCGAGGACGCAATGCGCTTCGTAAGGAAAATATTTAACGTAAACTATCGTTCGTAAGCTAAATTATTGTTTACTCGAGAACTACCTACCATGTATATCTGGAGAATGGAATGCGATAAATTTAGATTGAATCGAACTTTCGTTTCGGAGCGGCGCGAATGACCTTGCCGGGAATCGTCGATGATTCAGCCTTCAGACGCGACGGAACGCGTGGATTACTCAGGTGGATGCGGGTTCTTCGAAAGCGTTGACGGCACGGACAGCCCTTAATACGGTCGCGATGGCATCAGTTAGCTCAAATAAACGTTGGCGCGAGCGCGTCGAACTCTCGATCAACGATCGAAATCTTAAGCCGTCGATGATTCATCGAGATAACATCCGCGACGTTTTCCGTCGCGCAGAATCTCGAACAATGAACGATGCGCGAATAAAGAACAACAAACGCGAACATACGTGCGCAAGTGGCCTATAGTCGCGCGCATTTTTCACGCGTTTTCGTCGAAACGAGCCGAGTCACGGCGGGCCGCTAATCAATCTTCTTGGTAAGAACGCACACCGTCCCGAGTCAACCTCGCTTATCGCACGGTACGCGTGACGTCCGCTTTCGCGTGAATCGTAGATTCGTCGACGACCAGCGGGACGCGCGATTCGGCGCGAGCCCTCGGGTCATTTGGCACGCGTCTGTAATTAATTCGGGTTACGCGTGACTCGATAATGCGTCTATCACGCTCGGACAAAGACGACACCGAAGAAATGCCAGCGGTCGCGTTCCCTCTTGCGCCCTCGTAAATCCTCGCGCGGATCTCACAGCCTCCTCGCGATCCGCGACGTCCGCGTGGCGATGAAACGAAGGTACGTATCACGCACGTTCCGTCTCACACACACACACATATACGCGCGCGAGCGTGACGATTATAAGAAAAAGACGATAAGCACCTCTGAGATTCTTCCGTGTTTTCACTCGTACTTTTCTATCGCCCAAGGGCACTTAACACACATAAAAACGGAGCACGGGCGAGACCGGAGAATCGAGAACGCGCCTCGTTCGTGGAAAATCGTGGTCGCTTCCCGCTGGGGCGGAAACTCCGATGTCGTTGACGACGCGACGGAGGGACACGGAGGGATGGGCGAGTAGTGGCGAACGGACTACGAAGGGTGAGGGAGGGTGGGGCCGGGGGGAGAAACGGAGAGAGAAGGGTGGAGAGAGAGGAGGAGAAAGAGAGAGAGAGAAAGAGAGAATAAAAACGGAGCGCAGCGTGGTACAGGGAACCGTGTTACGAAACGACCGCGACGGAGATCCGACACAAACTGAGAGCCGCCGAGCTGCTGATTGCGACCGAATGCCGATAGCAAGCACATCCTTCCCCACCCAGCCGTCTCTTTGCCGTCTCCCTCCCTGCTCAGCTTCCACCCCTCTCTGCCCCTCGCGACCCACGCAACCCCACACAACGTAGCGCTCGATCTCCCCCGGCCGCCCCCCTGCGTTCTACGTCTATCCCCGCTCGCGTACACGAATCTGCCCTTCTCCTCATCCGTTCTTCTCTACCTACCTACCTCCGACGGTCGCGAGACTCGCGAGAAAGTTTCTGGCGTATTGCTAGGTTATCGGTATTACTCGTTAACGCCAAATCTGCACGCGACCTTGCTGTAACGAGAGAACGACGCTAAAACGATCGAGCGAGATCGTGCCGTGTGAAAGTGAAAGATTAATTTCGATAATCTTCAACTTATCGCGCGATCTTACGTGTAACAAGATTCTTGTAAAGCAATATGAAGGAATAATGGGCCAACGATACGAGCTAAATTCAAGATATTATATTAAAATATCAATAATAGAATTAAAATTTATTCATAAATAGAATAGACACAAAGTAAACGTTTTGACTTCACTTATAGTCTTCTTCAGTAACTTACTAAAATCAAGTTTACAAGAATAGTTCTATTATTAATGTATAATATTTTAAATTTAGCTCACATCGTTGGCATATTATCTCCTCATATTGCTTTGCATAAAACGAGCCTGATATTTCAATATTTTTAGATATTTAATAGATATTCATAAGAAACACGTAAGTAAGACTGTAAAAAGACTGATGACGCACATTCAGCATTTTAGAGAAAGTAAGAGGAGAAAGAAAAGAGAGAAGAAAGATCTCTGAATAACGGGTATAATCGATGTATCAATAACAATCCATATAAACGATTACGGAATCATACACCTGTTAATTTCATCTCAAGTTTCGAACAATTTAAATATTCAGCATATAGGTACAGATATCTTTAATATTCAAATGTTAGTTTGTCAAAGGGAAGAAGATCGAATTTGTTGTCCTAATTTTACCCTTCGGTCAATCGTGAACAACCACCGTCGACGCTATCATACGCGATATAGTAATGTTATAAAAAATGACTAACGATATCGCCGAGTTAAACGCATCGTTAGTCGTAGAATCGATGAGTTATCGTCACCGAGGTGTACGTCATCGCTGATCGCGTCATTTTTACCCCACGATGTAACGCAATGTTAACCGAGTCAACATCCGCCCGAGCAGAGACTTACGGCGCTTTATAATTTTAAAACGACCGTCGCGCGCATCGAGCGACGGGGGCAGGAAGGGAAGTGAGCAATTTCGAGATTTTCACAGCGCCCGTTTCCGACGACGACGTACGATGTCGTGGAGACGCGGCGATGTACAAGAGAACGGAATAAAATATCAATGCCGTCGGCGTCGCCGGGGTACTGTATCGCGGCACCGTATCTCTCGCTCACGCAAGAGCGGCACGATAACGTTCGCGCGCTCCAGGTACTCCTCGCACGGTAAACTCATTTCTGCGCTCCGAAATTGATTTTCCGCGAGGATGACAAACGTCCGTTGACTGTACAGTGAAAAGCATAATTTGCGACGTACCGGCAACATTCGGGATTCGCAATATTCCTCTCGCAATAAAACAATTTCTGGATAAACTCGATGCGCGTAACAAGCGGAGTGGTACATATACATTTCTGTGTATGTAACTTAACGTATGTTGCTATCTCTTGAATACGTTAAAAATTGAAAAGACAAGATAATGCACAGGACAATACAATCGTCGTTTCACGTAATAAATAAGTGTCATAAATCATAAAGCCTTATACCTGAAGAGAAAAAGATTTTCTAAAATTGTATTATTCTTTCCTGTCCATTTGTGTGTTGTAAGTCCTGTCCATTTGTTTCACATCTCAATTTCACAACTATCCATCAAGCGTTGAATAAAATTAAGATCTAAAGAGAAAAAGTGCAACATTGTCTTACTTCAAAACGTAAAAGGAAATAAATCCATATATCGCATTTCTAGAATGATGACATTTGTAAGGTACCTGAGCCGAATAAAGCCCAGCATTAAATAAGGTTTTGGAATTTACCGGTTAAAAACGCGTTTTAAGCTTTGAGTACGTAGGCCTGTTCGTTTTAGCTGAACTTCTTGTATGGTTCGTTTTTTCCTCTTTTTCTTTTCACATTGAAGAGAAAAAGAGAAAAGATGAAGTACGTGTGCAAGAAGTTCAGCTAGTCTTTTACTTAAAAGACCTGTTATGGGGACCGGTGAAGAGAGGCAAAAGGAATTAAAACTGGCAACAACGTGTCTGTTCAGTGCGACAAAAAGTTTGTAACAATGTGAACGTTTCTTTATTATTTCCAATTTATTTTTTATTCGGGCCTTAATATGTATGAATATATAATAAGGCCCAATGACAGAGTTAAAAAAAATTTTTTGTTCTTTATAATTATTCTATGCGAAAGACACATATTTTATTTTTGTTACTGATAGAAATAAAGATTTTATTAGTTTTCATTTATTGTTAGTGTACTTCAATATTCTCATAAATACAGTTTTAAAGAAATTAAATAAATAACGCGAGCCTTATTTAGCTCAGGTACCTTATATATATTTGTAATCATTCGAATCGCTCTGATAGCACGGTCTTCAAGTTTCCAAAGTCATATCACTTTATGAATTTTCATAACACGAGAAGATATTACGAGATGATACTTAATTCAGCTACGAGTTGATAACGATTACAGATAAACGTCGTAAATCGAATTAATGATCATTTACATTCTGATATGTGTGGCGGTCGTTGAGCACGGAACGTACGTAAGATATTCGTGCGCGATCACTACAACATATGACGCCGGGTTAACATGAACAAGCATTATAAATGAAGAGTCAAACGGAGACAGATATGTAGATCGAGATACGGATAAAGAGAGAGAGAGAGAGAGAGAGAGAGAGGGGGGGGGAAAGGACGAGATAGCTAGAGAAGGAGTATATAATGTAGGTCATGACCCAAATCGCATTCCCCGGCCTCTATTCGGATCTTTCGCAATTCACGAAAGTGTTCAACGAGAGTTCCAAAGAGTACTTTCAGTTGAAAGAACTGCTATATAGAAAATGAGCAAATTCTTTCGCTACTAATCTCATAATCTTAAAATAGAAACGTAACAAAATGCAATCAACTTGATATACATCGCACTTGATAAAGAATAAAAAAGCAAAAACTTGAAGTATGAAAAAGAACTTCAATTACTATTTTTCTTCGCATAAATATTATTGAAGAATATGCTTGAATGTCTGTTATCTATTTATCTAGTAATTTTTTAGCACAGTAGTTCTTGACGCATTCAATAAAGAACCTTCTAACACTATATATTAAATGACTTATAGGACTCCAGCAGTATAGTGATTAAATGTTTTGTGTAATCAGTATTACATTCCAATAGACATCTACTCAATAAATATTTCTCATCATCTTCTTACACGATAATCATTGATGTTGAAATATGTAATACAAATATTTTTATTTAACGAATAAACTCAAATTATCGGTTACATAAAAAGGAATTTGTTAAAAAAGGATAAAAATCAACAGAAAAATATATATATTTTACTCACTATTTTATTTTAAAAACAATTACATTATTCTGGAAAAACATTTAATTGAATATTGTTTAATCCTAATAACAATTGTAATAAAACATTCTCTTTACTTTGTATTCTGAATTCTGAACGTTTATATTTTCGAATTTTGATAAATATTAGCATGTGTTGATTTTGATTAAACAACATAATGATATCTATAGGAGATGAAACAGAATCGTCACCATTTTCCTAATCAGCGTAATAAAGTTAGCTGAATTTCAGAAAATAGTTTTAACTTGCGAATGTCGGAAGTTACACGTCGATCAATACACAAGTCATTAGTTGATATAATACAAGCGGCCTGTAAATCGCCGTCGTTGCTAAAAAAAAAAAACCGCGCGTCGCGTCAGAGAAAAACAGACGGCGATGCGGGGCGCGGCTAATTGGATCGGGAGCACGTGCGACGTGCGCTCGGCAAGTTTCCCGGCTCGAAAACGCCGCGAGGAGTTTCTCGGCAGCCGGGTAGCCTTGACGGCGCGGCGGCGCGAGAGCACCTGATTCGCAACTGGCGAACTAGACGGAGGGAGAAGGGAGGGAAGGGGGAGAAGTCGTCCTTTCATCCCTACGAGCGGTTGTCGTGCATAAGGATCCAGTCTCTCGCTCATTCCGCTACGTGCGTTCGCAGACGTTTTCCCCTTTTCTTCTCCCAACCGACCTTCCCCCCCGGAGTGGCCCTCCTGTCCCTCCCTGCTCCCGCTGCCGGCCCCACTCTCGGCTCCTCGCCGCTCTCTCTCTCTCTCTCTCTCTCTCTCTCTCTCTCTCTCTCTCTCTCTCTCTCTCTCTCTCTCTCTCTCTCTCTCTCTCTCTCTCTCTCTCTCTCTCTCTCTCTCTCTCTCTCTCTCTCTCTCTCTCTCTCTCTCTCTCTCTCTCTCTCTCTCTCTCTCTCTCCCCTCCCCTCCCCCTCCCCTCCCCTCCCTCCGCCCCTCGGAATCCTGTAACGGCGCGACGACACGTTCGCGTTCGCGTACACGCGCACGCAACGATCCACGCGTGCACCGTGCACCGATCGCGACGGACACGGGCGTTGCGACGTTGCCTGGGCGCGCAGGGACGAGATCGCGAAACGCGTTGTTGCCAAGCTACACGATACTACGCGATCAGCCGCTTTCCCGCGGAAGCACGCGATCTTCCGTTGCCCGTTCTCTCGTAGATACGCTCGTGTGCCGTGTGTGCGACTGTGCGTGTGTGTTTCCCGCATTACTATTGCCGAAACCGCGAGTCTATCTCATATATCTCCGCCTTACCTTCGTTTTCTTTCATTTTTCCTTTGTTTTACGAGATAAGATACCCTCTTCCTTGTTTCATGCTGGAGAACGGTTTGCGCGAAAAGAGACTGTGTTGTTCCTAGGAGGAAGTGATATTTTACCAGTCTTACGCTCTTGACTTTAACTTCCCACTAATTATTTTGTTGATACATTTATTTAATTGATTATTTTTTACCGTTTTGCACAATGCGCTTTGAAAATCCGCCAGTCAATTTAATTATCGCATGAAAACTCCATCATAATAGTTCGCATTTGCCGACGCGATCGGAGTTACGAACTGCTGAGGTATCACGCTACCGCTCTTCGTTGACGTACGATGCCTCGGGTCGTTTCGCGAACAATGTTTGAACGTAAAGCGCGATGAAACAGGAACAAAAGGTAGCACGCGGTACGGACACGGCATTGCGTTAGATAACGCAGCCTTGCGACGTCATCGCGCGCGTGGGAATGGTGGCTGGATGCCAAATCGAGTGTATCGCCGACGGCCTGGGTCGTGCCAGTTGGCCATACTAAATATACGAAGAGAGAGAAAGAGGAGAACGAGGGCGAGAGGAGGAGGGAAAGGGGGCGAGAGGGAGAGCGAAGGGAAGGAGGCATAATAACTTCCTATAACGGCGCGCCGCGCTTTGTTTCTTCCATTAAGTCGTTTTCTCTTCCCCCCCTCGCCGTCCTCGACGCGCAACGATGCGGTTACTCCATAATAGCGCGCTCGACATATCGGCTCCGAATCACGATGGACGTTTATCGTTCTCGCAATAGAGCCCACATCAAACGCAGGTACCTCCTCTCGTACTCGGCACAGCCTGCGCGAATCGTACGTACCGAGTAAGATAATGAATTTTCCCGATATTGGCGCACTCGCGCTCGCGCGATATTGGATATGCGCGGCGCCCGATTGCCGCATTCTGTATTTAAAGTTCATATCGTCCGTAATTAATTGACTGAACTCCTGAATCATCTCTCTCGAGTCGAGCGGAAATAGATGAGCCACGATTTTCGGGGCGGAAAATATTTTCTATAACGGAATAGAAAAATCCGCTATCGATCCAAATTGAACAATTAATCGAGAAATCATTAAGCTAATGGGATATCGGAGATAAATGCGCAACAAGTAGCCCATACGTCATGCTGAAAAAATACGCCACGATGGGCTTTCTATTAACGGATGAACAAAATGAAAATTCGCGCATGCCAATTGACGTGTCGGATTACCCCATCGAATATTTCGCATCAATATTTCGACGTGTCGTGATATCTTTACTGAATCTTTTATGAGATCATCGTGAAACGACCGCGACCTGGTTTTATATGGTTTATGTGCTATAACTACATTTCGAAAGAATTAATTTTCACGTAGTTATTAAAAATAACTTTTATGAATAAATAATATCATCTTAATAATATATATACCCTATTATATATAAATAGTTTATTCGCTCGTAAGATATCAATTATTATTAGGAATATTTATCGATATATATTTTATATAACATATTTAATATGTACATTTTTATAATAATAACAGTTTATCAATGCATTTAATGGCGAATAATCTTACTTTGTTATTATATCGGAGATTTGGCTTAGCAATCAATAGTTTGTGCTAATTACGTAGGCGCTCGCCATGCTTTCATGCTTAAGATGTTCTCATAACGAGATCCACGACACCGCACGTGACCACCGCAAATGAACCCTACTTGTGCGGCACTCGGCGAGGATAGGTCAGTAACGCGTCGGCAATGCATTCGTGCCCCATCAAACGAGCATCATGATCGGGGCTTCGTGCGCACCTGGCACATATACAGGGTGTCCTCAAACTCGTGTTCAGTGAAATCCTTTAATTAATCTCATCGATTACACAAAGATTGATTATCTTTTACAATCTTCCGACCTTCAATATTCAACATCTTGGTCTAATTACATCTTGAATTAAAATCCGCGCTCATTGTCAGTGAAATTTCTCAGTTAACGTCATCAATTGTTCAAGACTCAGAGGCTATTCTTTTTATAATTTTCTCATCTTCAATATTGATTTTGACAACCATATTTTGATTTGAAATTACGTTTAATAAGTAAACTATTTAAAATAGATTTCAAAAATTAAAAGACATCTAGATAATTTAGTATCTTTTAATTATTTTAATATGTTTCCCCAAAAACTGAATACACACATATATAGATACATTTTTCAAATATTTTCTTTTTCAGCAGTTTCGTAAGTTATCTGCAAAAATTTTATTTTTAATCATCTATAATTGAGAAGTTGTCGATCTTTTTGAGGTAAATTGAGGTAAGAAAAATTGTATTAATTAATCTACACAAAATTTTGTTTACATGAAGCGATCGCAAAGTTGAATGACCATCGTGTGTATCCGATCGATCGCATCGCTCTCATGTATACATAGACAGGATCGTTTGTGCGACGGACTGAGATATCTCGAATTTCCCTGCGCGCAACTCAACTCCAGTGGCTTTATCCGACCGGATTCGCCTACCTGCTATTCCCGGTTGCCCGAAATTCGTCGGTCTACCGAGAAACGTTACAAAATTCCATCGAGATTCTTGAACTCGCCTGGCTTAGCAGGAGGATGTTGTGAGATTGTGTCCCATACTCGATTGTTGTCTACAGGGCTTTTGTGATGCATACAACATTGTGCATGCATTCTAAAGAAAGTACATTATCTTAAGTCAGTGATATCCGGGTGTACACATATATTGATAGAAAGATGAAAAATTATGCATTGACAAAAGGATTAGAAAATCTAAAACCAAGAGTTTTTTGTCAAACAGGACTTAAAGGAAAATCTTTCAAAAGATCTTATCTAGCTATCCCTTTTTAGATATACTTCTATGGTAATAACTGAAGTCCCATTAGGGTTTTCTACAGATTTTCTACAGATTTAGGTATTTTCTTTGTTTAAGGAGGAATGATTATTTATATATTGACCTGTCAAGATAGAAATCCTACACTAATATTTTTTTAGTACAAAAGCAAACAAAAGTATTAAAGTAAAGAAATTATAATGTATTACAAAAGAAAAGTTTTTTTATGACCTTAATGTGACTTATTAAAGTCCTGAGTCATACTAATACCACGTGAATGACTTTTACGACCTTCCTTTTTCTTATCTTTTAATTTATTCGCTTTTTTAAAATAAAACTTTAATTTTGAAAAAATGTTTTTACTTATTTTTAAATTTAAATTCTAATTAAAATAACAATTCGAGTAAACAATTTTTGTATGTAAATTCCTTATATCTTGCCGTTTGCATTGATCTTAATCGCGCGATTGTTATTTGCATATTACACTATTTAAAATATATTTTTAAAAATTTATAACGATGATAGATTTTTATAGAGTCTGTCATGTGTGAGTTCTAAAAATTACTTAGAAAATTACTTATCACATCTAGATTATTTTTAAAAATTTTAATGAATTTTATTTATATTAGTTTAATTTTGGTACGCTAAATATATTAAGAATATATAAGAAATAAGGAAGTGCAACTTACATATTTTATTTTTATTGATCTTTATAAAAATATATTAAATAAAATACTGATACTCATTACATTATTTAGTAGAATAGAATCTGTCTTTATTTGTTTTTGATTATCAACTTGCTGTTACACGCCACGTGTTGTTACATATACAATAGTCAGTTCTCATATTTTTTAAAATAATCATTTTTTAAATATTAATTAAAACGCTGTAAAAATTATAATATTTAAAATTATGTATATAAAAGAGCCATAAAAATTTGATTAGTCTTATTGCTTTTATAAAAAGAAAGTTAAGTTTTGTTGGAAAGCAAAAAAATGCCGACATACGACATTACATAAAATTGGAATCGACTCTGGGAGTATCTGGTCTTTGCTATAAATATTTATGTTCGCGGAAACGGATAATTTCTCCAACGTATAAACAAACGTACGAATACATGATGTATGTCATGATTATGCACATGATCGACGATGAGACAATCGGCGTGTCTGTCTAACAAGCGCGAAATGTTAATCGATATCTCTTGAAATGGGACGCACACTACATCGTAATATAATTCCAATTCTATAATGGCAATTTAATCTATAATCGCATAATATATTCAGGCACTCCATTTCATTAATGACTTAACGTAGACTACCTATAATTAAATTGCAATAATTATACCAATACCGATTTCTCGACAAAACTAAAACAAATGCGAGAATATATATTTATGTCAATTTTAGCGTGTATATACCGAGCGGCCTGGAAGTTCCGATTTTAAGTTCAATGACAAATTCAAATTCTGATATATATATTTGCAATAAATTTAGTTTTAAAGAAAAAAATCTTATTAACCGAGAATATAGAATTAAACGATACAACAACCGTATTTACAGATTTCCTCGAGTGTCATCAAAGGGAGAAAGACTTTCATTATTGCATGATGAGTTTACGACACGCGCCGTTAATGGGTCAACGCAGGAGGGGGGCTTTATGGTTTGTCAAAATAGTACAGGCGCAAATATCGATCCTTTGGTCGTTGACGTGTGAGCAGCTCAGCAAGTCCCGATATGTTAAAACACGAGGAGGCGAGTGCAAACGAGCGGCTCGTCTATTTTGCAGGGCATTTGACCTCGATACCGACATCCTCGACTCTCACCTGCCTGCTCCTCCTCCTTTTTTTCTCTCTCTACAGGACTGCCTATATTCGCCTTTTCATTGTGTCGACGAGGAACTTCCAAGTGTTTTACATAAATAAGGCAACTTATTCGTGTCCTATGAAATGTTTTGGGCGTTTATAAGCGCTTAACGAATAATGTTCACCGTTTTCTGTATAAAGTTCTTGAGTTTTAAAAAAGAATGATTCATAGTATTCTACCGAAGGTCTTATGAAGATTTTATAGTATAAAATGGTATTTATATAGAATCATTATCAAAACATTGAGAATATCGAGTTTTAAATAAAAATCTAAACAGATATTGATTTAAATAAAAAAAAGCGTCTGGAACATTTCTATTTAAAAGTCGGATTCAAGATTTTAATTATTGATGAAAATGGTTTTATATTATTAGATTAGATACATGGAGATGTAGACTTGTAGACGATTTTATATTCGTTACGTAAATACCATGTTTTGGTATCGATAATAAACAAATATGTAAAGCCGAATATTATGTGCGATTTACACAAAAGATAAAACGATTTGCGTTTGACTGAAAATTGAAACTCATTACAATTTCAAGAAACAAATTAAGAAATAATGGGCTATGAGAGCCGACGCTTTCAAGAAATTTAAACTATGTATTTTAATACAGACACAATTTAAGACATTAGTTGAATCAGTGAACGTTTCCGTTTTATTTTAATCTGTACAATTCTCAGCATGTACTGTGAATCTCATTGTTTCGTACTGAGAGATATAGTCACAATGTCGACAAATCCGAGGAAAAAATTCTTACATTTTATCTCTCCCATTTGCGATAGAAACGTAATAATTACTATTGGATACATTTTTACTGTCTCTTTATACGAAAAAGACGGAATGCATTATAAAACGCATTATATCATGAAATATGGAAAACCACTTCAAGGAAAAAATTGAATAATTTAAATGAACTGGATAATCAATACGACACTAGAAATACAATCGAAAAAGAATCTATTTTAGAATACGATATCCATCTCATTAGTGAACTAAAAAGAGATACGAGACAATAAATAACGAAGCACACCTGAGAATAGAATCAAGCATAATGACGTACATTTTCTTTCAACGGAAGAGATCGGAATTATAATCAAGATTCAAGAATGCGTTCAATCCTTCACGTTCTTATTTCTTGCTCACAAGTTTAGAATCGCGATTGGAACATGGAAGTTTAAAGTTTTGGTTGACCGAAACTCTTCTGACTTATTCATGGCTACGTCTCGGCAAAAATCTCTCTCTTTTCTTTATCTTCTTTCAAGCAACTTCGTTATTTTTTTTTAGTCAATTATAAAGCCAGAATGATATAATTGAGTGATATCATTAAAAATTCAAAAATGAGCATCACGAGTATTAACATCACAAATTAATATACAGGAAATTATGTTATAACTGTTTTAAAACAAAGGAACTATTTTTTAGAGAGTCTCATATAAATAATGTAAATGCAATTATTAATATAAGCTCGGTTTGCACTCATTTCCAAGTAACATTAATTTACTTGCTTGCTTCCTTTATTCTTTTTCGCGGAATTTCGTATAATTCGAGTTTTATAAGTTCTTTCGATCTAAGTGGTATCATATACTATTCTACAGAACAGATACTACTTTTTTATATTATTCGGAATCCTCTAAATAGATGCGTAATAAATACCATTTCACTCTTTCCTACATTCTACCTCTCTCTCTTTTTCGTTTCGGGTCCCGCAGCTCCGAGGTCTAACCACTTTCTCATCTACCCGGTACCGTGTCCCCGTCCTTCCTTTCTCTGTCATCACTCTTACAGTGTGAGAATCGCGTCGTAGCGGACACACTACACCAGGGATAACGTACGACGACGCAATAAGCTCGCGACTCGCGATTTTTCGCCCGTCATGATGTGTGTGTTATAAGATGCTGGTTATCAGGCTTTTTGCGACAGCAAAACTGAGAGAGAGAGAGAGAGAGAGAGAGAGAGAAAAAATAAATCTATTAATAATCTCGCCTGAAATGCTTATAAATTCACAATGAATTTCAACGCTTCTCTCCTCTTTCGAAGCCAGAGGTCAACTAAATACCAAATTATGAATTCGAACGATTTTATCCTTGTGATATTTCGAAATTATAGATAAATGTATTTATTCTTATAGGTAAATTCTAAAACGCACATATTTGACAAACATTTTCTGTAACATCATGACATTTTTACGACTTTAATAATTATAATATTCTTATAATTATTATATTATAACATACGCTAGATATAAAATGAAGATAATGAGGAAATTATTATGTAAAAAAGATTGGACTATGAACTCCAGTCACGTCTTTTCATTATTGTTATGTATAAAGCAAAAATTCTAAATATTTCGCAACAATTATTTATTCTCTGTCCTATATAAAAATAATCGTGAATGTACAGCAACACTATAAATTAAAAAATTGCCCTCTCTTCGCTATAATTATTCATATAGATGCAATAAAACATGGTAATTTCAAAGTATGTTCAAAGTTTCCCCGTTTAGCGGTATTTAAGCAACATTGGTAGCAAACTAGAAGGGGGGAGAACGTGGGAAGGAAAAAGCGCGAAGAAAACGGGCGTGCGCTTAACACTGACTAACCCCATTTGGTAGCAAAGCGAGAGAAATCCATTCCAAGGCGCGTTGAAACATTACCCAAACCATCTCGCCAACGCGGAGCCCTGAAACCCAGCCATGGTTGCCATAGTGACCGCGTCCATCCTCCCCTCGTGCACACCATCCCCCATAATTCCCCTACCTCTTCCCTCTCTTCTCTTTCTCTTCCTCCCGCTGTGGCCATCCCCCCCCTCTTATCCACCTTCGCCATCCTCACCATTCCTCACCCTCTTTCCCTCAAACCCCTCACCGTTATCCGCCACCGACACATCCCTCCGCACACCCCCTCCCCCTCTCGTCAGCTCTCGTCGTTTTCTCTCTTCTCACCCTATGTGCAGCTCCTATTCCATACCGAGCCGCCCGTCCTCCTCGTTCCCGACACAACGTCAGCCGATATCAAACTGCGATATCAATTACCACGACGGCAAACTACCGCACGAAGCCCGACGATGAATTTACGGGTCGCAGCACGTGTTTTATGCAGTTTGTCGGTCGACGGAGTGAATATTGGTGCGCGCGCGGCAGGTAAATGCTCGGCGTTCACGCGCGTCCGCGCCGACTTACCCGTGACAATCGTCGCGCTGTAATTTTCGCACGCGATATACGCGAAAAGCCAGTCGCGCCCAACACCTCTCTCATATTTATTTCGCGTTAATAGAATCTCTTTCGCTCGGAAATAAATTCTTTATACGATGTTGGAGAACGATAAGCGAAACGACGGGCACAGTTGGTTTTCGCGATTATTAAAAGACTTTCAGAGCACCGCGGAAGCTGAAGCGTATCGCTTTCTAGAAACGATTAACCTCGTCTCAGTTCCGGGTAATCTGAAAATCTGCGAAATATGAAACTTGAACTTGTAATGGAAAGAAATAAGTATTGAAAGAAAGTAATGTTATACTGAAACTCTAAACGAAGTGATATTAATTCATTGAATTATCTCGCGAAGAGATAATCGTCATGACATCCTTATTCAATGTATCGAATTGTATTTTATCGCCTCGGGCTAGCGAGATTTGACGAAGAGAATTAAATTACATTTTTGCGCTTGCTGCCTTATATTTAAAATCTCAGGACGTAGTGCGCAAATGCCCAACCAAGTGCAAGAATATTTTACAATTTTACATCAATGCGAGAAGTAGTCGCTTTGACGTTTATAGCTTCTTGAAAAAAAGAATTCGTTCTTTGTTGAATTAATCCTACGCGGATAAAAAGCATTACGTATTTTTTTTTAGACGCAGTCGCGGAGTCGCGATAGCGAACTAATAAGAAAAATAGAAATAATTTATATAAAAAATTTTTGTTTTGCGCGACAAAATATTTATCAGATTTCTCGTTACTTTACTTTGTTTTAAGCACTACAAAGTCGAGTTATCAATAAATATTAATGGATAGGCTATGAGAAATTAAAACAAAATTGGCACTCTATATGAATAAATGCAACTATTATATAATATATAATGTGCACATTGAAAAAGTTTCCGATTGTTGCTTTTTCTTGATTCAATTTATATAAAATTTATTTAACTTCGAAAAGAAACATATATAGAAGCCGAAAGCGCAGATCTCAGTTTCCATTAAAACAATATCAGAGAAAGAAAAATAAATAAATAAAGAAATGCGCTTCAATATTGATACTTTTTTCTCGTATTTTATAAATACTAATATATGTTTACGTAAAATCCATAGAAAATGTCTTGTTTTAAACTTCATTGTCTACGAGACATGAAAATATGAATGAATTTAAACAAAAATGTTATGTTTTAAAGATAATAACATTACTTGTTACGGTTTGATTCTTTATTTTTAAAAATTATTTTTTAATTTATTTACACACACACACATACACACCCCAATGACTTCGCAAATTTGATAAAGTATAAAATAAAAATATTCGATAATTGATATTATATTTCCATGTCGTCATAATCGCGTTTTTTTTTAATGTTGCTCATGAATAAGGGCAACAAAATATGTCAGTATGACAAAGTGATCAGTGTGATCAAACCAATAACGCTTTATTTTATGAGCTTCGTATATGAGCATTTTTATATGCATAATAAATCGACGATTATATACCGAGATTATGTTCCGAGCTTAAATATTCGGGTCGCTAATAAATCACAATCTATCCATTTAAAGGCAATGAAAAATGTTATATTTTATGTGATATTCTACAAAAGATGTTATATTTATCTGTAACATTCGCGAATTCATTACCTCGAGTTAGAACAAAAACTAATTTAACGCTCACCGATATACGATGCGAAGAACTACGAGACTACGTTAATGCAAAATACAAATATATCCAAATCATAGCAGTGCCCAAAATACCCAATTACTCTAAAAACTAAATTATTGCATGCATCGAATTTTATATTCATCTTTCAAGTAGATATTTAATAAAATCTTCGCATAATTTCTGAAAAAAATATTTCTCTCGCGTATAAACTTTTATAAAAGAACTTTATAAATAAACAAATTTTTTTTTATAATAGTGTTAGATTGTTTAAGTCATCTTATGTACAAATCTCCCATAAATTTTATGTAAATCAAATAAGTAGACGGAGAAAAAGGATTAAAACGATAAGTAGTAAATGATGAATTATTCACCCTAACAATAAGATTGCATCCGTTATATCACCCGATGCCTCTTGAGCCTCCTCCTGCTCTCAGCGTCGTCAGCTTCGTAACTATTCCTTTATAACACTGTTCCCTTATAGCACGCGTACTTTTTTTTTGAGAGTTCTCCTCGGGTGAAGAGTAGTGCCTTCAACCTATAGCCTGAGGTTATATAGCACAGGGTCTCTTTTCCTTGGTTGTGAGGAGTTCCTATGGTTTCTTGTTCTCTATGTTCCTTCTGCACGCGTAAATTCTCGAAAATAAGATTACGATCGCACGTGTGTCAGTCAAAGAGACAGAAGAACGAAATATGAAAATCGCGCGACACTCCCGACGTTAATCGTATGCGACGCACACTTTATTACGATCGTGGTGAAAGAATAACACGAAAACAATACGACTGTACGAAACTACGACCCGCTCGACACGACACGTGTCGCGCGATTGACGAACTCTCAAAGTCTCGAACAGCAGACGGAATACGGAATTGGAAAATCACATGGGCCACGAGTCAACGGTCAACGCCAACGGCGCGCGGCGCTGCATTTTCGTTGCAACTTAAATAGCAAATAATTTACGTTCACTCTCGACTCTCGATATTGAGATTAACAAGTAACAATAATGTAACTGCAAACTTCTATGTGTATGGGAAAGTATTCGCTTAATTCTCGTCGGAAAACGTGAGACTATTTTGATTTTAATTGTTACCTCTCATCACTGATGATGGCTTAAAGTAAAGCCGAAACGTCCGGTGTATGATGGACTGAACATTACCATTGGAGAACAGTAGGCAAGATCCAAAGGACAGAGACATATGCTTGCTGAGCTGCGTTCAAAAATTCACTCTCGGTAATCTATAGTTTACGTCACGTATGCTATAGACTATAGAGAGTGAATTTTGGAACACAGCCCCGAGCCCCGGAATGCTTTTCTTGTTTCTCCACCCCTTTCCTTCTCCCCACCAACTACACAATTAGGTAAGAAAAGTGTTTCAACAAACATATCTCTGTCCTTTAGATCTTTCCCTACAGCTCTCCAATAGGAATGCTCAGTCTATTATATACGTCTATGATAGATACGCAAACGAATATGCATTTAACAAATCTCAAAATACTAAGTTTGATTACGATTATGCTTACTAATTAAATGTATACGCCGCTCGACTCGGAGTCGATCCGCGATTGTTCCACGATCGTGACGTTTCGCTAATAAACGAAAAATTTGGAAACGGCAACCTCACTCCGATGCCGTGCGGTACGACGCGAATCGAGTTAATGGCTAATTAAAACGCAATGAACCGTCCCGAATTATACAATCGAAATTCAAATGTATTGCACTCCCCGCAATACATTTCGAACGCGTTAATCCTACGAAATACGCAGTATTATTTATAAACAACCGATTCATATCACGGCTTTCCATTACTTGAATCGTTCGTTCCGGTAATTCGTGCACGTCACTCCACGTTTTCAATCCGAAATTAATAGGTAATTTGCAACAAAATTTAAAGCCCGACCACAAATCTACTAACCGAAATCTTAAAACCTTAAAAAGAATCGCGATATTATTATCGTGATAAGACGATAATTAATCATTCCCATCCACTATCGTTTCGTTTGCTGCTTCAAACGGATAAATCGCGCGAAATATCTGTCTCGATAAACAGTCGTCGCCTCGATTCGTTTACGAGTCGTTAATCGTGGAGAGTTATTAATCGCGCGGGCTGAATCGCTTGTTATTTACAGGAAACGAACGTATTTCGAAAGATAATACGATACACGTGGAGCACCACTATTTGGGTGCGTCTCGCCGCGCGACTAACAGCGAGGCAACCTTGTGCAAACAACACAGCGCGATATACGCCACAAAAATATAAAAAAACGAACAACGAGCGCCGGGCACCGTGTGCCAGCCAATTCGTCGCCGCCGCAAAATATTTAACGCGTCATAAAATAAACGCGCGATAGAGTATTCTGTTCTACGAATTTCAAATTAATCTCGATGAATGGGCTATTATCGCATATTAAATCTAACGTTTATTTAAACAATAAAATTCACTTTTATGTTTTGAATACAAAGACGTTCAATGATTTGTGTAAATTAATATATGTATTGCTTTATCGTTATATATACATTTTTTTCCCATTTTTGTATCCTGAGAGAAGTGAAAAATTGTGTGCAAAAGGTTTTAATAAATCGAGAGAGTTAAATTAAATAGTTGAAAAAAATTGTGGCGGCTCATTTTTTCCCTTTAATAATTATTAAAATCACATGATTTTTTGCTCTCAAAAACGTAAAAATTTCGTACAAATAACGATAATAAATTAATTTCCATTTTCCGATTAAATCAAAGAGAAACTTTTATCTTTGTTCGAATTAAGCGATTTAATATTAAATTTATTAGTTCTTTTTAAGCGGATTAATCAATTATTTAACTCTCATTGCAGGATTTTTGACTCTTGTTAATCTCCAGAATACGCTATTATATCATACATTAGTTATAGAACTTATATGTTACCTTCAATATACATGTGTTTTAATAAAAATTAAAGATTTTGTGAAAAATTAAAGAAAATGAGATAAGTTATTTAAGAATACGTATATTTCATTCAAAAAACTCTTACATTTATAAGTTGGTAAAAATTTAAAAGCCTAATGACAGAAGAGAATTCAAGCACATAACTTATATCCGTGTACCTTTCCGATCTCACCTACGCATCTCTTTTTTCCCCGTTGATACGTTCAACATTACACAGCATTTTAGGCCGCAACGGCGTCGTTTATTTAGGTCAATGTAACGACGGAGACGTTAACTGCACCTCCGCAAAGGGAGGTCAGAGCGGAGCTTATACATACACACATATATCTATGTACATGGAGACAGATGCCGCAAAAAGTACAGCTTGACTTCCCGACTTCTTTCTCGATAAGAGCTTTATTGAAACAAAATGGATTTCACGTTTTTCCTCAGATATGTAAGATCACTTTATCATAACAACCCTTCGCTATATGAAATAGAACCCGACATCGCGATTACTTGCTAATTATTACGGACTTTTAGAAAAAATGGAAATTTGGATTTTATAAGGAAAGGGAGATAATTATAAATTTGTAGAAGATTGCGAGGTATTAAACCGTTTCTCTTGCTGTTAAATTATCTGCTATAATAAGACATAAAATAGCTAACATATTGCATCTGAACGTAAGTAGAAAAGAATTCTGTAACAATAAAGTTATTACACTGCGCTTCTACGCAGTTCGACCTCTTTTTCCCGGGAACTCTTCCTTCAAACTGAGAAATACCGATTCATCACTACATTAGCCACATTGACGTAGTTATAAAACTCGCTTCCGAGCAACCCGCGAGGCGCGCGATCGCATTTGAAAAGTTTGATTGGAATGACCGCGTGAATGATGAGTATATCCGCGTCCAAAATAAGTTTCATATAATTCATATAATGCTGGAAAAATCAGTTCTCTTTTTTTTCCTCCAGCCTTCCCTCGAGATCGCATTTGAGCTCTCGCGATGCTCGAGATTGTCGGAGCAGGTGAAGTCGAACGCGAATATACCTATCGGCACGCCATTAAAATGTCTAGCATCGTTGCATTTCGAATGCACGCGTACACACGGTACGGTTAGCGATACGAGATTGACTGCCGTGCGCGGCGTCGTATATACCTCGTTATACGGTTACGCCGAAACTTGGCGAAGTTGGCATCCGCCTTCGGCAAGCCCGTGGAAACTGCCGGAAAAGGGAGACGCGAGGACGTAGAGACAGGAGGCGTGGCCGCGGGAAAACACGAGGAACCGCGAAAGCGAAAGAGAGAGAGAGAGAGAGAGAGGGAGAGAGGGGGGAGGGGGAGGGAGAGGGAGAGAGAGAATTACAGGAATACGTCGCGGCGAAAGTTCATGCTGGAAGTTCGCGTTCGCGTGGCGAACTTCGAGCACATAATTACGAACAGCCGAGAGATTTAATTAGCAAATAGAGTAGCGAATTTTTAATTGCGTTATCAATTCCGCGATTGCACGGTCAAAACGAGAAATGTCGAGGCGTTCAAAGAGACCGAATTTTTTCTCTGTTAAATCGCGAAAATGAAACAGCTTTGATTCCGTATTTGGTATCCAAAGTAGAGCTGCGGAGGAACACGTGCAAAGTGAAGCCCGTTTTATCCTCTTGCCTCGCCGAAATCGGCGAGAGCCGGATTCCCGAATCCGTTCGAGTGCGAAGGTGATGCTGAGAGAATTGCGGCGCCTCATACCCGCGCGCGATCTCGATCTGAATCTTTTAACCGCGCTTTAATCGAAATCCAGATTGCCCGGGATCAGGGATCGGTCGGAAAATTTCCACGGCCGGATCCTCGAGGAGATCCGATGTACGCCGCAGTTCCGGCTCGCTTTTCCACGTTGTCCGCGCTTCCAGGCGGATCGCGGCGAGATCCTAACGGTACCGGCTCGATCGCGCGGCGGCCGACGATGCGATGGTGGGATGATGGGACGGAATGGGACGAGACGGCGGTTACAGGAGGCGGCGGTTCAGTGACCGACCCACCGATCGACTGTATACCACTATACGGAGGTATGGAGCTGGAGAAAGAGCATAGACGGGGTAGAGGAAAGGGATGGCGGCGTATATACACAAAGAAATTTCCCTTTTCTCGGAAAGATTTTTCGTCGTATCGACTTTTCGTATCCATTACTATTGTTACCGAATGTAAAAATAATTAAATGTTATTCGGTTTATTTCTGCATGTGTGAAATACTATTTGCAATTTTAACGTTACTTAAAAGAGAGAAGGAAATAATCGAGTTTAATCGAAAGTACTTACTGTTAGCATGAAAATAAATAGATGCTACACAGAAAAAAAGAAGTGTCAAATCAAGACTTATTATACTCGTATATGCGCAAGAATCTATAATCCTGAAATGAGATATATATTGCGTTAAACGCGAAAAAAACTTGCTTGAATGAAATCATTTATATAGTTCAACCAAGAAAAAAAAGTTGAAATAAAAAGTTGAAATTCTTAGAAGACGATTATAGATTGTTGCGTATATACGAGTATATAAGTTTTGATTTGACATTTCTTTTTTTTCTGTGTATACATCTTTAACAACTTGCTTAAGCGTTTTCGAGTTAAGGAACATGGGAATTTTGCATTTGTATGTCTATGTTGTGTTCTCGTTGTGTTCAGGGATTTGGGAAGTGTCTTCGCGTTTTCTCTCCGATGTACATCAGTACATCGCCATGTGAAGCTGTGTCTTCCGGACGCGTTCCTTTTTTCGCTGAATAAATTGCGCGATTTCCTCCCCTGTTTTACCCCGACACCTGCTTCCGAGTATTGCGTTTCGTTCTCGAGGGATAAACGAAGCGACTCAGCCGATCCAGACTTTCTTTAGTTCCCTTTGACGACGCGTACAACGGCGGCGAAAATATTGGCGACGAGCGAGATCGTCTGTGAAAATCATCTTTTCGCAGAGAAATGTCTCTCGAAAGTGAGGAAGAAGAGGTAGGAAAACGCTCGGGAGTCGTAGTCAAACGTATTTAAATGCAGATGCACTTATCATGTTAAAGGACGTCGGGGAAGATGACGTCTCGACGCGAGCGCAAGTTATCCGAATATATGTCAGTGATCTATTTTCCGCAGTCAATTAAAGTCGAAGATGAATGATCTTAAAAGCATTAAACTTCCACGAAAGAGATTTTCCTGTAAAACGGATTCCCTGATTGTTACTGAATTACGCACAGCTTTAAACTCGTCTCTTTTCAAGCTATTTACTTTCAAATACTTTCGTTGAAAATTATTCGCGCTTTCGCATTTACCGCTATTTACGATTTCACATGCCTCGCTTTTATCCGCCTTTTTATCGGCTTGGCCGAATAATTCAATCCTTTCCATCCGATCGTACGGCTGAGAAAAATGTTACCGCGGAGTATTTCGAGAGTGTAGCTTTTCCATACGATATCTAGAGCTAAATCAATCACAGGTATATATTTAAGGATTGAAGTATACAGTAAATATTTGAATTAAAAGATCTCAATATCTCATATGGGAAAAAAATTGTTGCAAAAACGCGATCGATCATTATACATTCGCATTTTATCGACGTGATCGAAAATTTTATAGGGCCACAAATTTAAAATAACAATAATTGAAAATAATCCTAAACAATAAAAGTGAATATCATAGCTACGAATATTGACGTTACCGAGTTCTCGTACGTGAAATTTCTTGACTACAAATCGACCAGAAAAATAAATCGAGCGCGGCTATATACTATTTTAAATCAACTATAAAGGTGTTATAGAGAGTGTTCCACAAACAGCTTTAAATTTAACGAGAGATTCTCCGATAACTAATCGAGTCTTCTTACGCGGAAGTGACGTAAGAAATCATCATCTATCATATTTATCTTTGTCACTTAGTTCCAACTTGAAATTCTATTAAAATCCGCTTGACATTATCTAAGAAACGTGGTTTTATTATCCATCTGAGTTTCTGACATTTAGTTCGCTAATGATCTTCTTCTTTCGTCTGCAAGTCGACAATTAGCGTTTCAACATTTTCGTTAGAAAGAAAAATCGACCTTAAAGGATTGGATAGAGAATCCTCGCGGTAAATTAAACTCGCGAGATATTCTGTACGCGCGGGGCAAACGTCTCGAAGAGGTTTCTTCGATAAGTGGGTTATTGGGACACGAGCGAGGTGCCGGCGCTCCGCTCGGGGGAAGGAAGAAAGACCGAAGGAAAGACCTTCGAACGCGCGCGGAAGGATCCGCTGACGTTCGAGGGGTCATATAAGATAAACCGCGTGTCCGTAGTAACCTATTATCTGTCCACCATGCGCTTCCATTATTCCGGTTATCTGCTTCCTCGTACTTACGTAACGCGCATTCTCGCAAACTTCAGCATTTCTATTTTGCAGAGTGCAGAGATAGACAGCTAGATACGTTCGTCCTTGGATTGAGGATTAACGGAAAGAAAGTTTTGTATCCCGTGATCGTAATGTTCGTATTTTGAAATATTCTCGCTATTTATGGGTTGTGTATTAGCATTTATTATTATATTTATATAATATTGTATTAATTATAATTATCATATGTATATTGCATTAATTATCCTTTAATATATTAAAATATTTATTACGTTAATTAAAATCGGATAAATTTAAATTGTTTTAACTCCTGTGATGCGATATTCTGCTATAAAAAAAAAAATTACGCGATTTTACGATTTTGTAACGCAATTTGGTATGCATATTCAATGTGCCATTTCAATTTCATTTATTTTATCGTATAATTGACTAAATATATCACTAAAACTCCAGGGTAAAGTTTCATAAACTATTAAATAAAATTATATCAAAATATTTAAACGCGAGGTAAAGCTCGAAACTTGTTTATTATTATTTACTGTTATTTATTATCATCATTTATTAATTTTAAATATTTTGACATCAAAACTTTGAGATGCATCCATACTATATTTTGTTTCTCATAAAAATTGTACAAGAAAAAAATTGTAATATGATAAATTACAACCAACATATGACATAGCAAAGCTTCTTTATTACATATTTAAAAAAAAAAACATAAAAAGTTTCTACTAGTCTTAAGGCCCGGGCACATAGAAAAACTTAAGCAGTAAGACATAAACAGTAAGGAAATCAACGATACTGATTCGCCACCGCTTACGTTATGTCTTAAGTTCTTGACTATAATTGGCTGATTTACTTACTGCTAACGTCTTACTGCTTAAGTTTTTTTATGTGCCCGGGCCGCCCGGGCCTTTACAATTAGTCGATTGACCATCCAGCTGCATCTAGCGATGAACAATCGAACGCAAAGCAAACATGATGAAATCGTCCCGCCATCTATCGCCGTTAGATCAACTAAACTAGACAGTCGACAATAACGAGAAACTCGAGAATTCCTCGTTTATCAACGCGAATCATCCCTTTCAATTTTACCCTCTTATCGGCTGAGTGTTGTGTCGTTTCGCGCGGAAATGTTGTCAGCAATGACATATCAGCAATATCAGCATCGGTCGAATCGAAAATATTTACTAACTACGCGCCGGGAGATGCGTGGCGATGCACGCGTGCCGAGTCGAATAGCCGAATCCGTCCAGCAATTTCCTCTTGTACGGGACGAGCTCGCGGAGAGTTCACGTAGAGTCTTGTCGTTAGTCGTCGCGTTCCGGATGTTGTCGCGCGCCGTGTGGTAAACAGCGGTGGAGACGGTAGTGCTAGTGCATCGTGCCTCGCGCGGCGGGACCGCGGGAACAGCGACGGCTCGCGCCGAGTCGTTTCTCTTTCCCCCTTCCGAGAGGCGAGATCCGCGAGATCGGGCATAAATGGCACTGCTATTCACCAGCATGTGGGACTCGACATTGCTCCTGAACACTCTAACCCCAAAATTCTACGTCGCCCTCACCGGTACGTCGTCCCTCATCTCCGGCCTGATCCTCATCTTCGAGTGGTGGTACTTCAGGAAGTACGGCACCTCGTTCATCGAGCAGGTCTCGCTCAACCACATCTCGCCGTGGATCGGCGGCGGCGACAACACCAACGACGGCAATGGTACGAGCCTCGGCGGCTCCGGGGGCTCCTCGAGCCACCAGAATGTGCCCGAGTGTAAGGTCTGGCGCAATCCGATCAATCTTTTCAGGGGCGCCGAGTATCAGAGATTTTACTGGGCCACCAACAAGGAGCCCCTCACGTACTACGACATGAACCTGTCCGCGCAGGATCATCAGACATTCTTTACCTGCGAAGGTGACACTGGTACGGATCCAGATGCATCTTTATTTGTCCCAAAAAGACTAATTTACAAATGTCTGTCATTGATACTCCGCTAGGTATTCTCATACTTTTTGTATTTATAACACATTGCTATATATTAAGAATTTAAATATCTGTTGTAAGTTAATAAGCTAGAAATATTTGTAACACGTTTGATTTTGGATGTATTTTTATTTGAAATATCTGTCATTGATACTTTGCCAAGTGTTCTTATACCTTATTTGTATTTATAACATATTTCTATGTGAAGAATTTAAATATCTGTTGCAAGTTAATAAGCTAAAAATATTTGTAACGATTTAGAGATGTTTGATCTATCAGAGAAGTTAAATTCTGTCCTTTTCCTTCTTAAAACACAAGGTATTGAGATGCTGATCTGATCATTCTTCTACATAGGTAAAGCAGAATATGAGATCATGCAAACAGCTTGGAGGGAGCGCAACCCAGTAGTGAGAATACAGGCTGCGCATAGCGCTCTCGATCGTAATCCCGATTGTGCGCCAGCTTATATCCTTCTCGCGGAGGAAGAGGCCACTACTATCGTCGAGGCGGAGAAGATCCTGAAGCAAGCTCTGAAAGTGGCCGAGAACAATTACAGGAAATCGCAGAATACCCAACACCAGGGCTCCATAGCCGAGGCGATACACAGAAGGGATACGAATGTGTTGATCTACATCAAGAGAAGACTAGCGATGTGCGCGAGGAAATTAGGGAAACTTAAAGAGGCGGTGAAGATGTTTCGCGATCTTACGAAGGAGGTACCGCCGATCATGAACGTGTTGAATATCCATGAAAACCTGATCGAGACCCTACTGGAGATGCAGGCGTACGCGGACGTGCAGGCCGTGCTGGCCAAGTACGACGACATCAGCCTGCCGAAATCGGCGACCATTTGCTACACGGCGGCGCTGTTAAAAGCACGGCTGGTGGCGGACAAGTTCTCGCCTGACATCGCCAGCAAGCGCGGTCTGACTACCGCCGAGATGTCGGCGGTGGAGGCGATCCATCGGGCCGTGGAATTCAATCCTCATGTACCCAAGTATCTTCTGGAAATGAAACCGCTCATTCTCCCACCCGAGCACGTGCTGAAACGTGGTGACTCCGAAGCGATTGCGTACGCGTTCTTCCATCTGGCACATTGGAAGCAGATAGAGGGTGCTCTGAATCTGCTCCACTGCACTTGGGAGGGCACATTTAGGATGTTACCCTATCCACTTGAGCGCGGACATCTGTTTTATCCATATCCGACGTGTACCGAATGCGCCGACCGGGAACTCTTGCCGTCGTTCCACGACGTCAGTGTCTACCCGAAGAAGGAGCTGCCCTTCTTCATCCTCTTCACCGCCGGTCTGTGCTCGTTCACCGCGCTGTTAGCTCTGTTGACTCATCAGTACCCGGACACTATGGGCGTAGTCGCCCGTTCGATGCTCGCCTGGTTCTCCCATCCGTTTTACTATCTTCTTGACAAGCTGGCTATCTTGCCCTCTAACTTATTGCAGCAGCTCTCTAGAATATAAGGCTGTATTTCCATACGATCTCCATTAATTAACTTAAGACTTATTGTGATACTCGCGATATACTTATTGTTTTATTTCTACTATCTCTGTAGGCGCCTCTATTATGTATGTAAATGTGTAAAAGTTCCAATTTACAACTTTGTCGTGACTGATACTATAATATCTCGTAGTGACGATTGTGTTTATGTACCATTACGTTCAAACAATGGTGAATATAACCGTAATAACAAGAATTTTAGGCAGTAACGTATTATATATACATATATATATACAAATTAATAATATATATGTATGTATAAAATACGAGATAATTATATATAATATAATGTGTATCATCGAGAAATCGCTACATCGCGAATATGCGATTGTACAAATTTGTGCGAAACGGCAGTTGGGTGCTAAATAAATTCTCTTTGTTTTATCGCATTCGTATTTATTCAATGATGGATATTATCAGTAGCTTGTAATGAGGTGAAAGATCAAGGCAAATCAGAGATCTCGACGTTTCACGTGTCGACGGAACAGGAAGCAAGTTCGGGCACGTTCAGTCGACCGGGGTGAGAGAGAGAGTATCATATCCCCTTCGCGTATCCCTCCGCAATCATTCTTACACAGCATAACAACGAGAATGTTAAAATCCCTCACATTAATCACATATTATAATATATTATACAATTTTTACGAGAGCTCGCCGAAACGTAAAATAATAAGAGACAAACCAATGTGTCGAAGTAACGAGACGGATAGTTTCACATTCTCTCAATCATTTTATAATCGCATCTGATTTCTGGTCTGCCTGTCTATCATGAGACGGTTATGATAAGAGAAGAAGAGACAGAAGGAGCGAGAGAGAAAGATATAAGACACTTGGAAGTCAGAGGGCCCAGGTCTCTCTGGTACTCCGGGCTGGATCCAGCCGTAACTTTGATTTTGCTTCGAACATTCATCCTCAATTAAATTCTTAACTGATACATATATAATAAGGTGATAAAATTTGTCATTTTATATATATGTACAATATCTCTTTATAGTTTATCTATATATATTTATATAATTTACTTAAACGGACATACGTACGTAAAACGTCACGCGAGAGGAATTACGATTAAATAATTATCCTCCGTACACAGCTACAACGCTCCTCGTATTCACGGCTATGGGGGAAAGGAAAGGAGAAGGAATGAGAGGGGGGGGGATGAATGTTTACGTAATATAAGAACATGTAAAAACTTTCAAATGTGATCCTTAAGATTCGCTATAGTATAATGCTTAGTCCTTAATTCATACCGCGTGTACAATTAGATGTATTTATCGAAGAGTACTAATCTACGAAATAGGAAATATTTTGAGTATTCGCCTCCTGCTAATATCCGAGCCTATATTTTGTACGTAGCCTTCTTACACGCACTCGCCAGAATTGCGTTAGAATCCCCCGGGGATGGAGATCCGCTGATTCCGTCCTACCATTTAGTAGGCTCTACTTTTTTATTGCCGCGAATTATCTACGAAAGTCCACGCAATGTTTCTTTTTTCTCTCTCTCTGCTATATGTACAAATTACAGATTGTCCGCTTCACGCTCAAAATCAGCTTCACGCTAAGATCGCCACGTTAACACATCACTTCACTGTGTCTAGTGTTTGATCGTCTCCACCAACGTTCCTCTACACAAATAAGGCACCTTTAACAAATTACGCTGTTTATATAAGCTACACTCGATTTAGCAGTCCAACGCGTTCAGTCATTGACGCCACGTCTGCGCTACGGCGATAGCTAATTCGCAATTTGTCAATTGAGGCATACGTAAACAACAGCAGTCTTAATGTATCGAACAAAAAACGTTATATATAGTGGATATATGTAATCAACTGGATACCAAAATTCTCATAGATCATTTCCTTCTTTCATCTAATTTCTCAAACGACGATAAATATTTTTAACTTTCAACGAAGCGCTCACACCCTTCAACTAAGTGTCATGTTCTCTTAAGATATTCATATATTTCATTCATCTATCGAAGTTCCTTAATTTATCAAACATCGAGATCGCTTTGAATTCTGCTAAAAATATTTCGTATCGTTCTTGCCCACCACGAAAGCAAGGAATAACGTTTCGAACTCAAAGAATAGCAATCTATCCGAATTCTATACGTTTAGCCTAATCGAGGCTATCTACATGTTCAAGAAGAAAGCGGTTTTTCCACTCTAAAACGTCATTTGTGCTTGTGGAATGCTAGAAAACAGCGCTGCCCAATCGAAATTTCAGCTCACGTGCCCAGAAAGAACTTTCCGTCTTTTCTTTCGCTATCGCGTGCAATTATTATACGCAATTACAATCCTTTATTTACACGTTGAAACTAATAGAAGCCGTTTCTCAAAATATAGTACAATTTAAACAAATATCTTCACCGAAGAATTGAAGAAATGTCCCTAACGCCAATTACAATAAACAGCAATATATAATTAAATCTTGTCTTTTTACGTTACCGCATTTTTATCGCAACTTATAGTACGGAACAAATTTCCTGACATAGTAGATTGAATATGTTTACTGGCTGGCACGCGACCGCCGATTGGTCAACAGAGAGTTATTAAATGTATGCAAAAATTGTGGAAGAAGACAACACATAACAATTGATGTTCTTCTTTTAACTTCGCGAAAGAGTTTTAACCGAAACGCGATAGACAGAGAAGATTGTTAATCTTGATATTAAAGAGTACCGTTTGCGAAATATTGATATCGATCATAGAGTTTAGTGGACCACGAGTGAATGCTGCCTTCGACTAAATCCTCAACATGCCGACGCAATTGATCCTCTGTTAACGTGAGGTGGAACCTATTCTTGAGACCTTGAACAGTCGCCGCCCCACCACTGCGGAAGCACGGAAGCTGAGAGCCTGCGGAAAAAAAAATCGATGAAAGCCATTGAGATACGCGGGTTGACACGCGAACGAACGTATGAACGGCCAGTACGAGAGTTCTACTACTTACCCGACAACATAATCTCAACGAGGTTAACTATCTTCTCCATGTGTTTCCGTGCCGCAATTAAGCCTTGAAGAATGAGGCTCTTAAATTCCTCAAATAGCTTGGACTGATTACCACCCATCACCTCGACAAATTCCGGCGTCAGTTTAAATGGGCTGGTCTCGAAGCCAAGATTTCGTGGCGAGGTCGACAGAATAAATCCGAAATCTATGTGGATCAGATGACCGTCGCTGTGCAACAAGATATTGCCATTGTGACGATCTTTTACTTGAATGAGATAGCTGACCAGGCAATACGCGGCACAGCTCTGAATGAAATTCCTCTGTGCCACTCGGAACGTCTCTGAGGTAGAAGGGCCGAACTCTCGTTCGAAGTATTGGAAAAGTGTTAATTGGCACTGTTTCTTCACTTGGTGGAGCGAGACAGTGTTCAGGATAGGCTCAATCAGACCACTGTCGTTGGATAGACACAGTATTCTGTAATTCAAAATCAAATTATCATCCAAGAGCCAAATTATCGAAATTGTTATAGAAAATTTAATATATTAACAAATTATTATATATATCTTTTAATATCAGTTAATAATTATTCCTCCAACGGGGAAGAGGAGAGGCAATTGACTTTTTTTTACGAGACGAAAATTTCCGATAGTAACTTGCACTTACTTGTACGGCCGTACCCAAAGGGGCACTTGTTCGTCTTGCCAAATCTTTTGCAACATTGAGAGCAATTGCGAGGCGAGAAGTTCTTGTCTGAGATCATCGCCGCATTTCACAATTACCGCAAGTAATCTCCAAGATGCCAAGTGCCCATACGGGCTGGAAGCTCTTATGCGTCGTTGCTTCTGCTCCCATGGCTCCTTGAGGACCGCCGCCGATGGATCCTCGGGATCGTGACTGAAAGTCGCGCTCGGCGTAGCTGCCATTTCGCTCAATCTTCTCTTAATATCGCCCGGTACAAAGATCGGTTCCCTGCTATCGGACGAATCTTGACTCAGTTGCGATATGGTGTCCCGATCTTTTGGCTTGCGAAGCTGTAAATACTGAACGAAAGCGAATAGAAAAGTTAGAATACAAATTATAATTGAAGAGATGACGCGTGGTCGCTCAAATAAGATACACACCTGCTGTGTGATCTCGTCGTCCTCTTGACTCCAACAATCGTTAGGATCGTCATCGGGGAAATTGAATGCCACATCTGTATTCCTAACAGAATATGGCGAGATATTTTTTACGGGAGTTTGCCGTACCGTCGAATTCTGTTGACTATCTGAAGTGGACATATTATTGGACTGCTCGCCGCCCGTTAAATTCTCTTCAGACTTCGTGTGCCTCAACGAACTGCCCATTATTTTCGTCGGCACGGGCGATGTATATAAATCTTCCACCTCTAATACCTCCACATATATTATATAAGGTGCCTATAATAGTACCAACATAAAAGTCGATATTCAAATGACGAACTTTTGTAATGGTTCCAAGAAAGCGAAACGAAATGTTTGTACCTTATCCTTGCTGTTAAGAACGGCGGCGCATTGTGGTGGAACTCGCACGATATGATGCGGTACCGTGCTGTGCAGAGGAAACCACACCCTCGCAGGGAGATTCAAATTAAGCGTATTGAGCTCCGCCACTAATTGAACGGTTTTACTTTCCTTTGTTGGGATAGTCCCGAGCAATTTACCAATTGATATTAGAGCTTGAATAAATTCGAGTTCTGGCGCGAGTCGAGGTGCCTGCAGGCAGATTCATATTAAAGCTTTATATTACAGTAAATGCCTGCTACTCTTTCGTACAAGATAACTCACATTGCAAAAACAATCGGTTTTTTGGCCTCGCAAATCGTTCACCACACCTTGGCAGGAATAGAAGCAGGTACAGCCGTTGTCAAACGCTCGACCAGAGCTCAGGTCCCCAAGACTTACTTTATTTATTATACCTTTTGAAGAATTTGGAATGCTCATTAAAACAGTCATTGTAAAAATGATATTTCTCGTGGTGTGTAATTTATCGTTTTAAGAGATGCGTGCTAGTTTGGATAATTACCGGAATGACTACGGCGTATAGTCTGGAACAATCCAGTAGCGTCGGACTGAGATCTTTGGTGGGTTTTCTTATTCGGCGACGTAAGATTTTGTGTCGAGGGCAATGGTGATGGCGCAGAAACTTGCAATCCAGCGACACGCTGCTTTCGACCTTCATTTCCCTTTGGCCTGAAATATTACACGTATTTAGAGATAAAGTTTTTTTTTATTCTAAATTTATGTGCAATTGTTCCTGAGTCACTAATCTACCAAAAATTCTCCATTGCTTTTCTACTAATTAGTCCTACCTGAGTTCATCTGACAGGATAAGATTTTTCAATTTGGTCCCATGAGACTTCTTCTTTGACGGCAAATGAGCATCAGAACTGTACGCGTCTAGCAGCCAGGCACATTTTAATGAGAAATCTGCTGACTGTCTACATCTGCAAAGCAGTTGACTCGTTTAGTTTTAATTTACTCAAATCTTAGCGCCGCAATTGATAAAATGCACAATCGAGCAATCTTCTAATGCGCGAGTCCTTATATTTACCTATAGACAAGATATGGATAAAGAACTTCTGTTACATCGTGAAGTTGTATATACATCACAACTAACTGCGGTAAGTAAAAGTCCACATCATTATCCGAAAAACTGAACATCTTGTTACCTACAATATGTCATTGTTACACACAACATTCATATTTATCGTGACATCGTACATACAGAGTGCATTTCTCTAATTGTAAGGGTGCATTCGCTAAACAATTTTTACTTTGCAAAATTCGTATTTATAGGGATCGTTATTTGGAAACCATATTTGATGAAAATAGAGTACACATTATTCGAATGCGTGAAAAATTAAATTTTTTATCTAATGTTTACTATACCTAGATAACTCTGAACGCCAGGTTCTTTGGAATTGAACAGATAGGATATAGCCATGGACATGTCAAATATTTGACTCTCGAAAAGTCGTAGCAGACAGCCTTCTGAAGGTTTCGGTTGCTTCGTTTCTTGCTTCTGCCGACGGACAACGTCCGATTGCTTCTTCACCGTCTCGACTTCTTGTTGCTGCGTCGCGGTCGTGCCGCAGCAAAGGGTCATGGCCGCTCCTGCCAACTCGCTCTGGCTCGTATCGGCCACGGACGGCGGTGATGACACTTGCATAGCGTTTGGATAGATATCGACGCATTCCTGATTCTGATAGTCGTGCTGAACGTCACTGCCGCATTCTCGCACGTTCATATTTGGTCGCGGTTCCTGCGAGCAACATTCATCACCGTCGATCGCGTCGTCGCACCGAGAACGCTCGCCGTTGGCCTCGTTCTCAGGGGACACGGGAGACGCTGGACTGTCACTGAGACGCGTGGACAGTTCCACAGGTGACACCGGCACCGACATCGACACTGACACTACACCGGCACTGTTCTCCATACCGTCCACCGCATCGACCGAATACACGTCGCCCGGCTGCGACACGGACGAGTCGAGGCTCTCGCGGCTATGCAGATGATCCACGCTGGATTCGCGGGTGGCGGGCGTATTCGTGGCGTCGCTCGAGCCGCTGTCGGAGCCACACAGAATACCGGAGTCGTCGGAACCGAGACTGGCCAGGTCCTCGCGTTCCCGCGCGGTGCGCGCGCCCTTTCCGCATGATCCCGAGGACGACGACGACGATACCGTCGTCGTCTTAGAGACCGACGAAGGTGCGGGATTCTCGCATTCCGGACTTGGCGTAACGTCCACCTCTGGGATTCGCTGCAGGGCGGAGTCCAAGCTCCGGTTTCTATGATGGTGCGTCAGCGTCGTAGCGGCCGCCTGAGGCACCGGCGGTAGTAGGATACCCATTGATCTAGGAATAATGATCGACAACGTTATAATTAATAGCCAAGGTACTTTCTCTTATACGTTATATGATACGCTACATAAATTTCATCGAATTGCAAATGTATCTTTGATTTTTAATACATACGAATAAAGATAAAAAATAGAAAGTATAGTTTTCACAGAACTCTTTTCACAGAAATGTTTTATATACAACAATCTATGTAATTAGTAATTATATTTATTAGACTTCTTCTCCATCTTATTATCAGCTATCGATGTATCCTTCTTGTAGTCTACTCTATCTCATTCTACGTATAAATATATATTTAATGATATATTTAATAACATCACTATCACTCGTGCATATGTTCTGGATTATTTAATCCTTGAAACGTTGCACCTTTGCGTTTTTCTTTCTCATAAGTTCTTAATACTAAGTACTTCGTATTTTTCCTTGTTGTTTTGCGTTGTAAAAGATTCGATATTTCATCATCTATCTATAAGATTAATAAATTACTTTTTTTATAAGTAACATTTAAACCGTTCTGATTTAAATGTATCCTTTGGTGAGTATCCTTTGCCTTCTTTCTCGATCGAAGAGAATTGCGCGCACAAAATATTAGCTAGTACTAGTTTCCAGTCGGCAGCTGCGAAAATGCGACCAATAAAGAAAATAGATACGACTGCGCCGCGCGTGACTGCAATTACTCGTTGCGATGATTATTAATATTGATGACGTCGTCGCCGCCAATTTAAATATCACGGCTTGCATTCCTCCGATTTATATTACGACGTAGAGCTTCCACTCGTATCGTCAACTTCGACGTCGTGGCATACGCGAGGCGAATTTACGATCGCTTTTATTCAACAAGTGCCAGGAAACGTCGGAGGCGCGGGCCAGAGACGCGTCGCAAATAGCTCGCGCGTGTGTCGCGGAACGACCTCGCCGAGCATTCGCGGGGATCGGCACGGATACCTGAAGTCCAAACTGTGGTTTCGTTGATGCGTGGTCAGTCTGCTGCGTGGACTGATCGACGGATTCGGCCGACCGTGCACGAGAGGAACATTACAGCTGGCCAGTTTGTGCCGTTTGATGTGTGTCACGCTTTCCTGACGCGTAGGTCCACCAGTCGGCGTCACTGCCACCACTTCGCTCATATTAGAGTCGAGTACGAGCACCGGCTCGGCTAACAGTCATCTGCTGGCCATGCTGGGGCTTCACCTGCAAAACCACGCAACAACCTGAATCAGCGCCGTCTCTCGTTTCTCGAACATCGAGAGCGTAACATCCTCATGTTAAAGAAAGACATTCTGGTTAACATATTAGGCAAAAAATCGAGTTAACATTAGGGGCAAAAAAACAGGAAAGCATTCTTATTATATATCCAAACTATATTACTGCATTTATGTGCAATATATCTATAAGCATTGTGTCGTAGGATGATATAACGTACTATTACATAGACTCCTTTTAAAGAGCTTTCTCGATAATTGTATCACGACAATCGCATCGCAATAAATAAATATACATATTAATTAACATTAAATGTGATTCTAATGAGTGTCAGACAGTACATGGGAAAAGCGAACGCGAGAAAAGTTAAACGGTTCGATAGCGAGACGCGTGAATCGAGAGATGAGATGTACTTCCGGCATCGTCATTATTTTCGGGAGCAGCGTAAGCTGATAACGGATGATATCATTTTTCGCGTCGCAATCACGAGCGCTCGCGGCACGAACGCCGCGCATATAACTGGAGCCGTAATGTCAACGACGATTGCTCAGCACGAGGAGAACACGCTCGGATAACGCCTCGTCCGACCTCGTTATCAGCCGCGTCTGTCAAATATCGCGATAAGGAAAATCGGTATCTCGGATCGGGAAGAACGTATGCCATATCTTTTAATTAAATATACACGACGGGAAGGTTTTCGCGATATTGTAATTGGGTTATATAACGTCGCGATATCGCGCCGCGAGAAAAAAAAAACCTCCACGCGCGGGAGCAGCTACGAAACCGAGCGGCCGGAAATCGCGCGCATCTGTCTGGAAGGTCAATCGCGCCGCTTTAGTGCCCGGATAAGACGCGAAATTGGAACTTCCTTTCGAGAAATAAGAATTCGCGTCGATATCAATTTCGTCTGCACAAACGTCGCTTCAAACGGTGCTTTATTTAAAAGCGTTCTGAAACCTGCTGAGATTTCCCGAAAAGGAAAAGCAGAGGGACTTTGAAAGCCGATTCCTGAAAAATGTATAGCTTTACGATACGTAATCCCGACGTTTCTTTGAATATGTTTGAATGTAAGGCAGTTGGAAAAATAAATCTCTTTTCACAGCAGCTATCAAATAATCATTAATAGACGTTATCTTCGTTAGATCTTATCTTTATTGTAACTTGTAAGGTTGTTATTCTCATATCCTTCTTTCAGCATCTTATTCCGCGTCTTTTGCTGATGTAATTATGATCGTACTGTGTGTACTAAAGGGACCTCTTTTAATCCCGTTTATATACATACATAAGTAAATAAATAAATTATCGAAGCTGATCATTAATCATATAAAGGTATACGCATATGCGTTTAGACGCATGTGGGCAACAAATGGAAGAAAGGTCGACCGAAAGGTCGACGGATTTGTTGAATATCCGCGCCGCAACGGTATAAAATTGAAAAAGTCACGATAGCCGCAATACAGACGTGTAGAAAGTGTGCGGCTTTTTATCAATTCGAACACTTTCTAGGATCTTCCTGGCGGTATGGCGCGCTCCATTCCACGCACAATTATCCCGCGGGTAAATAAATGCGGGTACAAAAGACGATGCAATATTCCGTGCAGTTAGTTACATAGTAGTCACATGGAGAACAAGCGCCTCGACGAGAAAATAAACTGCCTCATTCTCCGAACTTTTCCGCGTCGAACGTGAATACCGCACTGAGAAAAAAAAGTCGTTAACTTGACTGAAATATTTTTATCTGATTATTTTTTTAATTAAAATATTTGTATTTAAATTAAATACAATATACGACATATTAAATATTAACATGACGTAATTTGACTCAAATATTTTAATATTTTAACTTAAAAAATAATAATTAGTTAAAAAATATTTAGTTAATTTAACAACTTTTTCTTTTATCAGTGCACACGTTACTTCGAAGCTACGTTAACACGCTTCGATCACTGACTTTTCGTTATTCTCGATCCTGAATATTTTAATATCCTACGATCCTTAATTTTTCAAGTGAACGTATGTTCCTGAAGCTCGCGAAAACTCACCAAACGAGCTGAGATTCACTGAGCGAGGTCTCGCACTCCATATGGAACGAATTTGGGAGACGCTAACGAAGCTCACGGTATTAGTCAAAGCGTTGAAATACCAAACTCCGAATGCTTTCAGACAATCCTTCTAATTGCGCAAACGCGCCGTCAACGAAGCTAACTGTCTATTAACCGATATTTCTTCACCCGAGGGGGTCCATCTCGCAACGTCATCCGCCGAGCGGCCTCTGCCCGCGTCTTCTTCACGCGTCAAAAGTCAAAACGGCGAACGCGAGAATTACCTCCTCACGTGACAAAAGATTGTGCGTGGTATTTTAAAAATTGCGGCGCGGGCGTCACGATGCGGAACCGTGGTTTCTATCTCGGCACACGGATCGCGTTGCGCGTTGCAAAATCCGCCGACTTGAAACTCGCGACATGCGTGGTACCATGTGCTTTCACCGATCTGCTTCGGTGCCGGCGCCGTACTCGACGTTACCGAGCGCGTGTTGTTCGCTCCGAGTTCCAAAATTGGCGACGCAAACAGCTGTCCGATCCCAGGCGGTAGACGGTACTTATCGATCTATCGATATTTTCTCGCGTTTATTTGTCGCGGACAACAATCTCCATTTTGCAAGAAAAAAAATGTCGATATATGTTAAAAACGTCAAATAAGAATCGTACGTAAGGATCAATGTAATAAAAAAGTAAGAGAAGTGCTCAGAAATTACATCAATACGTATACACACGTATCTACTATTACTCGTACACGTATTTCTCATTCCGGTTGATATTTGAACTGGTCCGTTCGACCGTTCACTCGCCGATACCGGACGTCGACACGTTACGTCGAAGGGAATCGTTTCGTATCTTAATTGACTTTCTCAGCATCTATAATTATTACATTAAGTTTTATAACATATATCGGGTCTCGTTATTACAAGATTACGAATATTTCACGACAAAGGATTAAATACTAATATTTTATATTATTTCTACGCGTTATGCCAATCCATGTGGAAACAACTCGGACGATACGTCGTAATTACAGCACGCTTTTATTTGCCTCTTGGCAAAAGAGAAATTTAACTGTCTCACAGTTGAAAAATTAATTTCCTGGATCATGGCGCGATAGCTATCGACGTTGCTCGGATCTCTTTCATCTTTTTTCCATCGCGCTACATCTACAGATCTACGCTATGCCAATACTATAAAAAGCAGCTACGCTTCTTTTTCTTTATGACTATCCCCGGTGAATGCAGAGGCGGACGTGAATGCGTCTCGCTGTATACGAATTACGGATGATCTAATCACTTCGATGATCTAATAATCGGCGTCGATGACCGTGCGCGGCTTTAACGACTTTTTCAGAGCGCAATTACACGAGCGCCGGGCGTTTTCGCGCGCGTGGGCGCGAAGCCCGCGCTAGAAAGTCAAATGCGCGTCGAAACTCGGCGACCCCAAGATTTCCCTTTGCGAGTAAAAGACTTTTGAGAAGCTTTTCGCGAAAAAATGTAATCTTCCTCGCGGAGGAAGCTTCGTGGACGCTCGTGCCGTCGTCGCGCGATCAAACAAACGTTTTACGTGCGATTTACGTAAAGCAGATTGCGAATGTAAAACGGTGCGAGGCCGGATGGTTCCGAACGAATAAAAGATCTCGCGCAGGGGGAAAGGGATCGAAAGCCTCCGATCGGAACGTCTCTAAAAAAAATAAAAAATGACGAAACTTTGAATCTTCCTCGTTTACATCATCTCATAAATAACGTGCGGTATAAAAGGGCGCTTGGATTTATTCTCGATTTATTCTTAGCTCAAAACCAGAAGACGCCTTTTATCGCCAGGGAATTGAAAATTTAAGATTAAGATGGGGGAAGAAGTTGTAATTCCTCAAGTTCAGTATTAATTAAATTTCTTCAAGCGCGTCTTCGGAGGTCTGTCTGGCTTCGTAACAGCTTCGAAATGTAATTAATAACGGAAAATATATTTTGGATTAAAATCAGAATGTCAAATTGTTTATTTTATTTCGAAAATATTTCTAAAAAGCCGCAATATTTATGGGATAATTCAATATAAAGTTTTTAAACACGATTTTCGACCAACAAGGACAACGTTCGCAGATGCCCAATTTTTTATATTCAGTTTAGATTTGCTGAATGCATACATATCTTTTTCGCGAAATAAAATGCATGAAACCATTAATTAGACACCTTACGATGTCTCAGTGATGCGGCTATTCTAGCTTATGCATGGGAAACTATCAACTAGACACCGCACGATGCCTTATCGATGACTACTCGTCTAGTTCCAAGTTCTAATTCCTCAAGTTCAGCATTAATTAAATTTCTTCAAGCGCGTCTTCGGAGGTCTGTCTGGCCTCGTAACTGCTTCGAAATGTAAATGTCAACGTCGCGAAACCTCGTAGCGCGCGAGGAATTTTTCTAAATCGTCCGCGACGAGTTTTTTCAAGAAACGATTCTCGTGACGGTTAAAATTCGCAAATTTCTCGCTTCAGATACGGTGAGGATCAAACTCCAATGTCCGATGCGTCGGGCATTTAAAATTATCTATTCTATATCGTTTGGCGTTTTCAATTATCGCCGCCCATGCCATTCATCGTGCACGTGACACTGACTATTTATCGTATCCGAAACATACTATCGTAAAGGCCATTCTAGAGCCGGACTGTTCTCATTGAGTAAGGCCAACCGTCTGAATGTAATTTATCCAGCGGAACAGTGCTAAGTCAGCATTAGGCAAATTTAATCGTCGGTTATTACTTGATAAATATAATCTCGGTGAGTTTAATTTTGCAACGCTGTGGCAATCGTCGTAGAATTATCGCAACACAGAGTAAACACAGACATCATTATCTTCAGCAGTGGAATTTGAATTCAAATTGTTCATTTAGATTAATATAAATTTATATGCAAAGTTGAATAATCTAAATATTAAAGTGGAATAATCTAGATGCAAATTTCGCCAAAAACCGAAAATAATGATGTCTATGTTTACTCTGTGTTGTGAGAATTTTATATAGGCCTAATCAAGATATCTCTGGCATTGAAGTAATTACGCGGTATTTAATAAATATATCCCAACAATTATACGTCTCAAAAATTCTCTTTAACGTTTTAAACCGGCAAATATGTGTGATAGATTAATAGCCAAATTACCAACACCCGCACGCACGCGGAGAGACAATTTTCGCGTGTCGCGTCAACGTCGCGCTCGAAATCTCAAGTTTCTCACACACACATGCACAGGGCTCTGGCTGATTTCCGACTGATCGCCGTCAACGAGTTACAATCATCGCCACGCTCTTTTTCCCGCTACGCAGAATCCACGGACGGAGATCTTTTCCGATTTCGATCTATGTTTATGCGCTGTACCGCGCCTCTCCGTCTCGCCGCGCCGCGCGAGCGTCTCCTGGCACCGTCGCCGCCGCTCCGCTCCGCTCCGCGCCGCTAGGTCGCCCGGTGACCGCTCGCGCAGCGGAGATGGGTGTGCCATGCTCGCGAGAGCGAGCTTCCTGCCGATCCCGTGCCTGTGCGTGTTGACAGAACACTGGAAAATCCACACCCCCGTCGCCGGTCGCCGGTCACCGTCGCGTCGTCCTTCGTGACGTGAATCAATCGCCCTCGCCGCCCCGCGCCGCGCGGCGACGCGACGCGACGCGGCGCGACGTTAAACGTCAACGTCAACGTCAACGTCGACGTCAACTCGTTGGCACTCACCTCGCGCTCGAATCCGGGATCCCGAGCTACGACGCTACCGACGGCATGCCTCGATCCTGGCCGTCTAGGCGGGCCGAGTTTCACGGCGACGACGGAGACGCGCGGGGACGGAGCGCGAAGGAGACGGGCCTGACGGACGGAGAAGAGGAGAGAGTAGCGTCTCGTCCCGTCGTCCACGTATCTTCCCTCTCGGGTACGAGGCACCAGGCACCAGGCACCGCGGACACACACACGACACGACGCTCGTCGGCCCCCCTCGGTTCCCACCTCGTAATGGCAGCGACGATCAGGAGCAGTTCCGGAGGCGCGCGGTTCACGCGCGCGTGCAGGCTGGGCAGGCAGGCAGACGCGCGGGCAAGCAGACTGGCAGGAAGGCAGATAGACGGGCAGACACGCACGCACGCACGCACGCACGCACGCTCTCGTGTCGTTTCTCGCTGCCGCCGGCTACGCCCAACAACGCGCGTCGATCGGGGCTCCGTCGCGGGCGCGATGCGCGCGATGCGTCGCGGGGGACGACCGCGCGACGAGCGAGCGGAAGCGAACGACGGCGACGACGACGACGCTCGGTCCGGAGTACCGCGGCTCGGTTAACCCGCGCCGAGAGAAGGGCAGGCGCGTTATCGCTCGAACCGTACCGGATCGACGCTGCGAAACAACGACGACGACGACGACGACGACGACTGCGAGACGACGAACCGCTGCCCACGCCAAACCCCGACGTTGTTGTCCGTCGCACGACGCATTGAGCACTGACTCGGCGCGGCGCACTGCTGCCAACGCGACGGACGCGAATCGCGAACTCCGGGCCCCAGTCCGGCCAGTCCGGCCGGCCTGAATCACGGCTGCGCCGTCCAGGGACGTGCCTAGCCGGCCCGCGGCCCTTCCCTCGTTTGACACGAGCTGACGGATGCTTCTCGATTTTTCTGTTTCTTGAAAAGGGAGAGAAACACCCCGTTAAATGGCGTTCCCATTGACGCGCGCGTTTGACGAGAAACGCCTTCGGATCTCAACGCGGATATTACAAAACAATAACTCGCTTCGTCGGAGAGATAAAGAAAAGACGATAAGACGTTTTAGGAATTATCTTCCGATAAAGGCAGATAATGCATTCTTATCGATTCTTATTCTACTGGAGTCCTTTCGGATTTAATATAAGTTTTGTTTATGGTTATTTCCTTACGCAAGATTGAGATAAATCTCGTATAAACAAGATACAGATATGCGGATGCGAAGGAAGGTTTCAAAATTAGCTCATGTTTAAATTTAATTCATCCAAATGAGATCCTAGTGACTCATCCGCATAGCTCCGTCTTAAAACGAAATCCACTGATAACGAAATGTATTGCCGTTTCGTTTGACGTAAAACGCTCGACTCGATTCACGCGCGTGTTTAACATCCGCGTGATTCGATAAATCTGTCGCGGATTCGGATGTTTTTCGTTTCAACCTAGAGCGATGCTGTCGAGAGCCGATCCGAGTCACTTTCGACGCGCGTCAAAATTCCATAGATACTCTAATCAATTATATCGCTCGCGTACGCACTCACGACCCGGACTCCAACCGCTGTAAATTTAAATGATCGTAGAGAAAGAGGGAAAGAGAGAGAGACATAACGATTCTATTGAAGCTTCTCTTATGCAATAACGAGTGATTTTATCGCCTTCTCGGGAGGCATACATAATTCCGCGGCGACGGCCATTATATCATAGCGCTGGCAATACTCATTGGCGTATTGACAGCGTTTCATCTCATTGTCACTCTACTCCGGCATTGTTCGGCGTCGAGAGACTCGGTGTGTTGACGGTGCTGAAATGTAAGCCGACGCTATCAACCGAACGGGATGACAGCATCGAAGATAAGAAAACCATCGTGCAGTTATACGTCTCGAGAAGGCTCAGCTTAATTGGCGCTCGCCTTTGTACTTTGTGGCGAAAAGACGCGAAGCGGAAATTTTATATCTCGAAACGCGATCGAAAAACAGAAACGTCGATTTGTAACCGTAACGATAACATTAACGATGAACGGCCTTCTGAAATGTGATCGTCTCGAAATTAACTTGTCTCATAAACGTTGAACTCACACAATCAGTGATCTAGATTCGTATCGCGCGTACTCGGAGATAAACATACGGTACAAAATACCAATACGAGATTAAAACAAAATTTTATAAATTCTTTCCTGTATTGTGTACGTGAGTTTCAGAATCTTGATTTTTTTAATGACGCGGATCTCTCGATACGCGTGGATTTGATTTCGAGGAAGACTTGAAAAGCGCTCATCAACCTCGAGCTTTGTTTCAAATTTTATTTAAGAAAACTTTTCCTTTTCAAATCACCTAACGAAATGGTGCTTAAAGCCGTAACAGAGTGTTCGTGTCAACAATAATATTTCTGTCATTCTGTGTGAATTTTGTATATACACTTCTTCCAACTTACAATTAGTAAACTGCGCGCCGCGATTGTTTATTGGTTCTTGAAACACAGCTTTTGTTTGTTGGAACAGTGTAAATCCACATGCCTAAATCGATAATCGATTTAACTTTTCTATGTTAATCAACACCCTTATAATTAAATCACTGTAAAGAACTGACCACTGTATAATGAACTTTTCCTATTTATTTCCCAGAAGAATTTTTGTTTTAGACGTGTAATTTTCAGAAAGTGTTGCGTACAATTTATTCAGACTTTGCTTTAATTTCAAGACGGTATTAATCTAGACTAGCGGAAATTTTTTGTGTTTTTAATTTTTGTATAAATCAATATTCACTTTTACTGTGCATCTTTTGGATCTTCTTCTGATTTTCTTCAACTGGAAGATGTAACGATACATTTCCGAGAAACCTTACATCCTTACATGTAAAAACCAATTTTAATGTCAAATGAAATTTTAGTCCTGAATTTAACTTGATGGTACATAATACATATGTGCGGAGTCTCGAAAGGGTTAAAGCTAAAAATGAGCGCTCTTTCGGTCCGCTTGTTTCGCTACTCGTGTTTTAAAGAACTTTTATTGTATCTTCAAAACGTGATAAGCAAACTATTTTCGTGGAACGTTTCGTAAAATTTCTTTATACTTCTTGTTCGTTCGCTGCAGCTAAATTTTCCATCTTTTCTCCTTTTTCTTTTCAGCGTTTAGTTGTATGTCTGTTTCATTTAAAGCGCAGGGAGTACAGCAAGGACCTTTCGACTTCCTTTCTTTGCCAAGGGTGACGGTTCCCAGTGTCGGGCACTGAACGATCCACGGGCCCCGCCGTAAAGCATAAGGAAGGCGTCCGTGCAGGCGTCCGCGTTTGGGTTGGCAGCGGCACCGGACGGTGCTACTCGAGAATGGTGGGGGAAGGAGGGAAAGGTCGCACGACCGCAAGTGCAGCTGTACCCGGCGACGTACGCGGCCTGACGTAGCGGGGTGGCCGGAGGCCAAGCGCGGTTAGAGGCATTAGGGTACCAGCGCTGCTCCAAACGCAACCGCGCGTTGTGACGCGCGGATCCGCATGCTACTTTGCTTTCGAACAACAACGGCCTTTTGCTTTTTCTTCGCCCAACCACCCTCCCCCCTCCCCTCCACCCTCCACCTCCAGCCTCCGTCCCTCCGTCAGCCCGGGACAACGGAGCCGCGGCGCTGCTCGACTCCGTGCCTGGCAAAATTTCGCAATACAGGGCAGACCGACGAAGCTTCCGTACCCCGCGCGTACGCCGGGGTCGGTGCCATAAATTATATCGTTGAGTTATCGGTGACTCATATGCGAAAGAATGCATACGCGATGCGAGATGCGAAACATAGAAGACATATGTAAAGATGGTATCTCGCATTTTTTGCAGCGCGTTGTTGCTCGAAAATCGATCTTCAGGTCGTCGCTGGAATCAGTTTCCCCTCAACGAAAATGTACGACGTATATTTCACGGGTAATTAAACGCGTTCACCACACCGCGATGAAATTGGCCGACTTCCTTTCGGAATTAGTTATTTCTTTTTTTTTTACAAGAGTTTAAGGGATCCCTCAATGCAGCATGTTTAAAATACACATTAGTGTCACTTTGTTTGATTTCTCTCGTTTTCCACGCGCAAAAATTTGAGCAAATTGAATCATTTTGTTTGCGTCAAAGGTGAATCTTGTGTTTTGCGCGCTCAAGTAAATCGTCGAAAAAAATGTGCGTGCATATGTGTGAATGTGTGCGAGCGGAGCACTTATTAAAGCATCGACAAAAATAGCCCACTCCAGCGCACACACACACACATATAAAAACTATAATATATGTATATTATATCTGCGCGATATACATATATTGTAATTGCAAACGGTCGTGGATCGCAGGAGAAACGTGTTTCACTTTTTCCCCCCTCTATGAACATCCGTATAGGATTCGCATTCCGCGTCGATTGCAGAAGTGGATTTTAAATCGCCGCGCCGTACCGGCCGCGATTCGGGGAGCTATGACGCGCGCCCGTCGCCACCGGATTATATGACGCGTGTGCTGTTTGGAACTCGAAACAGTCATGCATGCCTATGCGACGACGTAAACACTATCGCGCGCGCGATATCACACGCTTTGTATACCGCGGAACTAATGGGTTTTCGATCGTAGGGGTTCGCGCGCTTGACTCTGGCTGACTCATTTCGCCCGTGATCGCGCTAAATCGATATGTAACGCGCCTGTATCGAGAGCGGCGTAAACCTGTCCGTTCCAGCGCTATTCCTAATGCTTTCATTTTTTCTTTATTCCAAGACCAGCGTTTGTCACTTTACGTGGATTTTTGTAATATGTGTGACATAAGATTACATAATACAAATGGTACAATAAATACAGTGTGATACAGTATATAATACATTTTAATTGGTACTATTTGTTTTGACTGTTAATTAAACGCGTTTATATTCATAATGCAAACAAAATATAACGCGAAACATTTATTTAGATTAAACTCAAGCGAGGAGTCGAATAATAAATTCAAGCTCGTTTTACACGATCTGTAATTTCAGGATACACGATAGAATATTTTAATTATATGTCGTGTCGTTTGAATAATTAAATTACATACACACTCGTGTATTAAAATATATTCATACAATATACATATCAGAATAAATGTGACATAAAATTATAAAATAAACTATCCCCAAAGTCTCGTGTCAATTATATATAAACGTTTCAAATTAGCTTAATTTAATTTAAACATATATGTATGTAATTATTTTGCTCGCGTGCATCCACTTGATTATCTGCGGATTGGTGGATGAATAACACGATTAACACGACATTATTGTTTTATCCTGTAGTTGTTTTGTAGTCTTGCCCGCAAGGTAATTGAAAGGAAAGAAAGAATGGAAGACTGTTAATTCTATTATTAATACCGCGTTTATTGCATTGCTGCTTCTATTTATTGCTCCCAATTACCCCGCAGCTATTCTATTGCCTACTTAACTACTTTCTATTCTATCACAAGCGCACGTCACGTAATTATATATTGACGATTGTTTCTTGCCCGTCTGCCGTACATATTCATGACTACTTACCTTCTGGCGTGCGAGTCATTAAATTAAACCCAAAGACCGCGGCGTATCTTCTGTAAAAAGTATCGTATATATCTTTCGTTTTACGATATTAAGATCTCCAGAATGAAGAAGGAGCAGAAGGGGGAATGGAAGAGAAGAATCGTGTGGATCTGCGTTTATTATAAATTATGCAATTACGATGATACCTAATGGATTAATAATTGCGCATTTTCTCTGATCTTTAGAGGGCTCGTCCTAGAAAAGCAAATGCCTTTTACAACACATTACTGCTACGGTGCTACTTAAAAGCGTAGTGTCACTCTTCGGCCGTCCCATCCCAAGTGGATGGAAATTTAAGAATTTTAACGGCATCGTTGTGACGTCATCGGGTTATCGGCGAGTTTTCGGAACGATACAAGCCGCGCGTATTTACGAGATACGCGTAAGTCTGTTTTTTTTCGTCTGGTGTGGCATAACCCAGCCGCGAATCCCGACAGAGAGATGCGGAGAACCGGCCGTGCGCCGTGCCGTGCGACTTCCTGGAATGCTCCACGCTTTCTACCTGCGACGGGCTTAAATATCTCGGCGAACGTAGAACGATACGTCATCGACCGGCACGGCACGTAAACGAATGCCGAACGTAATGAGCTTCCCCCTTCACGGACGTCCGTCCCCTTTCTATAGGATGCAGTAACTCTTTTTTCTATCGCGTCTCTCCTGTCGCTCGTGTTTCTTTTCCTTTTCTTTTTTTTTCTTTCTAATCAACTTCCACTTTAGCTCTCGCGAGAAACTTTCGAGAATCACCGCTGACGATGACGGGGCATCGGCGGCATTTCGGTCAGGCCGTTCGTGGCGACGGATTACTTACTGACCCAGATAGCCAAATCTGTCGAAAACATAAGTTTTGCGATGTGTCTGCTGCAAGTTTTGCCGGCGAAATATAACAGAGTTTACTAACAGAATATAGTGGCGGATTGCCAGTAGAATCTGTCGTTTTGTACCTATTAAAATGATATATTCCATTTGAATGATTGCGAAAGGATAGATTCTGCCCAGTTTCTGCTGGTGGTCTGCTGTCAGATTACGTCGACAGACTTCATTGGCGGAACATGAGTTTAATGCGGACGCGGTTGATGCCAATTTGCCGTGATATTCTGCTCGAATAATCTGCTGGCAAACTGCTAGCATATCTACCGCTAACATTTTGCTCACTGAGAAATTATCTAACGGATCCGAGTATTACGATCCCATTTGCCTGTTTGTCGCTAATTTGCGCGATTATCTGGCAAAAATCGCAGTCTCTTCCGGAATACTCATCTAAGTCATGATTCATCTAGATCGTTTTTCGTGTCTCTTCTAAATCCTCCTCTAACTCGGCAAATCCTTCCTCTTGATCTCGTCGCTAATTTAAAACCTCTCTAAACGGGAATGCCACACGGTATGAAATGTACTCGAGAATTCGACATGCTTGTAACACAAGTCGTTTGCAGTCGTCGATCATCGCGCGAGAGTCAGAGCCAGACTTGACCCTGCGCCAAGTGCAACGACAAAGTAATGGACCGGCGCAAGGGCGGTCTGTGAACTGTCCTGTGTGACAAGCCTCTCTGACTTACATCAGTTTTGTTCGCCTTTTGGGCACGGATGGTTGCTACAAAGAGGTTTATTTCGAGCAACATTGTTCAGACACGGACCTGCAAGTAGTGTCCGCCATCTTGTGCTCCGCCTTTGATTAATATATCTCTTCTGTTCCAGAAACGTCTATCTACTGAAGTTCACTCTTTTGCTCATCGTTTGAAAGATTGAAGAAATTAAGACCTATTGTCGCCTGTATTGTGCAGAAATTGCCAGAATAGCTTTGTTACTTCATTCTTTAACACGCTTCAATAACTATACCTACGTACTAAAAAGTAATGCCAGGTCACGTTTCAAAAATTGGCATTTGTTTTTCGATCAAGTGAGAGACGCTCAAGATGAAGAATGCATCCTTGAACGCATTTTAAAAAGTCCTAGAAAACGAAATTCCTCGCGTTAACGAAGTTCCTCGGTTCGCGATGAGTTCAGGGACTTCCGGCGCATTCCAGAATACAAAGGGTCTATTATTATACGCGATACGTCATTATTCTGACTCAAGCGGAAGGCTACAAAAAGCGTGACGCCTGTTAAAATAGAACGAAATCATCGTGTTGCTGACGGTCTCCCTCCGTCTTTCCTTCTCCCTCTCTTAGAAATTAGATTGAATTCATTGAAATCTGCTCTCGTTAGTGACGGAGCCGGCTCGTGAATTGCGGAGGACATTACCTCCCAGAGGCGTAATAACGAATCGCGGGACCTTGAGCGAAATAACGAGGGCGAGGGTGCCGCCCGTGGCGGAGAGAAAACGCTAAAGAGAAAGGAGAAAGGAGGAGAGCTGGAAAGAAAATAAACACGGATAATATCATGCAGCGATGTCTGATTGCTGTTAAGTAATATTTAATTATTTCAAACATACGTTCAGAAAAAGGAATTCAGAAAACGGTGATTTGGAAAAATACATATATCCTGACAAATTCGCACATAGAAGTCCCCCAAAAAAAATTTCAAGACACCAACATTCTTGAAAACTTCTCCTAAACATTCGTATCTTGCAATTTAAGCAAACCGACTTGAAAATTTCGATTGTACAATCATATTCTACGACGTCTGATATTCCTCTGGGAAAGAAAAGAGACTCGTCGAAAAGCATGCGTCTTTTATCAGACGTGTTACGTGTGAAAACATTCTCCGAAAGATCTAGGGATGTACAGTATAACAAGATATAAAAATCGCATGGATCTCGAGGGTCTCGGCAATATTCTGATCTTTAATTTCGTCCTCTTTTATTCTTGCAGTTTTACTTGAATTCAACGATTTCAGCCTAAGATTCCATTGAAATACAACGTAAATATGCGGTGCAATTCTATAGGCTCTACCGATCCTCGTTACGGGGTCTCTGGACCGCGCGCGGAGGAGACTACTGCATCTCGCCCACTTCCTTTGTCACATGCCGCTGCACCCTTTCCTCCCTCCACTTCTCCGACGATTGTTTTCGTCGACGACGTCGTCGGCCGGCTGAGTGCGCCGACGTAAGAACGAGAATACATCCGTGCGCGGTGTGTGTGCATTCGCGCGGGCATGAATTAATGTTGCGCATACCGACGTCGGGAGAGAGCGGATAACGGACGGCCGGAGCGACACGTGATCCCCGGTCACCGCGCACGGTAATATATTAACACGTGACCGACGTCGGGCAATATATGTATACGTTTGTTCCTCCGCCGTCCGCGTCGGCTCCGTCCGTAATCGGACGGAAGCGAGAGGATCGGAGATACGGGGCTCGGACCCGCGGTTGTTATCGCGGTCCGCGCGCTTTATCCGTCACGATGTTGATTGTCTCAATGAAATCTTCGGCTCAGTCGTTGATGGTAAATAATAAGTGACCACATTATTAAATTGATAATCAATTTAAATCACACTAACACAAATTTTTCGAATACTAGATATACAATACTTTCCGTATCATATATCTAGGCTGGGTTCGCGGAGCGCGCTTTTAGCGCTATGAGCGTGCTCTGTCCTTGTTCAACTTTCAGTAAGTAACAGAGATAGAATGACGTTGTCAGCGCTAATAGCGTCTCCCCGAACGCACCTCTAGTATTACGGTATATAGTATATACGAGATATATGTAGATATAGGATAGGATACGGAATATAATCTATATATATATATAGAGGATATATATATATATGTGTTGCGAAAAATAACATTTCAGTCATGCAGGATTCCGCGCAGACCTGGACCTAAAATAATAATGACAATAGATACGACGGGCTTGTTGGAATAAACATCTCGGCCGTGTGACATTCCTTACGAGGATGAGGAGGTCACTGTAAATATTTATAAAGAAAAATACATATTGCACGTATATTACGTTCGCAGATGTATCTTCCATTCCTTTTCGTTCGCAACGTGCGAAAAATCTTTGTTACATAAATCCCGAGTACCCCCGCACGACAGAATCCCGCCGCAATCTGCCGTTAATACCCGTAATTCGCAAATGATGCCCCAAGCAGATAATAGAGGCGGAGACCGAGTCGCGATGAATTGTGTCCCGCGTGGTCCCGCGGCTCCTTCTCAAGATCGGACAATGTAGAGAGAGAGAGAGAGAGAGAGAGAGAGAGAGAGAGAGGGGGGGGGGGGGGGGGAGAGAGAGAGAGAGAGAGAGAGAGAGAGAGAGAGAGAGAGAGGGGGGGGGGGGGGAAAGAGAAAAAGAGAGAGAAGGCGAAGGACCAAAAGAGACCTTGTGCCAATTTCTACGAAGCTTTCGGGCGAAGCGCGTAATTGCTTGATTCACGATGGCCGCGTTCCGCACGCGGCAGGAAGATTGAGAAGACGCGAGTGTGTGCGCGCGCCCGTGCGTCGCGACAAACGCACGTCCAAAAATATACGGCTCTCCTCTCCTCGGCGAGCGAGTTGCCCGTCGCGCGCGCGACGTACTCTTCTCTGTTCTTTTTTCTTCTCTTCCTCCCGACTCTCGACAGTCCCGACACTTCGCCGAGGGAGTCCCTCCGTCCGCAGTGTCCGCACTCGCGCTCGCGCTGCAGATGCTCTCTCTATCATAATAATCTCTATTTTGGGCCCGGAGGGTCGGCTGTGGCCGCGTTGTTGCGGCAGATGTTCCCCTCGTTCTCCCGAGCTAAAAAGCCGCCGAGTAAGGGAAGCCAGGGAAGGTCGAGCTCCGAATGCATGCTACGCTCGAAGAAGACAAATGGGCAAATAGACGAGCTAGACACGTCTAAAAGCCCAGTGGGATTGTCATACCGTGGAAGAGAGAGAGAAAGAGAGAAAGAGAGGAAAAAACAAGACGAGAGAATGATGAAGCTGGAACGAGAGAAAAGAGAGAAACGTTGACGATCACACAGAGAGACCAACGCAAACACGTTCGAGTCGTCCTTTTCTCTAATAACGCCTAGAATGACAACCTAACGGTATTTAGGCAGCGAAAGGAAATGTGTACAGGCTGTCTACTATCGGTAGAAAGAAGGACAAAGAGGGGCAAAGAGGGAGAAAGAGAGAGAGATCAGCTATCGGGTGATCTCAAGGGAATTCGAAATCGAAGCGACTCGAGTCTCCTTCGGATCCGGTTGCGCTCCAGCTTGCAGCCTCGCTTTACTAATTACGACGCGCGCGTCGTACACCGTACACCGTGTTGTTTTCTAGATCACAAACGGGGCATACGGGCACAAAGGGAGAAGGGCTTTTACACTATGACACAGTTGGGAAAGCAGATCGACCATACGCGCTAATAAACTGTTAATAATAGTTAATGCGACTACTACCCGTCAGAGATCGATATCTCAAATACTTTCAATATTGTATAATTTTTTTTTCTTTTTTCTATATATAATCTCCGCGAAGAGATAGCGCAGCCTCTTTATATTAGAAATATCCTATATGTCGTTTATTGGTATCTCTAATTATCGGGAAAACATTCTGCCGCACGACGAACGCGGCAGAAAAGTTAGCGCGATAACGCAACGTTTCAGATAATTGGAGGATATAACGTCAATCCGTTATCATTAATATATCATAGGTGTATAAGATAATATAAACAGAGCATTGTCACATTGTTATACCACGCTACATTTCACAGAATATCTCTGCAGAGTGTGGCACTTTGATACGCTGAAAATTTTCCTAACATACTCTCGGGTGGAGAGCAGCCAAACGCTGCTCTCGCGGAAGCCGCTTATGCACGCAGATCTTCCGCCTCGTGTCATGCGGCCGTCCCGTGATACTCCCAGAGCGTTCAGAGATAAATTTCCGCCGACGATCAACTCTCGACAAGATTTACGATCGTATCGATCCAGGTTTTTTTCTTCCTTCGCGGCGAGCGAGAAGTTGCGCACCACCTCGATGACATGGAAATTTCTTAAGGCTTCGCGCGAAGGCAAGCCTTAGCGAAGTCTTCATAATACCTCGTCTTACAGGAGACTCCACAACGCCTCACTTACGCAACGCAGTTGTGACGATAATGTGACGATGATGCTGCAAGGCCAAACGTCCTAAATCGCATAACACCTGCTTATAAGGTCACTGCGCTCTCGAGAGATATTATCGAACTCTTCGCCATTATTTTTAAACGATGCGTCGTATTTGTGTCGTGCATAATATATATTGCTCATTTGCTACAACAATGACACAACTCGGAAAACAAAATTTTTCAAAAAATAAGCTTGATGTTTTGAATAATTAAATTTTTTTAATATTATACTTTTAAATGCAATTTTGGTGCAATAACTGAGAGGAACAAAAATATCTAGCTATATATTCTTTATTCAGTGTATTGAATTTTCACTCTTTTGCCCCTATGAAACTATATTACAATCGCACATTCTTGATCGTAAAAAGATCGTTAAGGGACATTCGGACATTTGAAATGATTTATATATTCTGATATAAAGTATACTTTTAATTCATAACTATTTCTACTATACGTAGTATCTTCTGTTTTTCACTTACTTCTTCGCTTTAACACGGTCATGTTGATTACATGGCAAATATGAGTAATGAGAATGGTGTAAGAAAAGTGATAATTAGTAGAGATACCAAGAATGGGACAAAAAAAAACCAATGACATAAAACTGACAGTATATACAATAATATAAAATATATATAATAATAGTGTATTTCGGACATCGAAAACATCTTAATGTTTCCTTATTCCTTAATGTTTCCTACGATTCTTTTGGCCTTTATTTTTTCTGCCGTTTTTCTGGCGTTTTCTTTCCAGCAACTTGCGTGCCTTCAAAATTTGTTCGGGTCTCTTCAGTTCATTCTTTACTTTAACTTTGTCTTTGAGCTTTTGATTGTGCCGTGCCCAATGCGTATTTGCTGTAGTCCGTACTGAAATGCAAATAAAGTATACCAATTATTTTTATAAGTAATATTTGGAACGAATTAATATATGCACAATATGAAAAGAAAAATTTATATAATGAGTGTTTTTAGATACATCGATAAAATATGTTATTTAAATTAATTAGATTAAAATCAAATACGTATAAATTTTATAATTGATGTGATCACGTTGACTTACAGTTTTTCGTCTGTGTAGGTTCTTCCTCACTATCATCTTCGCTGTCGTCTTCATCAATCTTACTCTTCTCCTTCCATACGTTGTAACGATTTGTTTTATAGGTAGCAGGTATCCATGCACCTGATTCAGTGCGTATTTTTTTCGCCTTCGTATCCTGTTGATACAATGTAAAAAATAAATTCATACTTCATGATAGGAGATTATACATATAAGTTAATGTACGTACTCTCTCGACGGTAACCATTTTCTTCTTTTTCCTATCCCACTTCTTCAACTGCGTTTGAAGATGCCGACCCTCTTCATTGTCTGCTGTTAACTCCAGTTGCGCTTTATCAGCTTCAGTGGCAAATGTGTTAACCGCTAAACTGAAAGGCAAATAAACATATCGAATACAAACAATAATTGAAAATTAAGCATATTTATTATTATGATTAAATTATATATTTAATTTTAATAAAGTTAGAATACATGTTAATGTTAATTTTAATATTTTCGTAATAATAATTAGAAGACAAGCTATAAAAACTGAAGTATGGTATAACAGTGATCCTTACCCATCCTCTGTATGCTTGTCCGATGCGGAATAAGGTATATAATATTCTTCATCCCGTTTTGTTAGACGCTTTTTCTTCTTTGAAATTTTGTATAAATCATCACTACTTCTTTTCTTTGGAACTATCACCGTGCTGAACGCAGCATTAATTTCTTCCGCGTTACTGGATGGCAGATTGACTTTTTGAGACAATTCTTGAAAATTGAAAAATTTAATATGAATATTATTACGTATATACGGTACATCTTGCTATCATAATAATATCTACCTGACACCATATTGATTTTGTCGGTTTTATGTTCCTCCATTTTTTTGCGGAAATTAACAATACTCTCCTTATGAAACATTCGTTTCACTTTCATCACTTGATAGTCCGTTGAATTTGTCTTTGTACCAATTTCAAATATTGTCTGTTACATGTGAAAGATTTGGATATTAAAATTGAAAGATATAACTAAAATTAAAATTGAAATATAATTGTAATATGTATATGAAGTGTGACACTTACTCCCTGCGGTCTGTAATTTTTCATCCTGGATATTAGATCTGCAGCTGTATGAGAAACGTCAGAGTACTGGGGCAAAATTCCGGCTTCACTTATGCGAAGCTCTTTAATTCTTTTGACACTTTCCGTCGAAGCGCCTGGTCGCGATCTGATGTATTGTTGATAGGCATTGTTGCATACTTTTCGCATATTTGTCTGAGGATACAAATATTCATTTAATACAACAAAAAGGGGGATTAGCTATATTAATTTATGTATCAAAGTAGATATGCTGGGTATGCTTACCAGATCCGTAGAGGTATTGTGCCAATTTATTAATTCGGCTAATTCTTCCTCTATCATAGCCTGTGGCAATTTTCCTACGGCGGATTCCATATTTTCCATGGTTCCTGCAGTCGGCACTATTGTTAAAGGCCGACCGAGGAAAAGATGCAGATCTAAGAGATACGGGTACTCGTCTGAGCTCACAATATTATATGCTGTTCCAGCACGTCCAGCTCGAGCACATCGTCCTGTAAAATAGATTATAGTCAGCCAAGCGCTTTCGTGTTTTAATTGTAATAATTAAAAATAATTAAAAATAATTACGAAAGAACATACCTACTCTGTGTACAAAGAGTTTAGATTTTGCAGGAAAATTGAAATTGATCACACAATCAAGATGAGGTATATCTATTCCTCTAGCGGCAACATCTGTCACTATAAGAACCCTTACTTTACCAATTTGAAATTTGGCTGCGTTTATTTTACGCGCGGAAGGATCCAAATTGGAATAAATAAAGGTGTTAGATATACCCGCTTTATCCAATACCTATAAAAATTGTTTTATATATTTGATATCGATTACCAAAGTAGACCCAACAGAATATTAGGTCATTATGTGTACATTGATGATTACCTGATGAATGTATTCCACGTGATGCATAGTTTCCGCAAATATAATTGTTTGCGACTCGGGCTTAATAATTCTTTTTAGCAAACTAAGAAGTACGGCCAATTTCTCTTCAGGACGGCATGTAATAAAAGATAACGTCAATCCTTCAGGCAGCTTACTCTCAACGTCCAAACGAAGTAGAACTGGATCGCTAAGGCCAGCTTTTGCAAAGTCTACTAGGATCTTAGGTAAAGTAGCAGAAAATAATAATGTTTGACGTGACTCCGGTAATCTGTTCACAATCTCTTGTATCTGTTCGCCAAAACCCATCTCAAATAATCTGCAATGCAGTTTTTCATGCTTACCACTTTACCACAAACACAAATATTAAAAATGACATAAGAAAAAAAAAACTATTACCGGTCAGCTTCGTCAAAGACAACGTATTCGATATTTTTCAATTGTAGATCCATCTCCACGCATATATGCAGAAATCTGCCTGGGGTAGCTACGATAATGTCAGGATTTCCATGAATTGTACTAAACTGATTATCCATACTATCGCCACCCAGTATCACCACTGCCTTTAATCCCGTAAACCTCCCCAACTCCTTTATGAACTTCAAGGTCTGCAATGCCAACTCTCGTGTAGGCGATAATATCAAGGCACGTGCGCCCGTCTTTGCTTGCCTCGCTTTGAGTTTTTCGAACAGAGGGATTAAAAAGCAAGCAGTCTTTCCGCTACCAGTCCTAGCCATGGCTACTATATCTCTTCCCTCGAGAGCCAGTGGTATAGTCTATGAAAAAATAAATTTTACATTAATGTTGAGAGATCAAGCTCTACTGTATTAAGAATGTTATAAAGTGGATTATATTCACTTATTGAATATAAGTGTTCTTTAATAACCTTTCTTTGTATAGGTGTGGGTACTTTGTAACCGCGTTTGAGGATCCCTTTCAATACCGAAAAACTAAGAGCCATGGACTGAAACCCTCCAGATTTCTTCGAAATCTTTTTTTTAATATTAGCGATTTCGTTATCCTCATCATTGTCACTGACCGCATTTGGGTTAGCAAATCCAATAAGATCATTGTCCTTCATCCTGCTCTAGATAATCGAAAATATGCAAGACAATTTTATTACATACAATGTAAAATATTTATGGTATATTTACAATATATTAAGTATATATACTGAATTAATTTAAAATACTTTAATGTATATATTATATATTTTTCTTAAATTAATTAATTCTCTTATATAATATGCTGTTAAAATATTTTTTTAATGATGTATAATCTTACTTTGAAGTCTTAATTCTGTTAAACATCCAAATACTCAAATGTCACGTGGAACAGAACTGTAACCTCACACAACGCGAAAAAGTAAATGGAGGATGATGGAGGATTCACAATATTCACATCGCGTACTACAGCGGCCACCGGAAATCATGTCCTGTCCTGATGCTGCCCCCTGAGAAAGTGGACATAGCACGGACACGAACCCATGTACCGTTATGCTGGGTCTACAATGCGAGTCGCAAAGTCGTGAGTCGCAAGAATTGACCAATCACAGTCGAATTTGAGGAGAATAATCGACTGTGATTGGTCAATTCTTGCGACTCACGACTTTGCGACTCGCATTGTAGACCCAGCATTAATGAGGCTACTAGAAAGATTTATTTAGTATCACTATTGTACAGGAGACTCATGAATAACGAGTAAGGCGAGGTCTACAATGCGAGTCACAAGTCGTGAGTCGCAAGAAATTGACGAATCGCAATCGAATTTGAGGAGAATAAAGGCCTTCACACACGAATCGTCGGAAGACGTAAGACGTAAATCGTAAGGAAATCCACCAATCAGAGTCGACTATTCCCCTCTTCATCCCTCTTGAAGAGGGGAATAGTTGACTCTGATTGGTGGATTTCCTTACGATTTACGTCTTACGTCTTCCGTCGATTCGTGTGTCCAGGCCTTAATCAACTGTGATTGGTCAACCTCCCACGATCTCCACGACCTACGACTCGCATTGTAGACCCCGCATAAGACGCAACTAAAGCCCGGTGTCCACGATGCAAGAACTGTGTCCAAGTTTCGGTTTAAGCCAATCAACTTGCAGCTCTTACAGAAAAGTAGCAGTTTCATTGGCTTAAACCGAAACTTGGACACAGTTCTTGCATCGTGGACACCGGGCTTAATGCTAGGTCTACAATGCGAGTCGCAAAGTCGTGAGTCGCAAGAATTGACCAATCACAGTCGATTATTCTCCTCAAATTCGACTGTGATTGGTCAATTCTTGCGACTCACGACTTTGCGACTCGCATTGTAGACCTAGCATAAAACTACACGAGAAGCTAACGCGTAGACGCACGAGTGTGTATATGTCTGTGTCAGACAAGAGAGTGTAGTTGTGGCGCGTGGCAGTAACGGAAGAGCTCGGCTTCCCTGGATCACGAACTCATTAGATGAGTAGTGGGGAAACTCGACGGTGGCCACACAACTTCCGCGGCATCCCCACCCCACCACTGGCTGGCACTGCTGGCAGTGGTGGCTGTCGAAAACCGCGAGTCTGGCATCCTCCTTCCTTCTTCCGCCGGCTTCAGAAAGGACAGAAAGAGGAATGGCCGCTCTCAGGTTTCTGTCAGGTTTCTCTATTCCAATTCTCTTTGATTGAGAAGAAAGAGCAAGGGACCTTCCGCGCTTTTCATCATTGAAAATATATTTTTTCGTTCACGGAGCTGCCCAAATAGAAATACAAAATGCCTCGAATTATGATAAAGGGTGGTGTGTGGCGGAACACAGAAGTAAGTGATGTTTTCTAACCTAGCTCGTGTGGGTGTGTATGTGTATTTGTATAACTGTTAAATAAAAAAAAAATTCTTTGTTTTCAGGATGAAATTTTAAAGGCAGCCGTTATGAAATACGGCAAAAATCAATGGAGCCGCATAGCTTCTTTATTACACAGAAAATCAGCGAAGCAGTGTAAAGCACGATGGTTTGAATGGCTCGATCCAAGTATAAAAAAGACCGAATGGTCTAGAGAAGAAGATGAAAAATTACTTCACCTTGCGAAGTTAATGCCAACGCAATGGCGCACAATTGCACCGATAATAGGTCGGACAGCAGCGCAATGCTTAGAAAGATACGAATATTTACTGTGAGTAACATCAGGCGTACTATTCGAGTAGAACAATCCACTGTGATTAATATACTTGTACTAATTGCATTGAATTATTTCAGTGATCAAGCGCAAAAGAAAGAAGAAGGAGACGATGCCGCTGATGATCCTCGAAAACTTAAACCTGGGGAAATTGATCCCAATCCAGAGACAAAGCCAGCAAGACCAGACCCTAAAGATATGGATGAAGATGGTAAGTTGAAAACTATCGTTAATAACACATTTTACAGTAGAACTAGTTATACTTTATAAACTGTATGCAGTGTCCATCGTAACGGTCCACATGATATTTTAAGCATCTTAAAAATTGTATGGACCATTAGGATGAACACTGTATTTTAAAAATTGTATATTTGCAAAATAAATGTAAGTTTCGGTAATTATATAGAATAACTAACACAGGTCGGATTACTTTGATCTTGACATATGTTGTCAAGGTCACTCTCCTGAGTGACCTTCAGAAGTTTTTAGCCGGTGGTCGTTATTCGTTAAAAAGTTATTAACGAATTTATTAACGAAAGTTATTAAAGAAGTTTGGAAAATATAGCTGCTATTTTGAGTATTGGAAGGCATAAATGACTAATATATATGTCGAAATAGTTCACGCATACACTTTCCACGCGAAACGACGTGCCAAATTAATCAGTGTTTATTGCGTGTATTAATTTTACAGTGGATACATTCTACGCATAATACGAAAGAAAGCATCAATTCTTTGATTGTGTTTATGTTCTACACTTTTCACGCGAGACGAGTTGTCGCGGGTTCGTGGCGTACTTTACGAGCTCGTTTATTGTATATCGCTACAAATATTCTCACAGCAGTTCGCCTGGAAAGTGTATGCGTGAACTATTTCGACATATATATTAGTCATTTATGCCTTCTAATACTCAAAATAGCTGCTATATTTTTCAAACTTTTATTGTTAATAACTTTTTAATAAAAAACGACCGCCGGCTAAAAACTTCTGAAGGTCACTCAGGAGGGTGTTCTTGACAACATATGTCAAGGTCAAAGTAATCCGAGCTGTGTTAGTTATTCTATATAATTACCTAAGTTTCTAATAATATTGTGTTTTTTCACAGAATTGGAGATGTTGTCAGAGGCACGCGCTAGGCTGGCAAATACTCAGGGAAAGAAGGCTAAACGTAAAGCGCGTGAAAAGCAATTAGAGGAGGCACGCAGGCTCGCTGCTTTACAGAAGCGTAGAGAATTGAGAGCTGCCGGTATCACCGTGTCCCAAAAGAACAAACGCAAACGCGGTGTAAATTATAACACGGAAATACCATTTGAGAAACGGCCTGCTTCTGGTTTCTACGACACATCCAATGAGCATGTCGATCCTTTGGCGATTGATTTTTCCAGAATGAGGCAACAACATTTAGATGGTGAACTCCGACAAGAAAAGGAGGAAATGGAGCGCCGGAAAGATAAGCAAAAATTGAAACAACGTAAGGAAAATGATATACCTATGGGTATGCTCAACAATGAAGAGCCTGTAAAGAAAAGGAGTAAGTTGGTCTTACCAGAACCACAAATTTCCGATCAAGAATTGCAACAAGTTGTGAAACTTGGTAGAGCTTCGGAAGTATGTTCTTTAATTAACTTATTTTAAACTTATTTTTTATAAATCATGATATGTTTGCATGTCACTTGTCGCTTAACGTATTGTTATAGGTCGCACGAGAAGTTGCCACTGAAAGCGGTATTACACTCTCCGACAGTTTATTGGCTGATTATTCCTTACCTACAAATGCATCGGTAACACCTCGTACACCAGCCGCTACAGACAGAATATTACAAGAAGCTCAAAATGTCATGGCTCTTACGCACGTGGACACACCGCTAAAGGGTAAAATATAATAGTTTATAATACTTTATGAGCATATTGTCAAACTTGTGCTTTATAAGGCAAACTTTATAAATATCCTCTTCTACAGGCGGACTGAACACTCCACTGAATAATCCTGACTTTACCGGTGTTGTACCTCCTACCAATGTCATCGCAACGCCGAATACAATTTTGGCCACTCCGTTCAGATCGCAACGCAGCGACGGAACGCCTATAAATTCATTCAACACACCAGGCGGGGCGTCAGTACGAACGCAAAATGGAGTTTTAGCGGCAACACCCGTTCGCGATAAGCTTAATATAAATCCGGATGAAAACGTGGATGGTTCAGAAACTCCACTTATACAGACGCAGGCAAAGAGCTCGTTGCGCGCGGTATTGAGTTCTTTACCGGCGCCGTGTAACGATTACGAGATAGATGTCTACGACGGAGAGACAAACGAGGAGAGTACTAGTGCGCCTGCAACTGACAATGAGGTAATAGAGGACCAGGCAGATATCGATGCAAGACAACAGCAGGAATTATTAGAAGAAAGTAAGTCCTTTAAAACAATAAATTGATATTACATTACAGCCTTACAATGGATTTTCGAAACTGGTTTTATTACAATTGCTATTTTTATGGGAAAAGATTGTAAATCCCTTGCTCAAACATCTTGATTAAAGCTAGAACGGCATACTGGATACTGTACACCCAGCGTGGCGAAATCGGAACTCTTCGGAAGTGTGACGTTCTAGAGTTAAAAAATGTAATTTAATTTAAATATTGTTCTTTCTTGCAGAAAAAAGAGAATTGGCACGTAGATCGCAAGTAATACAAAGAGAATTACCACGGCCCGCAGATGTAAATATGAATATTTTAAGACCATATATGGACACACCGCTGACTGATCTACAGAGAGTATGTAATTTTTTTGTATATGAAGACATTAATTTTTATTATTGATTTTTACGGATTAATTTCTTATTTTACTTTGGGGATTGAGTCATTGTGAACGTGGTATGAGATGATTGTACGAAAGGAATGTGTATGGTTGGATGAAAATTATGTATGATAGATAAGATGATGGGGGGGGGGTGAGATGTGAGATATATCTCCAAAAATGCACAACTCTCTGTGAGTCGCGATAGTAAGACTCTAGAGAGTCTAGAGTATATGCCCAATGCGATCTTGATAGTCGATCAGTCGATGAGGACAATGAGTATCTTTGTCGAATTTGTTTATATATTTTAGTCGGCGCCGCCAGGCGTTTGCGAGAAAGGGGGTTTGCCCGCGCGCGACTAATTAGCGTAATGCCGGACTGCCATCTTGGTAGGGGCACACGCGCTCACCACACTACTATTTTGTTTCTAGGCAGAAGAACTGATAAAGAGAGAAATGATCACGATGTTGCACTATGACGCACTACAAAATCCAACGCATACAAATAGAAAGAGCGCCGCAACATCATTAGTCCAGGCTCAAAATTATTTGGAACAACATCCATATGAGAATTTCGATGAGAACGAGCTTGTTAATGTACGTATAAAATATAAAATATCTTTATCATTTCTATGTTATTAACGAATAAGTTATTAAATTAATGTTGTATTAATATTCAAATCTAGGCTAAGAAAATGTTAATCGACGAGATGGCAGTTGTAAAAGAAGGAATGGCGCATGGAGAATTGAGCCTGGATGCCTACACTACTGTATGGGAAGAATGTCTGTCGCAGATTTTGTATCTCGAAACGCAGAAACGGTACACTCGCGCAACGCTAGCCTCGAAAAAAGATAGAGTGGAAGCATGCGAGAGAAAATTAGAGGAGAATCGTATGCATATGACAGGCGAAGCTAAACGCGCTGCGAGAATGGAAAAGAAATTGAAAGTACTTACCGGAGGTTATCAAGTAAGTAAAACTTGATATCATTATTCCACACACACCACACACACAGAATTTAATATAATTAGAGGAGGATATTGCGATGAGATCGCTGCCAGCCATCAATTTATATGACAATTTATATTATTATTTATATGATTAATTTGGCGCATTTTTTCATTTTTGTGACATAAATACCTTGGGATAAATAATAAAATTAAATTTACGGTATGGATTTCTGAAAGCTTTTGTTTCCATGTAGCAGAAAATTCGAGAAAATTAAAATGTCCTTGTATTAATTGTACGGAACTCTGAAAATACAAACTGAATTAACATATCGTATTATATAATACTAAAATTAGAACAATTGGGGGGCTATGTTACAAAAACCTATTATAATAGAGCCAAATTTTATAAGCTACATAGTTTCAAAAATTTCGTATTTTATATGATTTGCTCGGTTGAATAAAAATCTGCCTAAAAAAATTCTAAATTTACGTTAATTATAATTATCGTTTTGTTTCTTAAACAGACTAGAACACAAGTATTGACGAAGCAGCTGCACGATTTGTGGGAGCAGATAGAACAAGCGCATCTCGAACAATCGACATTTAAGTTTCTACAAACGCAGGAAGAGGCGGCAGTTCCGAGAAGGATAAACGCGCTCATGGAAGATGTAAATAGACAGACAGAACGTGAACGCTCATTACAAATGCGGTACACTCAGTTGCAAGATCAGTTGCAGCAGTGTCAATTAAATGATATGTCGTCTTAGGGACAATGCTTGCTGAATACATGTAGCAGAATGTAACATGTATTGCTTGCAACACATTCTACGTTAGATATCTAAGATTTATACGCCCATGAAAATCTGTGCTATTAAAATAATCTATTCTTCCCTGTTGTAAATCAAATAAGGATTCAATATGATGTCTATTGTAGCTGACAAAGGTAAATGTTATAATATTATTTTGACTTATTAAATTTGAATTATTTGACGAGAACGATAAGTTGATAAGAGTGGCAAATAATTTTCACAGCAAACAAAAATTTTGTTATAAGTCTGACAATGTATATTCGAATGTGATTCTTCACATGTTGCGAAGAAGCGACAGCAAAAATCTTTTTTCCTTTATATGCTGTAAAATATTGTAATAATAAAATTCATGATACAAAGTTGTCGAGTTATAATACATGCTAGAAACGTATACATAACGATGAATAGAAGATAGCTTAAAGAAGAATTTTACATAAAGGATAAAACGGATATAGTTGAAAAATCTAATAAATGAGATTGTAGAAATCTCGGATCTGCGGTTTTCGCGTTTAGCGAGGATCAAAACCAAGATATAATTACCGACTGGTTAAGCCAGAAAGTCAAGGGGGCGGGATCGATCGGGGGCTCGTGCGCAGTTCACAAATAATAGCTCACTTGCTAGAGGGGCGTGTCATTACATAACTCCGACAAAATGGCCTAATCAATATAATATATTGCGCTAAAAAAAAGCTCGCGCCATAAATGCGTCCATCCTTCCTAAGGCATATATGTATACGCATTTGCAGATTATAACTCATAAATCTTACTTTAGTATCTTACTTTAGTACAACCGATTACCAGGAAATCTTATAGCTATAAATAATAAATATTCTAATGATTTAAAAGACACTTTCAATTCTTAAGAAAATTGTCTAATCACATTATTCGCATTCTTAGAATCCCTCTACGAAATTACGAAAGTACAGTCATCGATTCGATATCGTATTTATCTTATCCGCCTAACGTCAAGTTCCCATTGTACCATTTTCCACCGGTAGCTTATACCCTCGCATTCACCTATACTTGTACCTCATACCTAACACCGTGAAAAAGCAGTAACGACGCCACTAGCGTGTAAATGGTAAATAGCGTTGGCTGCCGGAAGGCAGATGTTAACGTCGTCGTCAGCCAACCTAATCCCGTATTGTCGATTGGTCGGCGCGACGCGACTGGCGAACCGGTGTCGAATCAGCGTCGTCGATTCGCCTGGCGCCGCCCACCACCCCTTTGCGCGCTCACCCCCACAATCTCGCGCCGCCGTGGGTGGAGTCGACCAATGACACAGTGGTAACGGCCGTCTGACAACGTGGCCTCCGGGAGCCGCCCCCGTAGTTGCCGATGGCTAACTAGCGCTACCCCGCTATAGTCGAGTCAGCCACTCGGCCAGCAAGTCCCCGGGCCGAGTCTAGTCGCTAGCTCGCTGGAATTCCCCACCCTGTCACCCCTCCCGCGCTTCCGTCGTCCTCCGCCTTGCCCTCCGCCCTATCCCTTCGGAACGTGTAGGCCAACGTGCCAACTAGGGTGGCGGTGGTGGCGGTGGCGGTGGCGGTGGCGGTGGCGGTGGCGGCGGTGGAGACGAAGAAGAGGTGTTACGCCGTGGATTCGCGTGACGTAACCCCGGTATATACGCCATCGCCGTGGCCTCCTCGCCGCGACTCGCGGTCGTTTAGGGATTGGCGTCGGTGTGTTGGTTCCGCGCACGGCAACCATACCACCCACACCCACCCCCCTCGGCGTCCCGTTCCATTCGCCTCCCATCGCGGATACCCACCACCGGACCGTGTCGACCGTATCGGGGAACGACCTATGATTCTCCGTGATGTGGCTACGGACAGGAGAGATAGCTGCTCCGGCAGCCAGTCGGGCAACAACCCCTATATGCGCATACACGGACGAATAGATACACTCATACACGCGTGCAGATACATGTACACATAGACACGGGCACGAGTACGCCCTTCCCGATAAGAGAGAGAGAGAGAGAGTGAGAGAGTGAGAGGGTGAGAGAGAAAGAGCGAAAGAGAGAGAGCGAGAGAGATGAGTAGGTACGTCGAGGCTCGAAGCCATCCCGTCACGGAGAATGCTTCGGGACTTCGCGCGACCTCCTCGACGCCGCGTCGGGACCACGGCCTCGGCTATTCGTCGTTCTCTGGCGATGTTCGACTTTTGAACAGCTGCGGAGGAGATGGGCACAGGTCAGTCTCCAAAGACACTCGCAGCATCTCTCTCTCTTTCTCTTTCTCTCTTTGTCGCTCTCTCTCTCTCTCTCTCTCTCTCTCTCTCGCTCTCTCTTTTACTTTCGCTTGATCTTAGCACGCGGCAAAGGGTTTAGCTAGTGCGATGAGCATTTATCGCGAAGATATAGGGGTGCGCGACGTGAAAGTGACGTATTGTTAGCGCGGCGGTTTCCCGCGATTTAGTGATAAATCACAACTTATCGTGTCTTGAAAAACCGTGTATCGCGACCGGGAGGAAACCTGACGGTGTTTCGAATATTTCTTCGAACTTTGTCTCTACTTGTCGATAGTTAAATTCTGTTCTCCAGTTTCGAGAAATTGTGTGTACAACCCGACCGCGGTCGGCAGGCGATAGTGCTGGAATGAGTAACATCTGCAGACAGCTAAACCGCGAAATCTTGAAATCTGAAAAATTGTGTAGCGCGTTCACGCGATTAATAGTGTTCAAGTATTCTGAATGTCTGTTTATTAACAGGTAAATCGTATTTCTCGAAATACGATATTTTATCGTACTTTTTTTTACTGCGGCCGAGAGATAATTAATTAAAGATTTTTTAATGGATTTGGTAAAGTGTGGTTTTCGGAATTTGGAAAGTTGTATAACGCGATCGAGATGCAATTAACAGTGCTTGAATCTTTCGTGTATTTATGAAGATACATTGCGATTATCAGAGATTGAGTGCATCAAAATCAAAATAATTTCAAGTACTTAATATTTAAATAAAGATATTTAATAGTTTTTCAATCTTTTTAATATTTACATGCTGATTCACATATTAATAGATAATGGATATATAAACCGATGTTTAATGAGAATATAATTTCGCAAATAAATGAGAAATGCATTTAAACGGATCTCTAAAAGTGCCATGATTATATTTTTTGTAACGTTTCATCCATTATGTATTCTTTACCAAATAATCAGAAACTGCCATCTAAAAAATGTCTGAAAAAAATAAGACATGTTTTGCGACGCGTCGAATAACACGTTTGAGAATTAATTAAAGACGTTTTGTTACTTAATTTTATTTAATACGCGATAGCTTGTCCTTCTAATGTAAAATATTTTTGTTATCTTTGAAAGTTTTCGTGAAAACTCAACAGCAAATCGCATCTCAGAAATCTGTCATTGACAAATGTCTCGAAAATTCAGGAATAACATTATGTAACACAGTTAATGTGAATACTCAGCTTTGCAAGACACTTAAAAAAATTTTTGTCCCCAAATAATATGCAGATTTATAGCACTGCAAGATGTCTCGGAAATAAAAGTAGCAAATTTAAACTAGAATTATTTCTGGAACGCGAAATTATTCTTGAAACTATTCTTTATTTAAGGCGGAAGAAAGAAATATTTAACAATAATTAAGAGAATAGAAAATTAGCTAAGTTACCGTTAAAGCTAATCGACGGTTTGATTCTTATCGAGTTCTTATCTGTTTGAGTTCTTATCTTCTTTGATTAATTTACATATCATAAACAATAGACGATATGATACGCGACATAGGAGATATAGAAGAACAAGAAGAAGACGTTGGTGTACACGACGAAGGTAGTAATCCGTTGGGGTTGAAGTAACCCGGGTTGATCGGGTTAGGTTGGTTGGGTGTGAGACGCGAAGGCGGTTGATTCCCCAGGACGGGGAAGGAAGGCTTTGGTTGGCTTAGGCATGGCCGTGTTTTTCTTGCCGCGGATCATTAGGACGATTAGGGTTCCTACGAAAAGGGGGAAACAGATTAGCACCAGTGATCTTCTTGCGGCCCGCCCGCTTTTCTTAAACGGGATTTCGCGAGAGTCCTCTAACCGTCGGTCTCTTTTTACCTGATAATTATTTGATCGTAATACGTAATAAATATTGTAATACAAATCTGATAATATTAGTCCAGTTATTGTGATTACAGTTATTGTGATGTCGTAATAGACGTAGCTATTAAATAATGTTAGCTTTGAATCTCTCTAATATTTATACAGTGATTGAAACAGTCTTTTAAATTTTTAGAAGATCCTGTTTCTAATAAAATTTAATTCAAGTTTTAAATATAAGTTACATATGAATATGTGTGATTGTAAGCGTATTTTGTCGTGATTCGAATTACTATGCAAAGTTTGGAAAAATATTTTTATTATTTATATTCTATAATTATTCGCTTCGAGAGTATGGAAAATATACAAGGAAAAAATTATCGTGAAACATTTTCTGAGTAACCAGTTTGAAAAAATGACTTCAAAGAGTTCATTAAAGTTCGTAAAGTACGACGTATATTTTTGTTTTAGGAGACAGATTACTCGACATACTGTGTGATGTATGCGGTGACCGTAGTTCTGGAAAACACTACGGCATCTACAGCTGCGACGGTAATATTAATTAATAATATTTGTAAAAGAAAGATAAATCTTCACGCAATATTCTTTACGAAACTTGCTTATTATGTGCATAGCAGGCACAATTATTTGATGAATTAATCAAAAGGATATATTAAATTTAAATGTTAGAATAAACCAAGAGGAGAATAATGATATCTCTCTGATTCAATTTCTTCATAAAAATTTTAATCAAGACACTTAAAAAAGATTGAATACAAAGAAATTAAAAGAGTAAATTCGCTTCTTTTTAAAATTTTTCTCATTGACGTGTTGTTAGATATCTGAAAATAGCTTAACGATAAATTGATCAAATTTTCGAATTGAATGATCAGTATCTATTATGTCATATCGTTAGGCAAATTTTTTATTGTTATCAGGTTGTTCGGGATTTTTCAAGCGAAGTATACATAGCAATCGGGAGTACATCTGCAAAGCCCAGGGTGCCAAGAAAGGACGTTGTCCGATCGACAAGACCCATAGGAATCAATGTCGTGCTTGTCGTCTCGCTAAGTGCTTCGAAGCTAACATGAACAAGGACGGTAAGTTCTACGAGTAATATTAATGTTACCAGTATAATATGACGAATTGATCAATATGACAAGTTATTTTTGTGTTATTTTATAAGATTATGCATTTGTTCGACTATATTAAACTTGTATTTACCAGACATAGCTGATTACTTTGCTCGATTTAAATTTTCATTTTAGTACAATTAGTATCGATAATTTTTTCTAAAAATATTATTAATTACGAAGTATTGAATCGTTAGAATATGAATTATTTGACCGTTGCGGAACGAAATCACGAATGCACTTACTTCACAATTACTACGTTTCTTTATCTAGAACTTATATATATATCTTTCGAGGCATTTCTTCAATAAATTGAATAAATCAAGCTTGATATTATTTAATACAATCATTACCTTTTAAGTTTACATTTCCGAAAATTTTGCAAGATTTATATCTTGATATATTTTAAAAGCCATTAAATTGACTATTTTTTTTTCTAAATTTTATGTACTCCCCTATTTTTCAATAAGGGATATTATTTAGAATATTATTTAAATTTCTAGTATTTTATATTTTGATATTTGATATTTTTTGTTTGGTATTTTACGTATACAAATATATAAGATTTTCTTCAAGATTCGTAGTTTATCTTTCGAGATATATCTCAATGCGCCATACTGTTGACATAAGAATATATTTGTCAATTCTGTCAACTACGAATGACTGCGGAAATCGTTTCATCAAGTCTCTCGTATTTTCGCGAAAGACCACAAATAAACCGCGAAGAAATCGACTGTAACTATCGGTGGTCAACCAGACCCTCCTAAATAAACCTCCGCGAACAAAGCGTTGACCGCGGCCGAACAGTTCACGCATTATCAGTGGAAAGCTGGCGTGACGGAATCGATACCAATGAACAAGATGCCAATGCTGGCAAAAATTTCAGGTGTTAATGCGTCATCTCGGATTGAATATTATTTTGTCTGTGTTACGCAATATTATATGGGAAACTCGAGTGTGGGCTTACTAACCGTGAAGGTGCCATAAATGGATCCGCACTGTCATGCGACGTTTCGATTTTTCGGTGACGTCTCATTTGATCGACGTCACGTTTCTTAGGGCAAGTACTTTTGACATTTAATATATTAACTTGTATTTATTCGGGCACAAAACGGAATCTTTTGAAATAGAATCTAAAATGGGGACACACACACACACACACACACACACACAAAATGAAATGTTTTAAAACTCCGAATTCTTTAAACTGCTTATTTTCCTTTTCGCGAGCTCTCTTTTTATAGACAGATTTTTTAAATAAATTCTATTCATTCTGTGCAACAGATTATTTACACTTTTTGTCTTTTTCCAACTATTCCAAAATGATTCGTAACTAAATAAAGATGGAAAAGAGAAAAATCATAGAGTAGCAAAATTCGTGCACTATCATTTTTCCAAGAGTAATATTTAAAAAATTTGTAATAGCATTTTGAAGCATCAAACAATAATTATCAGCTTCGATAGAAGTTAACTACGTTCTCTTAATGGCTACTTGAAGGCGTATAAATCATTTATATAGGCGAAACGGAAAACACAAGCGAATTATGTTAATGTATCCGAGTTATTTGTTATTTCTCGGTTCAGCGACGATATTTAGAAATGAGCGAGCTTGATCTTCCGCACGGAAGTTACATGGACGGGCTAGGTGTACACGGGTCGATGTTCCTCGCCATCGACGGCGATATAACAGCGGTGGAGGCTCGTTTTCTGGGACGCTTAGCGGGGGCTGGATTCTATGCGAAGGTGGAGAGAGGTAGCGGCGAGATGGAAAGAGAAAAGGTGGATGGGATGGGACTCGCGGCAGGGTGGAAGGGAGAGAGGATGGGAGGGAGGGACGGGGGGGGGGGGCGATACGAGACCGCTTGGCAGGGATGAGGGTGCTCAGGGTGTCGGGGGTGTTTAATGCAGGACGGGTGCTCCGGTTCCCAGCGGTTGTCGAGGCTCCAGACGCGAGTAAGAGAGGAGATTCAATTAGTGGCAGAGCTTCCTAACGTTAAGGAGACTCCACACGGGGGTTGAAACACCAGGTCTTCCTCGTCCCGCCCCGCCTGCTTCCTCTCGCCGCCACCTTCATCCGCGAACACACTTGTACACGCTAACGCTCTCCCACGTCGTTCTCTCCGCCTCTGTATCGAAATTACTCGTACTTTGTTGGCGGAGTTAATTAGACGCCGTGATTAATTGCTGATGTATAGCCAGGACAGCAGAATGGCGTCGTTGCACTCTTTGTTTCGTATAGATAACTTAATTCCACGGCTTTTCTTTTTCCTACATATAATATACGCATAATAATTCAAAGGCGATGACAGTATTCGTCGAAATATTTGCTAAAATAAAGTGTTATAATAAAACTTTAATAAATCATTTATCCACTTTACGTATCTATAAATCTGTATTTATAAAAGTTACTATTAAAGAAAATAATTAAACTGTTTTGATGTGTTAACTGCACATATTCTCCTCTAAAATTTGTTTATAAATACTTTTTGAATTGTACTACGGATATTAATTATTGAATCTATGAATCGCGGGGTGTATAAGATAATGCAAAGAATTGTAGATATATTTAATGTTAATATAGATACAGAAACATGTATTTTTTTTTGTAACGAAATCATGTATTCTTTTCAGATTTATTAACGAAATAACAAAAGTCTGGTCGCGGCTGACCAAGTCAAGACTGTTCTACTAACTTTTTCAAATGTCTGACACCACGCGGTGCGTTACTACTGATTAAATTCTCAGAGTTTTGAGCACATACAAATTTTGAATAACTTATCTATACGCAACAATATAATATACCTTTGTTACATTTACTTAATTTAGCACATAATCTTGAAGAATTAAATAAGAGTTTATCGTTCGATGCTTTCGTCAAATAATCTATATATATATATTTCGAAAACTCATCTGGGGTACACGGAAATTAAATTTATTTTCACCACGTATTTTGTACCAAATAGTGTGATAGCCAGATCTTGAACCAGTTTGTCTAACACGCAAATTATTCGATATAAATATTAAATGAGAATCTTAAATTAAATAACGACACAAAGAGCTGAATTTATTTCGTTCGAGAAATCAAATTCTTTAAGAACAATTAGAAAAAACAGAAATTGTGGTATATAAAACTCAGCCCTTATTTAATAGTGTAAAAGTGCTTAGTTGATGATGCATAATTATTCGAAGTATCTATATATCCCCAGAAAAACCGTCTCGTTTTATAAACGCTTTATAAACGTGAAACTCGTGAAAGTATAACTAGAACAGCCGCTCAAGTCCGATGAACGCTGAAATCGCGGCGCCGAGCCTCGAAAAACGTTGTGAAGAGCCCATAAGATGTAGGTGACCACTCGGGATACGCGCTATACATTATGTACGTGGTACTCGGCGCATCGCGAAGCTCCGTGACGCCGCAGGCGCGCAATCATCCGCTCGCTGACAACCCCGAAACCTCCAACGCACTCACACCCGCTCCACGTAATCGACGCGCTTTCCTCTTTCCACGAAAATTCGTTCCCGCCTACGATATTATCCGTCTGTGTTGGCGCACCGTGTCGCGCCGGCAAAATGCCGCCCTCTCACCCCTGACTGCGATTTCGCGCACGCACACGTACAGATATATGTATATGTATATGTATTACGCGGAACACGCGGAATATGGCGTTAAACGACGTCGGAAGATTACCGAGCGGCTTATCATGGCGGATTTGTAATTCTTAACGATCGTCAGGGCTCGCGAAAGGAAGAAACGGACTGTCGTTGGTAATGTTCCTAATGTTAATACTTTGCGCTTTAACTGCATATTGTTCTTTCAATTTCGTCAAATTGCCGAAGATATGTGATTTAATGTTTTAAAAAATCATTACGAATATTTTGTCAGAATCTTAAGTTATCGGAGCAGCCAAACCAGAACGTATTAATATTAATCATTTAGAAAGTTTTTATATCCGGATCGAGAAGAGAGTTGGTCTTCCTTTAAGTTTTTACATCTTAAAAACATCCACCGGAAAAGAATTAAACATTTTTTGAAACTATGAAAGCAAGAAGAAATTTGTGAGTATTGTATTACTCTATGCAAACGATATTAAATTTATTATCTTATGTTACAATTTCACAATGTTTTATAAGTAAAAAGTCTTTAGAATATGCTTGCAAGGTGCATATCGCTAAATTCTATTAAAAATTTATACATTAACATATTTTAATAATCTTAAATTTTCAATATTATATGTATTGTTCTTTATTGCAAAATTCTAAAACGGATTATTATAAAAATCATGATTGTGTACAAAATTTACTTTCCACTCTTTGAAAATATGCGTTAACTGTTTAATAGTATTGATATTTAAAAATTATGGTTAGTATCCTAAGATTATAAAAGAACACATTGACACATAAACGAAAAGTTGAATTAAAGAACTATTAAGCTTTTATCGGAGTGATGTTACAACCATTCCTTACTTGTTTTTTATCTCTTTTTATTCATTTTCAGCTAATTTTTTAAATCATCCATATTTCTTATCAAATTATACTTAAGTCACATTGCGAAGTTATCCTAAAGTTGTCAAAGCACGCAACCATAACGATTTTCCTCCAGTTACATACCTTGTTAAAAAGTTAAACGAAAAGCGGGAGACCAGAAGATGATGACTCTCCAATGAAATTCTACGCTCCACGACTTTTCCCGGAACCATACGGTCAACATCATTTCTAGAGTACACACATTCAGATCCACCAACACACTTGGATGGCAAACTTCGCCTCGTTTCATGCCCAATCGATCGCAGCCCGCTACTTCAAACTTTAAATCTCTTTGTCTCCGTTCATAATTCGGAAGAACCCTTTCTAAAAGTATCAAGCACTTTGAACCGGAATTAAATCGAAGCGTTTGCCCCTTTCGATAATTATAGATTGGAATTATTCGAGCGTTTTCGGAGTACGAAGTTCAACGTCTAACAATCGCGGTGATATTAAAAATAATCCATCTAGCTATGGATGTTGAGTAAGTATCCTGAATGCAATTAAAGTATCAGTTCTTCTTTTAAACAAAAATCTCATTTGTCGCGTAGCAAATTATTGCATGTAAATGCACAGAAAGAGATACGATCGTCAGTTTGTAAAATAAATAATTTTGAAAGTAAAAATATATATTCAAGCGTATATACGTGGAAAAATGAGTGGAAAAATTGAAATAATAAATAAATCACTCTCGTTACATGCAAAATAATATAAGAAAGTCAAAGGCCAAAATACGAACAATAAAGGAAGTATAATTAAAGTAATAGTTTAATTATATAGTTCATTCTCCAATGGTTAAGGACAAATTAACCCCAGAATATTTTGTTTACAATTATCTGACGTAAAAACGATCCTAATGGGTTCAATTTTCTCGGATATTAAACAGTTATAATGACAAATTACATTTTCTAATGATATTCTATACGAGTTTACTTCCGCATTCGTTTCTATAAAATATTATATCGTCCTTAATCGAAGTTAAAAACTGTAAACACATTATTTGAGACTCTAAAAGCTTTTTTCTAAAGCTCCTTTTATATCCAAGTGTCAAATTGCGCAAGGTATAATGCCGCAGAATATTCTACTAAAAATCCGAAGGTCTCGCGAGTCGCACGCGAAAGCGTTTTATACTGGCGAATGACACTCGAGCACGATTCGAGAAAAATAGAAAAAGAAAAGGATAAAGCGAAATACGCCGAAGAGGAACAGAGAAAAGCATATACGAAAACAGGATCGGTCAAAGGGGAAATGTGGCAGATGTAAAATATCTTGATTTCCCCCCAAATATTCAAAGCTCAAAACGGTCTCAAAATGAATTTTGTAAGCTTAAATAAATTTCAATTCCATAAAAAATATATTTATCGGTGCCACCATTTTTACTAAACAGATTTGTATTTGTATAAAGCCAGTATAAAGCAGTAAAAAGAAACGATGCTTCTTGCCTTACTGAACAAAAGGATCTTAACGCTTTTTACGCTAACATGCACATTTTTAAATTAATACACACATTGTAATATCTTTGTATAAGAATACAATAGTAAAAAGATAAATTTTATTTAGAAAAGAACTTTATCTTTATAGATATCCACTACGATAATTTTGCAAACTTTCGGATTCAAAAACGCTTATGGATGTGAAGTTCTACTTCTCGTTGTCAGTGCTATTTAACAAACATACAAAAAGTTGTCCCCTAAAAATTGTTTCGGAACCTCGTAATATTTTTGGCCGGCCCTGGACGAGGTCGAGGGGTAGTGACAGCACACAGGGGGAGTCGCGTGGGAGTGGACGGCTGGTAACGCAACGAAGCGAGGCGTGCCGTACACGCGACGGGCAGCATCAATCCATCCACATAAACGGTAAACGGTAAAGCGGGCCTGGAACAGAGCGAGGGGTACAGTGGGCGTCGTAAATGCTTTCTCGCCGCTGAACGGACACCCCTCGAAAGAACGCTTGCGTTCAAATGTTCACGAATCAAGAACACTTCCAACGAAATGAAGAATAGACAAAACACGTGGAGAGCATTAAGTTAATGTCATAGCATGCGTTATATTTGGGAAGCAAAATGTTTCAAATTTATTATCAGTAATTGTAGCATAAAAAACACTGAGAGAAAATTAATAAGCGTTCTCAATCTTTTATTACTATTTCAAAAGCGACGGTCTTCAAATTAAAACAATTTAAAGTCTGGTCGATCTTGAATGAAATTTAGATAGTCATCTCTCTGTAAATCGTATATGCGATTATGCCTTTGTCTTTAATATTAATTAAAATAATAATAATAATAATAATAATAGAGAATTTTCATCTTGTGTTGAAATTTTCTCGGGTATGTAAAATTTACCTCGAACAACTTAGTTTTAGAAGCATCTAGCGCACGATACGATGCGTTTTATTGAAACTTACTCCAGTAATGGGATGATGCATTTATGATGCTCACTGTACGAGGGAAGAGAAGGCGATAAGGGAGAGAAGGAGAGGAACGGTGGAGAACGCGGGGCGCGTTCTCCCTCGCGTGATATGAGCGCGATGTGTGCGGACGAAACGGGTCGTTGCGCTAAGCCGGGCTTTGATCGTCACCTGTCATCATACCAACGCGCCCCGGAGGAACTGCAGCGAACGCCCGCGCCGGTCCCGGCGTTCCCGGCCGTCTCTGGCTCGGCATAAACGCGAGAATTACATCCGCGAGTTATCACGGGCTCTCTCGCCCCGTGTCGTGTCACGAGTTACGGACGGTTCTCGAGCCGCGCGCGAGGCGGAAATACGTCTGACCGCTTCTCCGTCGGATATTCTTCCGAATGGACGTAAAATGTCAAGCTGCTTTGTCACGCTTAATCCTTTTCTACTTTTAACGACATGACATTAACGATATGATCAAATATGTTCTCATATAAAATTTACATTTACTTCCTTTCTATCAAAAATCATAAATATTTCTTAGAGTTATTAGATAAATTATTAGACAGACATATCTCCTTCGATGGATGTTACTTTAAATGGTAACTCTTGCGTGATAAAAATCGCGAAAAATAAATTTGTGATATTTTATGTATACAGGCACAAACATATTTTCTTTATCTTTTTTGTTTGAGATACAAGCTAGAAGAAACATGAATGGAACAGAATAATGTTCATTTTTGATAGTTTCAGAAAATTATTTACGTGTATAGCACTGTTAATATTTCTGATATTTTATTTTAAGCTCAATGAAATTTTAATCATACATTTACCCCTTTTCTAAAATTCAATGTATAAACTCTTCTAATTTTTGTATTCTTATTACAAAACGTATTGGAGTTGATTTGTCACAAGTATTTTTAGTTTTACGTAGTTTTCTCTCTCTCTCTCTCTCTCTTTCTCTTTTTCTCTCTCACTTGCTTCTCTCTTTCTTTTTCACTTTTTTTGCTTTTTATTTATATATTTGCTTATTATATTTTTATATTCTGTCTAGGATACGTGAAAATATTCCGGTAAATCGAAGAAATAGTTAATTAAACGTTTACGCCGCATAAACGTACGAGGTACGAGCCCTATCTTTATGCATATGTATTTTATATTCGACACGGACTGATCTGATTTCACGGAATTTTGATTTATGAGATTGGTCGAGGGAAGGTGTTAACAGTAAGCGACGTTACATACGGATCGCATACGGTTTGTAACGTATGCAGATACACGTGTGACGGCATGCATATGATTTTCCGAACAATATAAGCGATGCAAGTGGAAACAGATCCTATCTGTCCGGCCAATAATCCGCGCATACAGGGTGATTATCTTCATCTGTTTGATAAATGTTGGATAAAGTTATACAAATCAATTTTTCCTAACTATAACAAGTAATTTGTAAAATAATCATGCTATTATATTATTAGATACAGCATAAAATACAGTTTCACTGTAGGTTTTAATTCCATTCATTATCTTATTACTGTCCCGTGAAAATTACCCCCCAAAGTCGACCCCAAGCTATCGATCAAGCCTACTTAGAACTTGATCCGTTCACTCGTTATCGAGATCTCAACATCTTGGGTACTCGCAACCCGTCGCGTCGCGTAAAAGAGTCACGGTCGGTCTCGCTCCGCGTGTACTTGGCACGAGACACTACCGTGTCTCTTGATATATTTAAGATAAAAATTTTTGACGGAAATACATTTTATGAAAATTCTAAACTTTTCTTTATAGTAAAAGGAACGACACTGTTAAATATTAAATGATGAAATTTAAACCAATACCTTGAGTTAAATAACATTTTGTTATTTTTAACTACCATGTGTGAAATTTATTATTTTAACACAAAACAGTATTATTTTAACTCCATTGGTTTGTAGTTAAATTAACGTTGTTTTTTTAAATTAATTACATATTGAGTAGAAGCAGTGGCGACCTATAGAAATGAAAAACGAATCAAATTGATATAATTTGACACTACGAATTCAACAGTGAACATTAACAGCTTTCAACGGTATTTCTTCTCGTATCAAGCTAACGGTCTCGAAATCAAGCTAATGGTGCTTAAATTAGAAATAAAAAGATATCGATACTTTCAAGAATGTTTGCATTGGATTAAAATAGCCATTGCTAGTCCATCTCACCCTCTTAACGCATATCCCGCGAATCAGTACGAGAATCTCCCCATAGTCTTAACACGTGTATCACACACGTTCGACACGCGTGGGATTCGCGAATCTCCTCCGACGGCAACGACGTTGACGGTTGCCGACGGTGGAGGACCGTGGAGGACGATGGCGATGGTGGTGCGTCGCGTCCGTGTGTATCAACCCCATTCACTCGGGGATTAGCCTTCGAGATCGCTGACTGCTGAAATGTTCACAGATCGGTTTACCGTTTAGCAGGATAGAGAGTGTGAGCCCCGTGATCCGTGGCCCGTGTGAGCACCGTGTGTGCCCTACGCACACGCACGCACAAACGCAGGGCATATACATAGCGCACGCGTTGTAGTACGATGTTAAAACGGAAGCTACCCCGTGTGCCGTACCTCACCACGCGCTCGTATCTCCATGCGTGGTACGCGTATGTACGTGTGTTTAAGCGTGCAGAGAAGGCGCCTACGCCTACGCCGCTCCACTCCGCTGTGGGAACTCGCATTGTGGACTACACGTGCCGGCTGGAGTATTACGGTGGCCCTGTGTGTTTATAGGTGCACGATAAGATGATATGTGTGTGTGTGTGTATGTATGTATGCATGAGCGCGAGAAGAGGCGGTGAGAGAGAGAGAGAGAGAGAGAGAGAGAGAGAGAGAGAGAGAGAGAGAGAGAGAGAGAGAGAGAGAGAGAGAGAGAGAGAGAGAGAGAGAGAGAGAGAGAGAGAGAAAGAAACACAGCGGAATCACGAGATGAAAAGCGAACAGGGCGCGGTCCATTCCAGCGCATGCGATTCTAATCCCCGCCGCCGTGCCATGTCCATTCGCCGGCCGGATACGCAAGTACTCTCGAAAATCGCCCGTCTAAGCCGTTGACGCGCGAAAAAACTAGGGGGGGGGGGTTACGACAGCACAATATCTAACTTACTTCTTTAAAGACTCGGGCAGAGATCTTGGTCGGAATTTTTTTTCGATCGAAATTCATACCGATATAATTTTGCATTATATAAGCACATTTTATAATCGTTTGTAGGACGCTATAAGATATTATAAAACGATATAATTTCCGTCTCAGTCAGCACCAAACACCAGTTACATTACATCAATGTTATAATGTAACTGATGCTCTGGGATCATTTTATTTGGAGAAAATTGTAAGAACAAGCTTGAATCCAAAATTTAGAAGGTGCCGGTAAACTAGAAAAGTATACATAATTGCAACGATTGCATTCGATTTTCAATCGATCTTCGCGTGGGGCTAAGAGATCAATTTGTCCCGTTCGTTTCTCCATGCCAAGAGCTTTTCCCTTGACGCACATTCGTTTCCGCTTCGCAGAACTTAAGCCGCTCAGCTATATAAAGCTCTGTATTTGAGCAGCGATGCGTGCAGAGCGACAAAATGTTCCTCCTTGATCGCGAGATGCTGTGCAAAGCGAGGCGCTTTTGTGCGAAAAAGGCGAGCTTAATGGACGTGGCTGCGAAAAAACAGATCGTTTTTCGTCTTTTTCGCGGCAGACTCGACGAAGCTGATCAAATTAAGACTAAAACCTATGTTACTCGAACGATATTTACGTATCTTATGCGAACACATAAATGTAAGAAAAATATACTGCGTTTTTAACTTGATTTCTTCCAAGATGTCTAAGATTCATTAGCTTTCGTAACCTTTATCTTTTTAAATTGTAATATCTAAATTACAATTGAGATCCAAGATATTTAAATTGTAAATATCTTGGATCTCGGTACTTTGATCACAAAAAACGACCTTTCGAAACATATATGAGCTCAAAAATATTTATTTACATCCTTAAAGCCCTATCGAAATTTTATAATTGTCAACATTATACATATTTTTAATGAAATTCCCGTTTTAACTCTAATAAAGAAAGAACTGTTTTCTTATCACTAATTACATTAATGTCTATTTCTATCAATACAGGTTAATTTTAGTCTTGGTTTAATTTATCTTTCATTTTCTTCTAACTCTATGAATTAGAAGAAGATATAAAGTAAAAGTTAAACCGAGATTTAAAGCTAATCATGACTGATATATCAGTCTTGAAGGGTAATACCGCTACTGCATCGAGCATGGAAAATCATTGTTTGTAAAGTAAACAAGTCTTTTCATTGGGCGCATTTTTCCGGCAAGGGAGCTCACCGTTGAAAGAACAATTACTCCAGGAAAATAATAATATTTGTACCTGTTACGATGTGCACGGCCAATTTGGTCGATAAAGCAAACAACCCCGAAGCGGATTTCGCATTGCTTCTTTTTGCTACGTACACGCGTGTCTGCGCATATAAAACTGCTGCTTCGATTCGAAAAAACATCTCTTTTTTATGTATCTCAACTTGCTTATTGACGACATTTCGTAATGGTAAAATTTTAAAAGAGTTAAGAAGCACGCATTTCCAATAATGACATCTCGAAGATGAATTGTTACTGTTTGTATTGGATTGATTACCGAAAAACTTCTCTATCGTTTATAGAACAAAACGAAATTTTAGTATACAAGATCATAATAGACGTACAGAGACATAGTTACAAAAAATTTGATAAAAATAACAGCACTTAATAAAATAACAAAAAATTAGCATTTGCTTAGGATAAAACGCTCCATTTCATACACTGCGGTGAAAGTTAAAAAATTCTTACATTATTCACAATTTTTTATTATCTATTACAAAACTAAATTACTATTTATTTTGCCAGGCAATTAAACTTCTTCAAAATTGTCAAGAGAATTTGATTTGATTTCCCGAATATATTTATTAGTAATAATTGAATGAATAACAAGGAACTCTTGATGATGAAATTAACAAGTGACAAGTTATAAAAAGGGGAGACAAGTAAAAAGTTTTCGCAACGTATTCTATATTTATTCCGTATCCTATCCTATATATTGTTTTAGTTTTAGTTTGAGACTGCGTTTTAAGACCGATGGGTACTGACGCGTGGTTTGCTAGGGCGAAAAATAGTACATAAAATTCACACGAATAATATTATTAGGCCATCAAGATCCAGTTTTGATCGTAAAGATGTTTTCTCTAATTAATAGTAAAAAGGAGCTTTGAGAGTTCAACGCAGTGTGTAAGCTAACGTTATATCGTTATCGTTATAACGTTATATCGACCTTTAATTTTTTATTAGTTTCTTTAATATGTTGACAATTGAGCCAGCGAATATTTTTATCATTTAAAACGTGCGAACAATGTCAGGAGATTTTTAAATATATTTATCATTAATATATGTTGATATATTAGATAAAAATATGTGGATCTTTAAAGAAGAAAATTCAAAAATGATTATTATGAAAGATAAATAAGTGAAAGAAAGAATAATGTAACATTTTTTATTAGAAGAAGACATCAATATCGTATCAGAATCCCTCTAAAGAATCTATAAAGAAACGATCTAAAGAAACGTATCGATAAATAAAAACAATCTAAAATATAATGTATTGCGATTATATAGGCATGCAGCGAGCCGCGCAATAGCTGACATGTTAAGAGAACATGCTAAGTCTTAAACAATTAATATACCACTTTTCAAGGAAATTGGATGCTGGCGATTAAAACGGCGACGTCCCGATGCGAGAAGAAATTGCCGTTGCGCCAGTGGCGAAGTATCTCTCGACGGGGCGATGCGTGATAAAGGGGAGATATTGCGACGCCAGTGCGAACGTGGGAATCCGCGGCTGCTATCCGCTCAGCCTCATTAATGATGATGTGCTTGCCACCCAGTTGCAGCTCTCGCTTCGCCATCTCGCTCTATCTGTCTTCCTCCCCTACAGCGTCCTCTGCTTTCTCCGCTTTCTCCCTCTCTCTCTTTCTCTCTCTCTCTCTCTCTCTCTCTCTCTCTCTCTCTCTCTCTCTCTCTCTCTCTCTCTCTCTCTCTCTCTCTCTCTCTCTCTCTAGATTTGCAGCCACGCTCGAAAGATCGAGCTCTGTGGAAGCTGACGCCCGGCCAGCCACCACATCCGATCTACACCACCCTCTTTCATCCGCGATTCACCCCCTTTTCCCTCTCGACCTCTTGTTCGCCACTCCTCCCCCTCAACGGGTCACGGGATATACAGCTCTCGTACATCTCGAACGACCTACAACGCGCGTTACACCCCGAATTCAATTCCGCGCAACCTGCGCCCACTTTTTCGCTCCCACCGTTAAGTCCATCGCCGATATTATTGATAGGCGTTTTCTAGATGCGGACCTTCGATCGCTGAAGGGCGAGGGTGCATAAGGATATTTTTCATTGAGCTTCAGAAAGAGTTGATAGCACTTATTCATCATTACCGATTCTTAAAAGCGTTAATTGTGCGACTTTTTCTGTACCGGTAATTTGAAAGAATTCTGTTTAGTCTTCTTGAAAACATCGGTGTACTTTTTTCCGTAAAAAAGCAAAAAAAGTGTAGCATAAAGTACATTTGAAATGTACGCAAGTAGAAGCTTCAGTCGTAATATCTCTATCGGAGAGCTTCATGATACAATCGCGAAGCGACCTGTCAGACGTCAAAAGTAATATAATTACGTCATAACTGGTGTTTAGCAGTGCAACATGAGCGCGGACCGAGGAAACCGAAACCCCACGCGATTATGTCGTCGGAGAAGCAACATCAGCAACAGTCGCCGATTGTCACGCAATTGTCTCCTCATTCTGCGGCCCCGGTGCACAATGATCGATTAAGACCAGCACTCGCTCCCCCGTATGTTCTCTCGCCGCACAGGTGTGTAACGTTTGCATTTTTAATTGATTGCCTTAATCGCGTTTTAAATTAATTAAGATATTTCTCTTAGTATAAAAAACACATATCGGCATATGACAGTACTGGCGAGTGATAGAAAAATCATAAGAAGTAATCGATTAACAGATACAATAAAAAAATAAGAGGAATTATTGGTTCTTAGATTTATTATTTGTGTTAGATATTGAAAGAAGCGAACTGATTATTCCGATTAACGTCTTATTAGGGTGCTAATCCACTACCGCATTAATGGCAGATTCTATGATCAATCTGATGTTGACATTTTCTTACAATTAATGAAAAAGTGTCTAAATAATTTTTATATAATTAATGTTAATGAATATAGCTAATGAATATAACAAATAGAGTTGATATTCTTTCTATGCAAATCTTTAATAGATTCTTAATTTTTGGGTCAAAATTATTTCTTGCAGATAAGCGAAGATTCAAGTATTTCATTCGCTATTTGATCTAATCAGCAGACTAAACGTAAATGAAGGAATTTTTATTAGTTAGAAGAATTCATGAAGATTCAAGAAATATAGATTGCCGATTATAATCGCATTGATTCGAATTCTTGGAGAACTTATACGAAAGACTAGGTATCGCAGAGCATTGCGTCGAGTCCAAGTATATATAAGATTGTAAAGGATTAACACCTAAAAATTACAAACGCACATCACAAATCCATCGAAAAAAAAAATCGTGATAAATAATCGTTCCCTGCATCATTTTCATCGACAAAAAACCTGACTTCAGAATTGATCTGAGAATTTAACCGACAAAGCGTTAATGCGGTGGTGGGTGAGACACCCCCGTGTAGCTACGGAAGATGATAAAATTTCATGAAGCGACACAGACTCTTCGTGAAGTAGTTAAGGGTTGTTACTGTAGAAGGTTAAGGTGCGACCAAAGATTCACGCCTTACCCACGACCGATGGCGCTGGTACAGAAACCGCCGGAGGAATCACCGTCCCCCGTACCGCTGATCCTACCGCACCCTCGCACGACCACGACCCTCTATCAGGCGGCCACGACTGTCTCCCTAGCGCCGCAGCCTCCCCTTCTGCAGATACTAATGTCCGCCGAGGAATGTCAGGTAAGTAATTCAGCTTAATTCAGCTCGCCCCCACCTCTCTTTTCATTCCTCCAAACTTAATAAAGGCGGGTTCGCTCCGCTCAGTTTTCTGCCTCGCGGTGTCTAAACGGGCAAATTACACGCAGGGATTATTATTAACGTCAACCTCTCTCGACGACAATGGAGACAATACTTTTGCCTCGCGGATGTCAATTATTGGCTTTTGTTACGTATGCGATAAATGTATAAATGTATTATTTAGCCTGGAAACGAGCGCCTGGTTTTTTTGTGCATAGTCTAGATTTTTTACATCCTAATTAAAAGTTATTGTTATTAAATTACATATTGCATATTTTTTATTGTTCTATAATTTACTAGTATTTGAGGATGTTATTAATTGCATATTGCATATTTTTACTTGTTCTATAATTTATTAGTATTTGAGGATAATATGTACACAGATTTACTCAACAATTTCTGAAAAGAGCAAGGAGAAACCAAAAAATATTTAAAAAGCGAAAGAAGCACATAAAAATTACTGTGACATAGGCTTCATTTTTTTAATACTCGGATGTAAAATTTATCTCAGGCGCTCGTTCAGCGCTGCGTTAATATTAAAATCGAAAAAGTAAAAATAGCAAAATCGAGTGATGATAAGGAAAATAGAAATAGAATCATCTTCAATTAAATAAATTGTACATTATAAACGCAATGTATATATAAAAACTGTATTGTGTTATAGCGTTTTTGCGAAAGAGAATGTAATTTCTCTTTCCCAATGTTTATTTCACAGAGGTAGATTCACCGATCATTTATCTACCTACCGTACACTTCGCCATTTGTTATATGTCACTTTGCATTCTTTTCTTTTTGTGAGAAAAGTTTCGTGCTCTCGTTGTACAAATTACCGCCTCGCTTTGCCGTAAGGAACTGGTTTGGAACGCGCGATTGCAACCTACGGCGGAATATCCGATGGAGCAGATGGAGACGGAGACGAGTCGGAGTCCGACGGGCACCATACAGAGCTTCAGCCCGACCTGGGAGATGCTGCAGGTACTTTTCGCTACTTTCGTCGCGTCTCTTCTTTTCTTCTTAATCGTTCGTACCGCGTGTCGCGTCATTTAATCATTAACACAGGAGACGACGGCCCGACTGCTATTCATGGCTGTCAGATGGGTGCGTTGCCTGCCTCCTTTTCAAGCGATATCGAAGGACGATCAGCTGTTGCTGCTGGAACGTTCCTGGACGCAGCTGTTCCTCCTGCACTTGGCGCAATGGTCCGTCTCCTGGGACATCACCGCGCTCCTCGAGGACGAGCAAGTGCGCAGCAGACTACCCACGGACGACAATCCGACGAATCAGGAGCTCGTCCTTATTCAGGTTTTTACTCTTTCGCTCGTAGCAAGCTTTCTTCTTCACTATTAAATTCGTGCCAAATTATACTCAATTTGAGTTATTTTTAACCATTCCTATAGGTCGCCACTGTTTCTACTCAATATATCGTTAATTTAACTAATGTTAATTTAACTAAACCAGTGGAGTTCAAATAATACTGTTTTGCGTTAAAATAGTAAATTTCGACACACATGGTAGTTAAAAATAACAAAATGTTATTTAACTCAAATTATTGGTTTAAATTCCATCCTTTAATATTTAACAGTGTTGGTATCGAAAAAAAAAACATAATTATTATCTTGTTGTTTCCAGTTTTTTATTTGTCGCATTAAAATCTCCAATAACAAAGACTAGACTATAACGCGTCGATTTAATTCAACGTTAAATCCCTTATCTTTCCCTCATGTTGCGAAATATGGATGTGCAAACGCCGACGAGATTTTGTTTATTTGAGAAGACGAATTGTTACCGTTTCTCGATTTTGGCGAGTGTTTTTCTGTAATCTCCCCCGCAGATTCGTTTCAAAGTTCGTTTCAATGGAGTATTCTCTTGCGTTCTAGGCTATAATATGCCGATTCAGGCAACTGTCCCCCGATTTCGGCGAGTGTGGCTGCATGAAGGCAGTGGCTCTGTTTACGCCAGGTAAAGAGCGTCGTTAAACTAATTGTCATACCAGCGTAAATGCGGCACATAGATTATTTCTGAACGATAAACCTAGCGCTCGTTGCAAAACCATCGAAGGCGCGAATTCAGTTACTCAATATAATGTCATCGTTATTGATTTTATATTATTATTAGTATTCTCATTATTTATTTCAATGTATTCGTAATACATTACTTCTCTAGTCTAAGAAATAACTTTTTAAAATTCTTAGATAATTATTAATCGCATCATTTTTGAAGTGTTGATCGCATTTACTCTTGTGTCATAATTATCTTGATCAATTCTGCCTCGCTTATCAATCGAACGCGTGATCTCTCCTTGTAAATCGCAGAGACAGTGGGCCTGCACGCGGTCCAGCCCATTGAGATACTGCAGGATCAGGCGCAACGTATTTTAGTGGATTACACGAGATCACGGTATCCGCAGCAACCCGGTAGAATCGGCAGGTTGATGATCTTAGTCGGATACCTGAGGTGTGTCTCTTCCAAGACCGTCGAGCGTCTGTTCTTTCACGAGACCATCGGGGAGATACCTATCTCGCGTTTGCTAGTCGACATGTACCAAATGGAGAAGTATATCAACTGAAGCGAATTTTGCATATCGTATGTACGCGCTGTACGCGTCATAAGTGTTTCAGGACCACAGCGAGCTTGCAGCTTTCCAAAACTCTTCCGATTCTCTCTTTCTCTTTCTCTCTCTCTCTCTCTCTCTGTAGAAACGACAGAATAGAACAAGAGAAAAGTTTTCGAAATCTGTAGTAGCGCACGAATTTCCTTTCCGCTTCTCCCTCTCGATTATGTAGTATACCGTTAATATCTTACGCGGAAGATAGAGTTTACTGTTTTATCAAATTATAAGATGAAATTTCTACACCATTGCTGTTAAAGAAACAATTGCTCTTTTATCGGTAATTTTTATAGAACGCACCGTAAAGTGTTTGGTTGTCCCGTTGATTGGATTTGTTATTTATTTTTTGCTATTTTTAATAATGTAATTAAAATAACATTGTATATTCTTGTGAAAATACATTCGCATTTAATTGCTTTTGTTAATGCTTTTACAATAAACGTGCTCGAATTTATCCACTTTTTATTACATATTATATTTTACTGTAGTTTTAAGTAAAAATACAATACCCAAATATATTCAAGAAAATGTGAAAAATGATTAAACACGTATGTTTCTGACGACACTAGGCATTCTACTCACAAAGGCCCTCGTACTAGTATCCACTATACAATCGCATTTCTAAGTAAAGTTTATGTCATTGCTTATACAATATATCAAACAGTCGTTTTTCTTTTATGCATGATCCAAATAAAAAAGAACGACGAAATAAAATTTGCACATGGAGCGTTTACTTCAATTCATGTATCCCGATGAAATGAAGAAAGAAGTAATAGAATTACATGCACTTTTCGTATATTCGAGCTTCGGATTAATGTAGATCGCAAAAGACTTGATAAAAAAGATCATTTTTCTGCTGTATCGTTCAAGCATTTGTTTATAAACCTGCGTTTTCTTAAAATAGAATAATAATCTATTATAAATCCGTATATATTATTTGGAATAATAACTATTTTTTATCTATACATCTTTTAGAGTATTTCATATAGTAGATGAAATGCAATTGACTGTAAAACCGTTTCGAAAATTGTGCTCGAGGAAATAATCGAGAATCTGTAATGTACCATATGTCCCTCTCTGTGATCCCCCTTGAGTAAAGAATTATTGTACCAATTCGATTTGTTAAATAATAATGATGCGTGGAATAAATATCATATATGTATTGCATCAGCATAATTGTAAGTTACACGATAAAAATAACGTAGGCAACAGAAGTATCGCAATACAATTATTATAGTAAAAAAAAGTATTGTATAACAATGTAAAAAGTGTGGTATAATAATGGTGCTCTAATTTTTTTATATCATTGCTTTGGCAAAAAAATAAGTTTATTCATAAGATTTGCTCGAATGCAGTGCTGAATTATTATTACGAGTGGCAGCGTCAAACAAAATCGGATGAAAAAGATGTATCATAAAGTGAAGTTGTACTCCACAATATAATTGTTATATTCTCAAATTCTTTTGTTAATAGAATTATTAAATTTGTTATACATTTACGTAAAAGATATAGCATACAGAATAAGCTGTGTTCTGTATTAATAAATGTCTCATACAAATATACATCTGTAATATTTCATTCTAAGGTATTAAACTTTGTCGATATTATACCAAACAAAAGATTTTTTATTATAATCTAAAGTATATCACCTGCACAATATACGAAATTAATATACAGTATACATATACATATAATATATTGTAGTATTATATTGTATACATAATATTAAATATATGTATATATACACGAATATAATATAGTCATACGTTTTTAACAGTGATGAAATAATTTATTGTGATTAATATTATGAAATAATTTATTTATAATTATAATCTTTATAACGCATTTTAAAGTAAAGTCTTTATTGAATTGTTATTGTCAAATAGAGAGTATTTTAATTATTTTCTTAATCTCAATATTTTATTTTTACTTTTTAATGTGAACAGTTGCCTTTGCTTCGTTATTGACGGCTACGGTGGCTATCCGTAATAAAAATTCATTATAATATATCTGCATTATAATATGTGATATGCTAGACGATTTTTAAAATTTATACTTCAAAGAATCAATTAGCAGTCGATCTCATTCTCCTTTCCTGATAAAAACAATAAATCACATATAAATCAGAATAATGTGATTTCTTGATTTATTTCAAATCTCTGTTACTAATTAATCATCTTTTGCTTTTAATATAGAAGGAATTGAAATTAAAGCTTTCTGAGTGATCTATAGAAATCAAGTTGAAAGCATGCAAGTACCTATTCTTTCAATGTATATATTTCTAAATATAAAAGTGTTTTAAATTCAAAATAAAGTTGATATATTTTTTATAAATATTAATATTAATAAAAATTCATTTTAACAATATTATTGTAGAAGATTTTTATATTAAATTATACTGCATGCTATGAATTATTTTAAAAACAACATATATAGATACGTAGATTGATATAGATTCTGTATATATGTATTATGTTATCGCTAGCTTCATTATTCTTATAGTTTCATTTGTTCAATTTTAAAAATTGAATTGATCAACAATCGTGACTCAAAGAATTTTATAACATCGATAAGTATTGTACAGTTGTTTTATCTACATGCAGTACTACATTTATCGAAGATACATCCTCTCATTTTTCGTAGAGGGCATCACTTGCTTGTAACAATAACGATATATAGGGGCTTCTTCGATCACAACTTTCGGTAACTTATCGGCATTAGTCAATAAACTATAAATGTTTATTGACTAATGTTTATACCATCTCATTAACACATACCTGGATAAAATTGTTAATTTTTTCTTGTTTAATATATGAAAAGAGATTAGATTATAGTGAATTATATTAATTAGAATTATATTAGTTATAAATTTGGCTTTGAACACTGAATTCTGTGGATTGAATTAATCATCGGTTAAGTTAACCAGGATTTTAATTGGTCCAAATCATTCATGAGGATTTTACAACTTTTAAACTTTTTTCAGAAAGCGTCCTTAATCTTTAAGCCAAAAATGTATTTTACATTTTTCTGTGCAATAAATTTTACTTATCTGCAGACAAACCTTGAAAGCTTCAGCTATAGGGATTTGGTTTTTTTTATATTATGCAAAAAAAGAACCGAAATTTGTAGATAAGATTGAACAACGTTAAGCATGAACCGGTCGATGATAATTTATCGAGCAATCGGTTGCAAACTCACTCTGCACACGTGAAACGTACAATAGTCTCAGTTTTCAGATGATTATATCATTTTGATTTACAATTTAATTTTTTTTTATATAAACCACTCAGAAAGCCCTACTTCCCAACCTCTCTGCACTAAGTACAGAGAAAGAACGATCATCGATGACAGAGCTCTCGAACAAGTCGGGAGCTCGTGTCGTTCTCACGCTCAGAGAAGAGGGCTGTCACTCCTCATCATGGTTACATCAACTCCCATGTTAGGGAGGGAGAATGAGATCAACTCCTACAGAACTGATCCTGTGAAGTATGATCTTAAGTTTCGTATGCCATCATGCCCATATATATACTGTCGATGACGGTATTTTAAACACGAGTAACATTTAGTCATCATAGCCCTCTACCAACGAAATTGACAACTAACCCGTCCGTTCACATAAGTAGAATTCAAGGCTGACTATTTTTCTACAGTTCTGAAGTGAAGATAACTCTAAGGTGCAGACATCATGTTAGAAACGTATTGTTACGTATTGCATCTTGAAAATATATCAAGTAAGATATACAGAATAAATGACGTGAGATCCAAAAAAAAAAAGAAACTTCCCGCACAATTGATATTATAATTGGATATTATTAATAATTAATCAATAATTGAGTTTTATAATTAAATAATATGCAAATCTTTATAAACTTACATATCGATATAAATATATCTCCTTATATTTTACATTTTCTACTAAAATTATTTTTGATATAACATATTCATATATTCTACTGTAAAATTGAATATATAATTGTACTATATGATAAATTCTAAAATAATTTAAAAAGTATCAGCGTTTCTCGGCAGAATAAAGATCTCACGTCATATATCACTTGACTAGCATAAAGTCAAATTTTCAATCAAAAATAGATGGACAGGCTACAAAAAATTAAGGTAAAATCGATGCTTTGTTAAAATAAATTTGAGTAATTAATCACGTTTTCTATAAAATAAATTGCATAATAAGACCAAAATATGTCTTACCCTTTTTATTCATGCTTGTATTTATATGCATAAAATATTAAAATTCTAAATATATCTACATACGATATTGTTTCCTTGCATCGATTTATGTAATATTTAATCTTGGATAAATATAATATGGGAAGGAATAAAGGGGTATAAATAACACACATCCTAACTAATTCATAATTTTTCCTTATCTACAGATATATATATATATATATATATATATATATATATATATATTGTATATATATTTTTATAACATCTAACAAAATAGCTTACTTATTTTTATCTCTTTCATAAAAAAAAATATCATAAAAATATTTCTTTAATAAAAGATAAAAATTTTATATTTTAAAAATCATTACTTTGTCATACTTTTTGTTTCTCTTGTGTTTCTAATATATTTATTACTTCGATTGTAAGTATAAGAATTGATCTACGTAACAAAATTTCTGTGATTTGGCGGGTTTCCTGCAGTGCTCCGTGATCGGTGAGTAAATTTTACACGAGAAATAAATGTTTCGAAGCGCGGTACATCCAAATCTTAATAGAACCGTTGTCCCGCGTGTCGCAGTGAAACGATAACCTCGGAATTCGTGTCTCTTGCCTCAGCTCCGTTTCGATTTCTACTTCGAATGAGTGAATCGCGCGGGAAGATGCTTCAATGAATAGCTTGAACCTCTCGTTAAGTGCGGTAATTAATAATAATTTGAGTGATTGAAGAGAACAATCGCGAACGAGGGAGCGAGCTTGCTTCGAAACGCGTATGAACGTCGAGAGTGCGAACAAGCAAGCTCAAATATATGCGTCCACGATTACAATTCCGTTTTTCGTTAAAGAGCAGGCACATACGTAATTCGCTCGTTCACGTAGTTCGTCACGTAAATGTTTCAAATTTATTTGTACGTGTGCTCTTTTATATTTCTTTACTTTACCGAAACTTTACGTTAAATTGTATCGTTAGTAAAAATTTATTCGCGATCGTTCTCGCAGCGCGGTGATCGCGCGTATACCATAAAATACGATAAACCGTCGCCGCCGAGATACTTGAAAATTATAAAACATTCTCTCTTACTTGTTCCCCAAATATTTATTCGTTTTGCTCACAAAATTTTCCATAACGATCGCCTATTGTATCGCATTTCGTGCTCATCTTGTCTTGCAATTTATATAATATAAATATAAAACTTATAACTTATAATCCTTAGAATTAAGTAGAATTTTCTGAGTGTAATTCATTTATATTAAACTCTAAAAAACAACGTTCTATTATAATAGCAAATAAAAGCGGGTTTTAATTCTGGCATTTCGAGGAGTCCACGGGGAGAGGAAATCCGCATTCTCTTTTTCTCTTTCTCTCTCTCTCTGTCTCTCTTATACTTTACATAAGAGTACATCGCGATAGCTCTCCTATACTCTTAAGCTTACGCGATTTATAATTCGTGATTCGCAGTTCGCTATTCGTATGAGATAAATGGACAGATTTGCGAAGTTCGCAACAGAGAGAAGCCCGAGAGTGCTCACTTAGGCTTTTTCAGGCTCTTCTCTGATTCGCATTCGTTGCTTACCAACCGATTTACCAGTAAAGCGATTTTTAAACAAATTCAAAGAACGTGAATCATGAATCAATGAATTTATGTTGTGATATATGTTGTGATGTACTTTTACATATACGGAAAAATTAATAAGTAACGAGGAAAAAGTGGGCTTTTGGCAGTCAAACGCAGTTATTAACGTGTATGCTTTTGATATTCATAGTCTGCAAAATAATCGGTCCAGAAATGAAAGAGAAATAAAATCAACTTGCCAAAACCAGTCCAGAGAACGTGAGATCGTCTCATTACGTCATTTGAAGACTACGAATATTAGTAAAATTTTGCTAGTATTTTCTCGTGAAAATTACACTATCTTTAACCATTCAATCACTTAATGCTCGTCGGAGAGCGTGAGATTATTTAATTATCTGTCAACGCTTCGTTGAAGGTGGCTCAAAGTAGAGCCGAAACGTAGAATTTATAACTTTGTATTGTTAATTAAATGTTGCATAACGTTAACTTACGTATAACTTACTGTATTTAACTCTCAAACCTTTTTCCTTGTTACTTGTTAATTTCAAGAGTCTTTACTTAATTATCCATTCATTTGAATATACGGAGTAGTCCATTATGGATTATACCTCGGGTTATACCCAATCGATTAAACTAATTATTTTTATTGTCAATCTAGTCGATTAGATCAATCGAATTTTTATTGATTTTATATTCACGGAAGACGCCTTCTCTCGTGTAGATTAAATGACGCAACAATCAGTTTAAAGGAAAACACAAGCACTTGTTCGATGAAAACATTTTGCTCGGTCAATTTGGCGAATTTCTCTAAAGCTAGATTGTATTTTATATCTCGTGCGAATAATGATTATTATAAGTTAGTTTATTCTGTTTTTAGTACAAAAGGAGATTGTTCATATCGCAATAGAGATATGCAGTTTCCATAATTTATAAAAAATTAGCAAAAAGCTTCAATTTCTTTATGAGAAAGCTATCTACACCAATTGACTCGTGATGAAATCTAGGAAAGCCGTAACTTTCGAATATACGCCTGGGAAACCGGGTTCAGCGCACTTGAACCCATATGATACTATTCCAATAATGTAATTCGTTTTTGTATCTTGAGGATTGGAAGCCATCAACGGTCCACCACTGTCACCCTGAAAATCATTTCGCATCATAAGTAAATATTAATTTAACATATACTTATATCTAATAAATGATTAAAGATTACTCTTTTTTTTCAAGAATTTTAGTTTTGGAAATTACTGTATCGCTGTATTGTATTTATAATACGAGTTCGTTTCTCATTATATGTTATTAACATTTTAAATAAATAGATCATGAAAACATGCACAACAAAGATTTGGAAGTTGACAGAAATGTACAAATTTAGAATTTTATAATAAAAATAATATTGAAGTAATAGTGATAGTTATAAAATAATATTGAAATAATAGTGATGGTTTACAGGAAAGCAAAATTTGATTAAAAAATGGTTTAAATTGAAAATTAAGATTTCTTAGTTGATTTGTTTTGTTTGTTAAACCAATTAAAGGAGTGGGAAAGGGAAAGGGAGGGAGGGAGGAAGGGAAGGGGGAGAGAGAGAGAGAGAGAGAGAGAATCAATCTCTTATTAATTTTCTATTATAACTTTGCTATTCTCTTTCTCTCACCTGACAGGCGTCTTTTCCACCTTGAGCAAATCCGGCGCATAAAACGCGATCGTCAATCACTGTTGTCGGAAAATTCTGGAAGGCACTTTTGCATTCTTCTTGCGTACGTACAGGAATTTGTGTTTGCAAAAGTCGACTGCTTGCTGGTCCATCTAAAAAACAAAAGTAGCAATATAGCAAACCTTAGGATGTTTTAAAGTAAAAAAGATTATTGTATATTTATTATCAGATTAGCTAAGAAAAATAATTAAAAAAGGAATAAAAAATAATTAAATTTTTGCATTGTTTCTTTGTACAAAAAAGTAAAGTTTGAGAAAACGAGAAAAAATTGTCCGTGTATAATCATATATAAATAATAATCGTATATAAAATAAAATTATATAGAATATTGTATAATTTTACTTTATGTAGCAAAAACAATGCAAAAGTTATTTTTCTAATTATTTGTCAATTATTCTTTTTATTATTTTTCCTGTGTATACGAACAGAGATTATACAAGAAAAAGAATAACATATATAGATATATTTTATATATAGTTATATGTAAAAAATTGTACCCTAATTGTAAAATTATAGGAAATATTCAATTTATCCCACATATTACTTACGGAAATACACAGATCCCCATCCAACGACGAAAGGATACGTTCTCTCAAACTGTCTATTCCTCATAAAATCGTCCACCGGAAGACAAATAGGATGAAGCGTTGCTGAAAGTTACGAAGCATACCAATCTATCATATTGCGCGATGAGAAAAAAAAAACTGATATCCTAAAGCAATATCTAATTTTGAAAATTATAGGTATCGACACATCAGCTAATTTTGAAAATCGACTTCATAAATCTAATATCCATTTATACGTTTATAGAAAAGATATGACTATAAGCTCTAAGAGTTTATATCATATATCATCCTCATTTAAAAATGAAAAGAAGAAAAATAATATTTACACGACTTTTATTTCTGCATTCTTGATGTAAAATGATAATATACATTCATTAGCTAAGATTCGCATAAAATTAAAAGAAATGGATAGCGCACTGCGCGCACGAGAGAGCAGATAAAAAATTAATAATCGATTCTTAAGAAATCTCAATAAAATTGTATTTATTTTTCACTTCCTACTTCAATCAAATTTCGTGAATTAATAAATCTTATATTGCAATTTTTATTCCTTTAAAGGGCAATTGTATATCTATATAATATAAAGAAGCTTACGCGTAAAGGGTACTTCTTGGGTCGTTTTCAGAACCGCCACATCGTTTGTATAGGTCCTGGGATTGTACCCGGGATGCACTGTCTTCCTTTCGATGAAGTCCTCAAAGGGGTACGCCCCATCGTTATCACTGTTGAGATCCAAGTCGCCGACGCGGACTTTGTACAAATCCGATCGTCCGTGAACGCAATGTGCGGCGGTAAGCACGTGTCGACTAGAAATCAAAGCGCCGCCGCAAAGCCATTTCGGAACATTTGGATTTCTCGAGTTTACGTATCCGAGAGCGGTGATCCAAGGCCAAGCACCTGCAAGATTAATCGACTATTACTATCGACAACTGCAGCGGTAATCAAGTGCTGGAACAATAATGATCTAAGCCACCTTAATAATTTTCCATAAATAAATAAATAGATTACTGATATTTTAATTATTATAATATTGAACTTTAAGATTTTTTATTATCTATCAAAATCTAATTAAAACGGAATATGTAGAGTAAATCATTTAAATTTCTCGATATTAGTTTACTGAAGAAGACTTTTACTTCCAATCGTTCATAATGTAAAAAGACGGTTCAACGGAGAAAAAAAAACTCCTGCAAAATATATTTGAATGTTGTTGAATTGTTGAAAAACAAGAAAACAGACTTTCCATTTTCTGCAATAAATTGAAATAAATTTATCTCGAAAAGTTAATTAGAATTTTGAGACTGTTATTTGACAAGCGATCGAGAAATGAGTGTAATTGAGACACTGACATTTCTTAAAAAATCATTTGTATACCTAACAAGGCTGGCTGGCCACCAACGATTCTGCGTATCGTTGCATTACTGTATCCGCAGTTAGGTGGATACAAAGGACCATATGCGGTGTTCGTAACTTCTTTACGGTCCCGATCACCTTCCAAGTCGTTGTCCGTCCCGCCTGTATTTCCGCCGTCAATGCCGGACGGACAGCAAACCCAAGGATCATTACCTGGACCGTAGCCGCAAACGGAAGAACGGAGAAAATTGCCTACTTGCGGGTCGTACGGGTTTGATTTCAGGAGATTGAGTAACAACGTACACGATCTGATACTGATGCACGTGCCGGGTTGTCCCTGCGGATTTCGGCATGTACCTATATACCAAAATTCAAATTTAAAAGATATACACAAATGATAACGCAAGCACATCTTTGAGATATGTCAAAATTATTTTTGTTCTCTTTTCCTTTTTGAGGTACACGTTGGTGTAGCTTCAAGAATCTTTGCTTGTAATAAAAAAATCATAATCGTGAGCTTAAGAATTTATATGCCTTCCAAAAACGACTTCTTATATCGTCGATAAAAGCCGGTTGTTTAAAAATATTTAAAATACAAACATTTCTAGGAGCATCGACGGTAATTATGTTCATTATCAGTCAATCGCGTTTATCGTCAAATAAAATTAAACGTTTGATTTTTTATTGTCTCGGTACTCTTAGGTCTTATTAGTCAAGTATTTCAGGTGAAATACTTGACTGAAATGTTATCTTTTAAGAGGCCGATGATTCAATAGTCATAGTTTGATTAGAGATCGATTGAAACTGGATCAATTTTCTGCAGAAAAATCCATTTGATCGGATATTGCAATAATTTAAAGAATATAAATTTAATGATTCCTGCATGCACTTTCATTATTTGTTTCTGCATTATCAAAGTTCATAAATACCTGTTTTCCACCAATAATACACGCGTTTTTGGTAAACTTTTGCAGTTATTATATCAGAATTATATGAATTATTATATTTAGAATAATAAGCTCTAGTAAGCGCTTTATTTAATTACTAATAAGTATTATTATTATTATAGAATGACCAATTTTTTAATGTATTTAGAGGCGGAGTTAGCAAGTATTCGAGATAGAATTAAACTTCTACAAAACATAGAACAATGTACAAAAAAAGTTTGTTCTAATTATTTCTGTTAAATATTTCGATAATTGTTTGCCTTCTGTACATTTCTGAAAAGCGAATTTATCTTCTCTAAAGATCTCAATATGGTAATTATACTGTAAAATTTGTGTCAATAAAAATTATTATACGGCCGTATCGTAATGAAATAGCGCATGCAATTATTTATAATAAATTAATCATACTGCGCAATATATTACGCGTTAAACACTCGCGCACTACGATTTCCAATTATTAAAATGCTACCTGCAATATGACGTTTTACGAAAAGGTAATATTTGCCACAAACACATCTTAAAATTCAATGACTTATCGGTGACGAGTTTAAAGCATCCGGTACTGATTTACCTTGTGTACAATGGAATGCGTTTACAAGACAAGCGCGTGGCAGTCAATGCTAAATAGATATGTTTGCTGACAAAGTTTGTCAGATATTTATGCAACAGAAAAGAGAGAGAAAGAAAAGATTATAATTTATACTTCTTATAGCAAAGATGTAATGTCGTTTATAAGATTTTTTTCTCGGATTTTCTATATATAAAGATATTGATTTTTAACTATTTGTGTAAATATATTAGCAGACATTTTTATTGATATATTATCATTTGTTGTTGAGATTTTAGATCTTTTATGTCGTAGAAAACTTATTGGATTTGCAAAATATTTATTATAGAATTTATATAATCTTTTTATATCAAACGCATTTTGAGGCAATTAAATGTATGATTATTAGCGTATGAAACGGAGCAGTTCTTCCCAGTAAATCGTAACAATGTTTTATTCATAATAATTGTTCTGTGAACAGCGATTCTAAAATCGCGACCACATCCGCACATTCTTTGCTGATTCAATTATACTACAATACATGCGGTTAGAATATTTAATTAATCTTGATATTAGAAGAGAGAGTTGCGACGATTTTTATAATTACTTATTAATTTTTCTATATTAATGACTATTTAATATACAAACTATTTTCATCTTCCGTTTTTAATTAAAATTTCTAATTTAAACAAAAAGAAGTAGCTTCTAATAATGCGACTTGTTCTGTTCTTTCTAATGTACGATACAAATAATTGTTTATGAAAATTTTTAGCGTTTACCTTAAAGTGCGCATCAATTTACGTCACGCTAACTACGATTGCATATAGATCGATCGTAATTCTAATTCCCTTAACTTATGGTGACATATTTTCTCAGAAGCATCAGATCGCCAAGAAGAAGACATAAAATGTCGTAATAGCTGACCTTCACCAATGGCCAGACTACATACTTGAAACTCTCGTTCTCTCGATTTGAAGGATCTGGCCTTGGCCGTATTTACGGCCTTCGGACGGTTTTACGTCAATACTATAATTTCCCAGTAGTTTATGTAACGGGAAGATAATATAAAAAGTTCATTACGTAATAAATTGATTTAGCATGATCGAAAATATATTCTATAACAATACAGGTATTATTACGTAATAATAATATCAGTACTATGCAAGTGTCGACATGGAAAAATTACCTTTAGTTTATTACCTAAGTTTATTACCTTAATTGTTTTACCGTAATGCCTACTTTGTAATGTTACAAATTTTTTAAACATAAGAATTAATACTGCAAAGAGATAAATATACTTGTAAAAAGTGTATATATCTATAAAGCCTAAACGCATTTTTCCGATGACATTTTGACATTTGGACATCCTCTACGAGAAAAACCTAAACGAAGCTTCTGACGAGATTGTAGATAATGGAATCCGTAAGTTCGAAAAGATGATAAAAAGCATACCTTGAGAATGCGTCGACGGTATTAATGCACACAGCAAACCGATGAATACTAATACGACAGTCCACATTATGAATTGTTTAGGTATCCTAAAAATACAAATGTACAATGTTATTCAATTTTATTTGTTTATACTTATAAATAAATTATTTCCATCCTAAATCAGATTCAAATATAAGATTCTCACGAAATATTACACTAAATTCAGCCCAACGCTAGAAAAAATCTACCTTTCAGATAAGTTTCAGACTTGACTTTTAGATGACTTTTAGACTATTGTGATGTAATTTTACTTCCGCAAATTTTAAATTAACTAACATGAGCGCGGGAGATAATATGACCTACCACACGAAAATATATATAAACCACCTTCTCAACAAGATGTATAATCGCGGGCATCGCCAGTATATTATGTAGACATAAGAATCATTCAGGATTTACATTTAATTTATATGATAGTTAAATAGACTTCCTCGTATTTCCTTGCAGTGCTTAACACATTATTATCATGTATAATTTTGTAATCATTTATCTGCAATGACAATACCTAAGAATATTTTGTACGCAGTGTTGCTGAATTATTTATACGTAAATCTTATTTTGAAATATGACAAATGTGTTCTCCACATAGATATATGTGTCCTATCGATGTGTAAAATGACACACCGAAAACGTGCGATTCATAATTCATTCAGGTAAGCCTTATTTGTGTCTTTGATAATTGTTTCTGTGATTTAATGTGCTCTTAAGGTTTATTACAATCTACTAAAATTAATGTCTTACTACTACTTCCTATTAATGCTAAATAAATAGATACTAATAAATAATAGCTCTCTTAACATGGTGGACAATCATGCAACTGTAAAAATGTAGTCGAGATGTGTATGCAGCTAGCCACGGTTTATGTGCTCTATAATTAAATTTAATAAAAAACATGTAAAGTAAAAAGAAAGTTGAAACAGTTATCGTACGGAATGAAAGGGTAACCTTTAGAAGTGTAGTAATTTGTTTTTTTTAACACTCTTGTGCCAGAAAGAGACTTACTTTACAATTTAACGGTATTTTGCAACGTACTGTCAAATATGTTAAGCATAGATGTAATAGCAAGCTATCGAGAAGCAAATACACGAGAAACTTTCAAGACATCAATTTGGTAATATTCTATAGCATTTTATTTTCGCGTGCTTTTTCCATGCTTAGTTAAATTGCACAGTTAAATTGCAAACAGTAAAATAACTAGAATGCTTTTTTCCTACAAAAATGTTATTAGATACTATATATAATTTTAAATTTTTATGTTAAACTTTTAATAATCAAATTTAAAATTTTGATTAAAGTTTATTTGATATTAATTTTAGATTTTGCTGTTTTGCATTCTTTAAGCTTGATTTACTAAAATAGCTTTCTTTTCATTTGTTTCTTGATATTATATCTCACAAAATGGCTTTTATCAAAGAAAGAGTATTTAAATTTTCTATAAGAAATATTTTGTTTAAGTACTCTGCATGTTTCTATCACATATATTCGTGCTATCATTGTAATATTGCTTATTAAACATAACTATGATAACTATTAAACTATTGCGATAATTATTAAAATATTGAAAGCAACTTTCGCCTGTATTTTATATGTGTAGGAGTTAATAGGTGAACCAAAATAAGATGTTAAAGATAAAGGAGGACATAGACAAAATTACGAAGACATTTAGTGAACTGTAACGTAGTACGTGTGGAGATTTCAATGCCCCACCACTATAATTGGCGTGAAAATGAGTTCTGCTTGGGTAATCATGACATTGAATAGATGTGTATACAAGTTAATCATACTAGATGATCATAATATATAATAACATACGTTTGCAACCTAGCGTGACAACATTGCTATGAGGATTCCCCGGCAATCCTGTCTCATGGTCAAAGTTAATCACGAATTATATCTTGATCGTGTACCTGGTATTGATAAAATCGCTCTGAATTCAATAAAAATGACGTCACAAGGACGTCATCAAATATGCGTAGCACATGCGAAGGTTATAAAATTGATAAATCATTCGACTTCTCGAAATGTGCCGTGGAAAAGCAAATTAATAACTCAAACTTAAACTATACGATCTTAAAAAATTATATTTAAATTTAAAACATTCATATAGACATTACTATGCAAAAGATATTTCAAATTTTATATTTTTGATATTTTAAATTGTTACTGAAGAATCCAAAGCAAACTCAACAAATCGTCAACAAATTTGCAGTTAGAGGATCAGAGATCTAAAGTCAAATGAATGAATAAACCAAATAAGTAACATTTACTTCGCCAGTCAAATGAATAAATGTTGTATGAGTCTGATTGTCAACTGTAAATATTACATATTATATCCTAGAGCAGTATCTGAATTTATATCTCTTGCTCTCTATCATATGTTAAAGATAATAAAGATGTTCGTTGAAATTATATCTTTACTACAGCATATGTTAACAGGATAGATGTCGAAATAATTGATATGACGAACACGAATCGATAATCATGATAGCTGCATTAAAAATGTAATTATTATAGCAATATAGTGGAACTTATACATATGTTCGAGTCAAGTGTAGCGATTATCATACAGACCGATCAAGAGCTATTTGTAATTCCAACTTAGCTTCTTTTTCATATACGTAGTAACTTTCGTGAATATACCACGATCTTTAGCGGATATTTTAGCGCACACTCCTCACAGCACATAATCCATATAATAGCACTATATGATTGAAATTAAAAGAAGTTGAAACCGATGTAATGTCTTCAGATGTCTCGCTAATACAAAGACATGAAGGCAGTCTCTTTCGTTGCCACTTGTGAAATTACGAAAAATTAATCATTATTATTTATTTACCAATTACTGACAAATTCTAGAAAAATTTTATGTATTGAAATGTATCGAAACGGATCTCGACTTCTCTTTAGGATGGAAATTAATCAACTTTATTGTTACTCACTAAGTAGTTATTGTGTTACTGCTACGTGCTCAAACACGACTGAGAATCTATTTGCACGGAAAAGAAGACTCGAGAGGACACCGACGATCGGTGGATCAACGAGAGTCCTAACGATGAACACCGCACACGGACTACTGGATTGCTCCCCTCCGACATATTCGCTTTATAACGGACGAGGAGGCAATCATTCGACTGGCATTTAATTGCGTGTTGAGACGAGAGATTCTTCCGCATATTTACTCATGCAAATATAATATAATTATACGAGTTATCTAAAAACTGTTGAAATATATTTGCATGCCAGGTGATAGATAGGTCGAGGAAAGTGGTCCATCGTGTTCTTATAATATAAAATAATCGAATTAACATGTTAGCCTTCACTTCATACATCCGTATCCATAAATATCTTAATACTATATTTTTATTAATACATAATTTGTATCGTTTGCGTATTTGAGAAGAAGAAAAGGAGAATATTAATAGTTTTTAAACATTAGTACGTAATTGCGAATTTTAAAACATTCAGAGTATACTTCGATAATAGATAAGAATTATTTACTTCAAGTAGATAGTAGATAAGAATTACTTACTTCAAGTAGATAAGAAAATTCTATCGATTTAAATCGGATTTTATTTCATCTTAAGAAAATGTGAATCCGAGTTTTGTTACGAAGAAATGTCTAAATGAAATTACAAGTTACAAGTTATTAGACTTTACTATTCAGTTATTAGACTTTTTTTATTAATTTTTCTTGATAAAGTCTCGACTCTATTGCTCCAAGAAAAATGTTATTAACGAGATCTTGGTTTTAATATTATGTTAATTATTCTTTTATGCTACATCGCAGTATTTGTAAATTTAACTCACAGTTTCCTAATTGTAAATATGTTTTACTAATCAAAGAATACGGAAAGAATTGCAGCAAGAAATCCTGCAGAAGTTCTTTTTGCTTACGTTATCGACGTTTTGAAGAAGTATGACATAACTATTTAAACATATTTTCCATTGCAGTTCCATCGCATCGGAATGTACGAGTAATTCATATCTTAAACAAGCTAGGCACTTAAATATTTAGAAAAATCAAATTTTTGTAGAACAAACGTGATTAAACTGGAAAAGATCGAATTTAAATATATTAGTCTACGTGATAAGACACGTGACGTGCGATTCCGCGTATACACGATAATTACATTGATAATAAAAGAGCGATCAATCTCACATCTTTTGTATAGGATAATTGTAGACGCGTGTTCACTTCGTATCAAATTAATGATCAAAAAACATCTCGCATCACAAATATTTTGATAAGCAATTGATTTGACATATGTTTTGATATGCGTCGTGATTATAGAAAAGTATTCATTCACTTTTCGATAATCTAATATTCGTGTTTTCCGAAAAAGGTGAGGAAATCGGTACATATATATTCTAATAAATAAATAGTAGAATGATAAAATATAATAATAAAATATTTGTTGCTGATTAATGGGCTTCCATCGATAGGCAATGGCAGTAGAAAGCCTATGTGTATTAAAATAAGCTACTGGCTAATAATATATTGGGTATGGGAATAAGTTTTAATCGTTTTCCATAGATGGCATTAATAGAATCGCTTGCATACTTTTCTAATCTTTCGATAGATGGATTAACAGCTGTGTATGTCAGCTGTGTAACGCAGTATAAGATGGTATAAGACTTCTGTTTGAAGTGTAAACAACAAGTATCATATCGCATCGAAAATGTCGGAATTTGTTCCAAAAAAGCAGCATTTGCGGGAAGTTCTTCTCCACTACTATTTTTTGAAGAAAAGTGCTGCGGAAACGTGCCGTTTGCTTGTGGATGTTTACGGCGACCATGCTCCATCGGAGCCAACTTGCAGATATTGGTTCCAACGCTTCAAAAGTGGTAATTTCGATGTCAACGACAAAGAACGCGAAGGTGCCCCAAAAAAGTTCCAAAATGAGGAACTTGAGGAATTGCTTGATATTGATCCATGTCAGACACTTGAAGAATTATCTGAAGCATTGGGTGTTGATCGGTCCACCGTTGGAAAACGCCTACATGCGCTAGGAATGGTTCACAGGGTAGGAAATTGGGTACCACACGAGTACCACAATATTAATACACAGAATAATAAAATAAACCGAATAATGTAAAGAAAATTGTTAATAAACATTTGGAAAAGATATGCAACTGCACATTACAGTTCAGATATCTTATCAGATATATATATTGCTGCGTTTGGACAAAAATAGAATTATCGTTAAGCACTATCTCTATTACTTTATAAATAATTTATCTTAATACCTTTACATAGAAGTATCTCCGACTTAGATAAAAAGAACATAAATGCAATTTTATTTTATAGATGAATTACACACTAACAGGAAAGTTATATATTACATATATAAACATTATAAAAAGTTATAAATATTTCTACAAACTTTTCTTCTTCAAATTTTTCTAAAATATTCGCGTGCACTATATATGTATAGTAAAATACAGATCGCGCATGGAGAAAAAGGAAACCGGGCAATATTCCTTCCGGGCAGTATCTACACTTTAATACAATTACGAATGACTACAAAACTTCCTCCTGTTTAATATTTAACATACTATTTACAGATTCCGGCGCGAAATGAGCAATTTCGCGGTGTACAGAGTGCGACACGACGTACGCAGCGTCGAAATTGACCATCTGATTATGCTAGGTTACTCGTCTTGCAGCATGCAAAACAATGCATATGTAACGATAATTGCGGCGAGCGACGAAGTCTGAAGTGCTGAGGAAATACCTGTAGATATAAATTTCTGATCCGATCAGTGCTAATCATCACAAGCGATCGCTATCGCGAGCGCGGACGTCCGCTCTTTTAAAGCCTGATGAGTTTCTAAACTTTTCTAGACTATCGATTCTAGACTATTCGGTTTTGGCGGACGAGGGACAATCAGTTGTTATGATCTTAAGGATGTGACAAACAAGATTTCATTTTAATCATAATTAAACGCATATTTACAATGTTAATTTCAGGATGTTTGATAATTAGGTATAACATCGTTTGTGGATAGGTAGAACAGATTTAAAAAACTGAGTAGAAAGTCATCTACCACTTTGTGATTTTCGCAATAATTAATAACAAATTAATTAATAAAGATCTGCGAATGAGCGTGCATCCGCGTGATTCAGCAATAAAAGTTTCAGCGTTCGCGGTTGCTGGAAGCGCGCTCCTCCCGATGTCTCACCGCGCGCGTAGCAACAATAATTATCTTGTGACGCTCGGCTCCCTTCTTCAGCAAAATCACGCGAATGCACGCTTATTCGTAGATCTTTATTAATTAATTTTCTCAGTTATTGCGAAATTCGCAAAAGAGAACTTTTCCATTCAGTTTAATCCACTCTGTCTACCCACGTGCGGTGTTATATTTGTTATTAGACACTCCGTATGTGGCCATCCAATATGAATTGTTAATATCAAAATTAATATAAGTTATAATAATCCACTATAACACTAATTACAATGTTTAAGGATTACAATTAATAGATTATTTGTTATATTATGTTGTCCCAGGTAACAAGATGACGTCTAAACACGTCTTAATGACGTATTATTGATGTTAGAGACGTCATCGAGACATGTCATTTGACGTCACTTTACTACCTGGGTGCGTAAGACTGCGTAAGCATACATCGGAATGTTAGCCACACACAATTTGCACAAAGGCTGGACATATTATAATATTTAACAGTTTCTATTGAATTTTGGGCAAAACATTCTTGAAAGACATTGTTTCCTGTCATTAAGAAAAATTTTTCCCGTTTTACATTTGCACGTGTGAGTCATTTTATACAGATATTATATAACGATAATCGAACTACATATACGAATCGCTATACAGAAGCATAGCGGAGAACTGCATTCTCTTTATCGGAGGGATATCTACAAAAAGTCCCGTCTCAGATGCTCGACATGAGTCATCAGAGAAAATCACATCGCCACTGAACTAGCAGATTACCACGAAGAAGAGAACTTTTCCAATGCCCCATGGCGTTACTTTCTCAATGTCAGTTCGGACAACTCAGATCTGTTTCACATTTCTTGGATTTTACGCTTCGAAGGCGACCTCGTGACGCTGCTCGTACGTCGTCGTACGATCATCGTAGGTACCCATATGACGCATAATAATACTAATGGATTTCTCGCATCTATTTGTAATCGCCAACGTGCAATTCCGCGTACGCGGTAATTTACCGGCAATAAAAGAACGATGATCAATTCTGCATGTTGATACACACGCTATTAATACAAATATGCGTTACTCAAGGACATTTCACGTTACGAGTCTTCGACCGATAAACATACGCAAGATCGAGTGATTTTTCATGGTTTTAATTAAACAAGGTAATAATTTTTTTAAGGGTCGTGTATTTTGTATAACGTTTACTCTAGCGTTGCAACAGTAAGTCAATATTTTGCATTATCATTCCTATTTTATTATATATACAGTATAAATTTCTATTATTTATACGAAAGTATATAAAATTATTATTTTAAGTTTTCCAATACATACATACATACATACATACATAAATATAAATATATATATATATGTATATATATATGTAGTATTGTAGTTATAATTAATATAGAGGTACATACATGTATATATCCACTTGCTCTTATTTCGCAAAATAAGAAGTCGTCGAGACGAATTATGTCTAACTACTTGATTGTATATGGCAAATATATCTTTTCTTTTGTTTTCACGATCCTTGAAACAGGACGTATTACATATCACCCTCGAAATATGAATTCAATATTTAAAACTTACTAATGTACTCGATTAAACAACCGTTAAAATTTGTCGTATAAAATAAAACGGTCGTTAAAGAGATATACCCCGTGTCCCTTAATAACTGAATCTTGATAGATAGTATTGGTATATGGCAGTGTATAAAAATGTTTCCGCGATAACAATCGTTCATCAATAATGAAATAATTATACGAGATCGTTATATGTTCAGACGATAAAATTCATAATCTAGCAGAAAAATGTAGATTCTTCACCAAACTTAGACTTGACGAAAATTTTTGATAATAATATATAATATTTCCCTCTTGTCAATTCATTTCTTTTATATCAAACCAGCAACGATTAATTCTGTAAGTATGATATTATATGTATATTTTTACGTATTACCTATTATATATTATATATTATATATTTTTTATCGCACATTAACAAAATAAAATTATTCACGCCACAGTATTTACTTGAATACTGTGTGTGTGTGTGTGTGTGTGTGTGTGTGTGTGTGTGTGTGTGTGTGTGTGTGTGTGTGTGTGTGTGTGTGAAGGTACTAATGTGGTAAAAGCAGCCTTTACCACGGATTGTTATAATTATAGAACAGTAGTATTATTTTGATTCTATTATGTAACAGAACATATATATATACAAGAGTGACAATATATATAAGGCCTGACGATACAGTGACTTTTTTTTCGTAGTTTTCATAGGTGCAATGGTGATTATCTTTAATTAAAAATTGCTTAATCATCCTATAGATCGGATATTCGTTTACGCTTATAACTTAAGCTAAGTCTTTGGCTTAGCATCGGTAATAGTAATCGAAGAAATTCAGTACAAATTCATAATTGAATACAAGACTGCCATATCATTTTCAATATTATTTCAATTGACGCTGCGTTCGAATTTAATTAGAATAATGTCTATAAAGAAAATGAAATGTAACATATTAATAGATATAATAATATAAAGTAATTTGAAAAACGCACTAGCGATATTCTCACACGGAGAATAATCAATAGCAACTTCCAACAAATGCAAATTAATATCTTTCCAATATTCAGATCTATGCTGTTGAGAATGAATGTTCAGATTCAAATTAGGGCCTAATATGTATCCTGTATGTATATATCAATATTCAGGACAAAATTAGAACGAAGCTACTCTTTGAATTATCGCTAGTATAACATGTAATACTAGAATTTGGTTAAGGTCACAAATTTAATACAAGCATTACAAAAATTTACATACAATCAATGAAATATTTACAATAGAAACTCCAATACACTCTCATAAGTTGAAATACACTGAATTATATAATTTATATGCATATATATCTTGTATACCCAAAGTTATATCGATATAGAATCAAATCGAGTTGCTCTCTGTATGTCTGTGTATATATTTTTTAAATATTACATATTCTATAAAAAAAAATATGCAATATCTTTATAAAATCATATAAAGAATATTGGATGTTCTCATAGTACAGATTTTGTTTTATATTTATAGATAAAAAGACAAAAATTAAATATGAATAAATCATTAATATTCGATAAATCAATTTAGTATTTATCATTATCAAGACACATAAAATCAACCACAGATGGTAGATGTAAAAAGAAACAATGACAACTCTTCTTGTCTTCTTGAGGAACTCAGCTGATGCTTCGTTATTTTGATTATCCATAACATTTTTACATCATTATTTCGTAATAGTAGTGGTAACCCAGTGCATTTTTTTCCTGGATGGACCATCTTGAAATATTTGATATCATATATACGTTACCTGATTACATTTCAAAAAGAGGCAGATATGGGAAACCTTAAACTATGCCGAAGTAGTAAATTCCTTATGGAGAAATGTTTCGATATCCACTCGACATATAGGACAACGTTTATTGGTGCATAACCATCGATCAACGCAGTCAATATGAAATAAATGCATACATGGAAGCCTCCTGGACAAAAAAAAATACAAAAATGCTATAACTCATATTTTATTAAGATATAAAAGCTGAAACAATTCTTACCTGACACGTTCACAATCTTCAAATTCAGATAAACATATTGTACATTTCTCAATAGCATCTTCCCCATTTTCTACCTTTTTTACCTACAAATAGATACGTAACGTATTGTAATATCATGTAACAGATTGCTTATGTAACGTAAATGTATTGATATTAAAAGGTTTTATTTAAATCTTTACCCGTTTATATTTGTGAGGGAATGTGTGGCTTTCAATGGACTCTTGTGTAGCCCCACAACTTATATGAGCCATACGTCGCAAATCAACAATGCGCATGTAATTGTCCAGTCGAGACATGTGACGTGTTCCTTGCAATACAAATTCCGACATACCCGGTGCAAACGGCACTATCTGGTGTGCTCCAGATCCTTGCTATATATGCGTTAAAGTAATATAAAACAAAATATGTTTAAAAAGTTACGTGTAATGTACTTGACAATATATAATAGAAAACGAACCATAGGGGGATGGAAACTAATGTGAACGTGATGCATGCCGCGTTGCCGTTGATGTGGATCATAATGATACATATGATGATGCACGTGTTGATGTATCGGTTGATGTATCGATGGTAACATCAGCGGAGACATCGAGTCTACTGGCTGATTATTCAACGGATTTACCTGTAAATATATACAATACGAAATGTAAATTATATAAAATATGATATCGAGACATTTTGCATGGATCTTTAGATTACGATTATAGGCAGCACAGGGCATGGTCCCCTATAGAAGCTAGATGGCCCCCGAGCCTCGGGATGACTGTAAACAGTAGGTTGCTGCGGCGGCGGTAAGATAGGAGGTGGGAGATAATTTTCCGTATACGCTGCGTTATCCGTGCCATTATTGCATCGAGTGTTCGGGGGACTACTGTTTTCTCCCTCTCCACAAGTATGTTGCGTCGATGAATGCACGTGAGCGTTACATGGTCCCGCACTAATGACAAAGTTTGATTTGTAGATAAAGATGCACTTTTGCTTAAAATGGAATATAATGTAAGTATATTGAAATACTAACGTGTGATGAGACGAAGATCTGTGGTAAAGTCTTCGTCTATGTGCTTCTTGCATGCGTTGCTGATTCATCCATAATCTTTCTTGCATAGGATGCATCCGTGGTCTTACTTGTACTACTTCCGTAGCTGCATCTGTTTATAATAATGAGAAAGTTTAATTTTATTCCTATTATTTTATAATATATATTACGGCAAACTTTATATTCTAATTATGCCATTCTTTAACACTAGACAGATTTCCAAATATAAGGTCATACCTCCTATAGGTGAATAACCTGTTTGAGCAGGCAATCTATGATTGTGATACCTGCCTCTATGCATGTTAGAAATATTATGCAGATGATTCCAATAATCTGGTGGTGGTCCATGCATACAGTGGGTATTATTTCTAAACAGGATTTTATGACATGTATAACATTGTAAAAATAAAAAAATAATCGTAATTAGATAAAAACCAGTGTATTTAAAAATGTAGTGCTCACCTATGATTATAATCTGCTGACCATGGATTAACTACAGGATTTGTTGGCGCAGATGATGTGTGCTCTTCGTCAGATTCTACAGTTAAGTCAACTACGGTGACTGTATGATTATCCTCATTTGTATTTTCTAATGAATTCTATAACATTATGGGAAATGCGTTCTTTTAAATAAAGTTTTCACAGTATCTACATTAATAGATTTTCTGTTTTAGTTGTTTTATGCTATTTTTTTATATTTTTTTCATTTCTGATCTCTTCTCGTTATAATCTCAGAAGCTCATACTCAGGAGAAAGACCTGACATACTACAGTATTGTTTGTATATTATTAATCTTTCTGATATGAAACGATTGCAACACAAGGCTTTTTATAAAATATTTTAATACTTTAAGATAGGGTTGATAAACCATAGCGACAAGACATTAAAACACCAACTATATTCTGTTTTGATTGAAGTAATCTTTATGAACAAAAGCTACAATTATATTTCTCTTACACCAAATATTATATGAAGAGACTCTAATCACTTTTCACACCAAAAAAATTAAATATAATCTACCGAGTTAATCATGTACTAACATTAATTTTCTTAGCGTGTATTATTCTTTACATTTAAAAATATTCACTTACCTTGGCATTATGGTTGACAGTTCCAAGTACTTCAACTGAGCCATCCTCATCGTCACTATCACTACTGGAGGACCAATCTAGCTGCAGATCTGGTGCCGATGGTGTGTCATCACTTTCTGTTAAAGTTACAACAGATTGACAGATTAATAATCACTAATTTATGCGTATATAAGTCTTAATGTATTTTAAATGCTACGTACGAGATGAATGCATTTCTTGAGGAGTTATCACATTTGACATAACTGAATGATACAAACTATTAGACTCGTTGGCATTATCACTTCCTAAATTTTGTAAAACATCTGCGTTTTCTGCCGCTCTCGTTATACTGCAAAGTAATATAATTTATTCGTAATATATCGCGATAAATAAACATCTATATAAACATTGATAGATCGCAAATAAATACTTGTTTGAAATAGGATGATCCGACAATCTAGACGGTCCAGCTATACTCAAACTATCTGGCTGCTGACCACTCAATAATTTTTGTTCGTCGCTCTTTTTAGTTTTATGCTTGACCGTCAAGTCACGATCGTGCAAAATTCTTTTTCTTCTATAATTGTCACACACTCTGTCATCGCACGAATTATTCAATTGTCGAGTAGGAGGATCTTTTTTAGAGTTTCTTTCTTGTCTATTTTGGCACATGTTGCAATTCAAGAGATTAGATTGCCAATACTCCTGTGAGTCGCCAGTTGCATCTTGCTGCGTTAAATAATTTCCATAAACAAAATTGTTCTCGGAAGCAGTAGGATGAGCTGAATTTGCATAAGGACCTATAGCTGTCACGTCTGACTCTTCGATATCACTTTCCGCGAATAAATGCTCGTACTCCATTTCATTACCTGGAAGCGAGAGAGACGTGCGTTCGATTCATATTGCATCATACCGTAACGAGAAGTCTGTACGTAAAAAAGATATTTTACGTAGAGACCGACGAGGAAGACCTGTCAAGTTCCTCACGTGTACCTGAAGGAAACCGAGGCTGCGGCGATGGATCAACCGTCGACGTGAACGCCGTGTCAAATATATCGGCCAACGACGTAGAGTTGGCTTCTACGGACGCGGCCGCGGACTCTCCTTGAAACAGCCCGCTTTGCTCTTCAGGCTTGCCCTTGTGCCAGACATTCTCCGAGCTCGTGCCGCTCTCCTCCATCCTACCTCTACGTTAGGCCACAACACAATAAAAATGTTAGGGCGCGCAAGACCAGCCGGGGATCAGCCGAGGGCATGCAGTTGCATAACATTAAAGCCAGGATACTCGCGGAATCGCAACAATTGACTACTCCGCCACCGAAATGGGGCGGCACGCGCAAAATTTGAGACAATAAAAATAAATTTCCTCCCGGGTGTACGAATCTAGAACGGCCGCGTAATCCGCACTTCGGAGCGACAGCCACGACGTCGGCAAGCTTTTCCGTTCCACGCGGCGATGTGTTTCGGCGCGTCATGCACGGAGAGACTTTTCCGTCTTTCCGAGAACCGTATCGGATTACGGGGACGGGGGAAGAAAAGTCCTACACTGGCACGGACACGGCTCGGGCTCGGCCTCTCGGGGACGGGGAGATTTTTCGGCGTACTTCCGGGATCTCCGGCCGTAAGCCGTAACGTTTTCACGCGATAAAATCTCGGATCGATAGCGCGACGGAATAAATTGGGAGCGCGCCGAAAGTGCATTTACCTTGGGCAATTCCTTCGACGCTCCCCGTCAAGCGATAAAGCGTATCTTCTCAACACGTCATTTTTATCAGATTTATTTTCCGCGATACCGCCGTCGCCCGTATCATGCTTCGTGCACGCGCCGATATTACCTACGTGACCGGGGCACTGCGAATTTGATTGAATTGCGATCCATGTAAAAACGTGGATATAATTAAATTCTTATGTCAGTAATAATGATAATGAAATCGAAAAGAATTTGTGTAGACTGGCGCACAGACCGTCCCTCGAGAGAGTCTCGAGCGACGAACATTCGGCAACGGCGCCAACGGCGGTACCATCAATCGTCCCCCTTGTCAACTAACGTTCGCTCCCGGAAGTCCCGCTGATCGTACAGCGCGCTACCTTTCCGGCATCCCTTCTTCTTCTCGTTATAGTGAAAATGACACTTGATCCCTACTATCCCTAGCCTTCCCTAGCCCACCCTAAGCCCTCATCAGTTCCTAAACCCCGTATACAGAGAGAAAAATGAGAGTGGTCATGCCCGCGTTTTGACTGTACCCGAATCCTGTCGGTACGTGCACGTTTTTGTGGTTCTCTTCCGTGCTGTGTCCACTATTTTGTGGTGATGTCAACGATTTTGGGGTTCTCTTTCATGTTATGTTCACGATTTTTTGATTCTCTTCCGTTAGATTCACGATTTTTTGGTTTTATTTCCAAAGCGAATCAAAAAATCGTGGACACAGCACGGAAGAGAACCACAAAAACGTGCACATACCGACAAGATTCGGGGTCCGTTCCGTTTCACGCATATGCGCGCATTTTCTATAGTAAACGTTACGTATGCTATAGATAAATGCGCGCATATGCGTGAAACGGAACGGACCCTCGGGTACAGCCAAAACGGGGGCATGACCACTCTCTTTCTCTCTGCCCCGTATCACACTACGGATTATGAGATAGATTGAGATTAGATCGAAATTTTATCAATTAGAATGAAGAAAACTAAAAAAAAAAGGAATATAGAAGTAAAGAAGAAAGAAAAGAATATAAAATATAGACTAGAAAAGAATATATAGTAGTCCGCGCACTGCGCAGCAATAGTAGTCTTCGTGCTAGATAAGCGATTAATTGATTTTTCTATTATATGTATTACGCGATTTGTCTAAACAGACATGTAGCAAATTTAATTGCCTATAAATATCCTTCAGCATCTATTAATATTAAATAGGAAAATATTATAATATTATAAAACATAATAAACCGATAAAATGTCCAATATATGTTAGATCGAGTAACGGACAACGTTAATGGATAAATTCAAAATTCGCCAATAGAAGAAGCGCGACATGCTCGTAGCCAATGAGATGGGGCGATCGAGGCGTGAATGGCCGCGTTCAGCAGACACAACTGTTGAGTTCGTCTTATCAACACTCTGCGTTGATTGGTTGGTTCTAAAAGCAAGAGCCAATCACGTTTGACTGCTACTCATCGGCTTGGTCCGCTGAACGCGCCCAATGGCGCGCGATCCACGGTTCTACGCTCTCGCGAGTTCGTGGCTCAGGCCAGGCCAACTTCGTCAACTTCGTGCGATATCTCCCGTCTGTGTCTTTTCCTGGACTTGACCTTCTTGTCCGAACGTCAGAAGTCAGAAGTAGTCAGAACCGTAGTGGCTAGTACTATCAATGGTGCTCCGGTGTTAATTCAATTTTGAGCATTGCCTCCTCAGCGGAAAGGACGAACCGAAAGATGGCTGTGGCTGCCAGGTCGCTTACAAAATTCGCTGGTGGGTTCCTCGCGCGACGTGTGTCCCCCCGTCGTACGTCCCGCGATATCCCCGCGTTGCACCGTCCTCGTTGGTCCCTCTGACTTTTGCACGTTTCAACGGCAATGTCCTCGAGATCCTTTTTTTTCTCCCGCCGATTACGCCACGCGCCAGCCTATGAACGGAACTAAAAATAATGCTGACAGCCCGCGTTTATGACAACATTTCATTATATAAGGGAGGACATGAGCGCGGCTGGGTCGCGGCCTCATCGGGAAATGCGCGTTTTACTAATTGGGAACTATGCACGGGCTTCGTACGCAATGCAATTGGATAATTTGCTCTCATATTGATAATCTCGCGACCCTTCCCCCGTGGTGATAACTCCCACATACAGCTGGGATTGACGATACCCCTTTTTCTTTCATGTACTTTAATCTCTTTCCTGTTTTTTTTTCTCTCAGAATATATTGCATGTTTTAAGTTACACGGATATGCCTTCTGCTAATTATTTTATGACATAGTAGAAATTCGTTACGTTTGTTGGATAATCTGCAAGCAAATAAACCTTGACCCAGAAATCTTGGAATTTGCTGCTAAGAATAAAAGAAGGCGATAAACATACCTTTTATTTTCAATGTGTGCGTAGTATTGAAATGTAAAAAAATTAAACATGATTTTTTCCCTTTAATTTGTATATTGATATTGGTCTATGTATGATGCCGTACTTGTGACATTCTTAAACAATAAATATATATCCTGGTTATCCTTTTCTTCTTTCATGTATTTTAGTTTTATCCAATAGATTTGGCAATACTCATTTATTATGGTGTTGTCTTGTGATTTTTCAGTTAGAAACTGTGGAAGTTTAATACGTTCTCAGGTGAGATTTAATTACACAGAAACTAGGAAGAATTTAAAAATCGATGCAAATACCAAAGTGATATGTCAAGGTTTTACTGGAAAGCAAGGGACTTTCCACTGCCAGCAGGCGCTCGATTATGGTACAAAGATAGTAGGTGGAGTTAGTCCCAAGAAGGCTGGAACAGAGCATCTTGGTAAACCAGTGTATAAATCTGTTAAGGAGGTACTGTTACTCTTTTACAACATTTTTTCATTTATCTGTGTTGCGGCGTTTAAATTGTCTTCTATATCTCTTATAGGCGAAAGAAGCGACTGGAGCTACTGCGACAGTCATTTACGTTCCTCCTCCGGCCGCAGCGTCAGCCATTATGGAAGCAATTGACGCAGAAATGCCATTAATTGTTTGTATTACGGAAGGTATTCCTCAACATGACATGGTCAAAGTGAAAAGGCGATTACTCGAACAAAATAAGTCACGTTTAATTGGTCCGAACTGCCCTGGAATAATAGCACCTGAACAGGTACAAAAATACTTTTAGTTATTATATTACAAATTTATTGACAAAACGGAATATAATTCTTTCTCGTCGCGTATGTAATGTTGTAGTGTAAAATTGGTATTATGCCTGGTCATATACATCAAAAAGGAAAGATTGGCATTGTCTCGAGATCGGGAACCCTAACTTACGAGGCTGTGAATCAAACGACGCTTGTAAGCATATTCCAGAAATTACGTGTTCAATGTCAAATGTAATGATAATTACAACAATATTTTTATTTGAAGGCGGGACTTGGGCAAACGTTATGCGTTGGTATTGGCGGCGATCCGTTCAACGGTACCGATTTCATCGACTGTTTGGATGTATTTCTTACCGATCCAGATTGCGATGGTATTATAATGATAGGAGAGATTGGTGGCGGCGCAGAGGAATTCGCAGCGGAATATCTCATCGAAAAGAATACTGTTGGTTGCTGTTCAGAATTATTGGTACCCGAATCCCGATCCTGTCCTAGCCAAATCCTGTCTCATCCTGGGAGCCCATCGTAAGATTAGTATGTCGTACTTCACTTACTTTATACATGTTGTAGGGTGGAAAAGCTAAGCCAGTGGTATCATTTATCGCTGGTATTACTGCACCACCCGGACGGAGAATGGGACACGCTGGTGCCATAATCTCAGGGGGAAAAGGTGGAGCGCAAGATAAGATTAATGCACTCGAAAAAGTGAGTCAAAATTTATATTCACGTATTATTAATATACTTTAAATCATTTTTTTGAATCGAGCAATATATACGTGGGTTCTGTTATCAGGCTGGTGTAATAGTAACAAGGAGTCCCGCACAAATGGGTAACGAACTTCTAAAGGAAATGACACGGCTCGGCTTGATTTGCAATTAAAGCACACACTACTATAATTCTGTGTAGTTCTCTTCTTGTCCGTGTAAAATGTCTTCGTGAAAAATAAATTGAAAGTATGCCATACAGCAATAACTCACAGAAGATAGTAGTGCATTGGAGCATAAAAATTATTTCACTTGCTAATATTATATCAATTGTTCTGATTATCATAGGACGTTGATCAATGCTAAAGATTACATAGAAGATAACTGATATTTTTTAAAGAGCTGGATTTATTTTAATAGCCAACAACCTTTATGATACTTTTACAGAGTTAATTGTTACGTTAACAGTGACAGATGTCCAAAAATAATTTACAAATTATCCAAGGGAACGTTAAAACTGCCATTGATCTGTCACAATTTGACTAATGCAGAATTATAAATTTTTCTATACCATGTATACATAGTTTTGAGGGACGGTTGTGTTTAAGTGTATAATGTACTATTATTGTAAATTACATCAACTATATAATATATTACAGTAATGAATTGAAACTTTATGGAATATGTATCCATATTGTAAAACATGTTAAGAATTCAAATATATATAAATATTGCTGCTTGTTCCCACAGCTATTGGACTTTTTTATAACATCGATACAAAACAGTCTTTTTCCATACTTGGCAAGATAACAAAACTATCCCAACATCGTCACCTAAATCCCATTATTTTGTCAATAAAATTGGCTATATCTGTACTTTTGTCATTGGTGAACAGCTTTAACTTCGCCAAGTCCATCGTTCGTATAACGTGCAACAAATTTTGACAAGTAGAGTAATACAAGTGCTCATCTTTGTATAGCTGTTCAGCCAGTTCAATCTGATGATTGTCCATGAGCAGATCGTTAGTCACCACAATCAAGTGTTTGCGTCTTTCTAAAGCTTCCAATACACTTCCCGCACCTGCATGGCTTATCACAAGGTCTGCCAGTTGCATGTACTCCCCAATGGATGGACTTAAACCAAAAGTTTCTATCTTATGGAAACCATAACGCGCAGTGCAATCTGGTTTTAAGTCGCTATTGCCAATTTGCAAGATCAGATGCTTGTAACCACGTGCTGACAGAGCCTAGAACCACGATATTAAATTATAAACACCAAATGAAGAACAGATAATTGAATCTACAGCAAAAAGAAATTAATATAAATAATGACAAAATATAAATATTGTATAAACTACCTCCAGGACTGCGCGACTCAACACTGTAGTTATCAGATCATCAAATTTTGTTGTGCCAACGGTAACAAATACAGTTTTATCAGACATTGCGTTGTATCGTGTATTGTTTTATGTATCGAAATGACGGCTCATTATCCCTTATATTTTCGTTTTCATCAAAATTTCCGTTGGATTAATTAAAGCTTTACACATGCAAAAGATAACGTTTGACCACATTCAAACGAGAAGCGGTTCACCCGGTTAACCTGATTCTTTTCTTTTTTAATTTTTGGGATATCCTCGATTAAAGGTAGAAAGAGTAAATCAATTCAGGTCCGGAATAACTCTGATTTTAATCTTGATTCCATCAAAAATCTTGATCGATAGGTCTTGATTGACAATAGACAGTTCTATTTTAGGTTATCCAGTCACCTGCACTTCTCCACGTATGTACTCAACTGTTGTGCATATATAATTATTTAAATGCGAAAACACGGCTTCTCTTGATCTAATTCCCAGTCTTGACGCATTATCACATTATTTAGCAGCGCATATGTTGAATATCTGGTCACTCTTGTCAGTTTAGTGATCACAAATCAATCTTCAATCACAAATCAATTCAAGATGTAAACCTTCTATAATGTCACGAGTTGAAATTTACGTACATTTGTCTACATATTTGTTTTTTAAACTTAAGTTTTAATTTACATTTCCCATTTACTGGTCGTGTAATTCTTCTTACAAGCAAAAAAACCGGTTATAAAGGGTTAAATACGAGATATGTGTGTCGTCATATACGAGCATTGGCTAGAGGTCTGTTCGTTTTAGCTGCTGAACTTCTTGCGTTCTTGCACAGTTCATCTTTCCCCTTTTTCTTTTCTTTTCACGTTGGAGAGAAAAAGAGAGAAGATAAACCGTGCAAGAAGTTCAGGTAAAAAAGAACGGACCTAAGCTCTCTCCAATGAGATTCATAATTCCCGGACTGATTTGCCGGATCTAAAAACGGGAGCCAATCAAGCAATCGCGATCCCGCGGTCGCTGCTCGAGGCTCGGCGCCCTCAGCGGTCGCGCAACTGTCCTTGCCGAGTGAACATCACAGCAGCTGCAGTCAGTGGCTGGTTTCAGTACGTCTGTTGAAATTCGGTTGAAGCGCGATCGGCTGGAGTCGATCTTGTTTATCCCTATTGTTGTCCGTTTACAAGACGTAACTTGAAAATATCATTGAAATGAAGGCATCGCTGGATCCGATAGATGTGCAGGTACCGCGCGTCGATTTGTAACAGCGAGAATTGCACGCGTGGCTGAAGTGGATCGTGGAACCCAACCGGCGAACAAGTTGTATTAAAAATCGTCTTCGGGAGCTGCACGACCGTCTGAAAAAATTCGTTTTACGTCCCTTTACTCGATTCCTCACGGGGCGTCACTCGCCCCGACGACTATCGTCGAGATTTGACAAGCATTAGTCTCGTACGAGTGACACGTTGATCTTTAAAATATCTGTATGATAGATCAATTACGTTATACACACGTTTGCGCGTCAATTCGTTTGATACCTCTCTTTGGTATGATCCAAAGAAGCTCCTCAACCGTGAAACAAATAACTGAACAATCATTTGCATCAAGTTCTTTGATATTTCGTTATTCGTTATTGTCCGGTGTAAAGTAGCTCTTGTGAATGTGAAACAAACAATTGAGTAATTTTTAAGAGTTTTCCGTGCTATGTTTGTTCTCGACATAAGATCTAAATGTATTTTTTTTTAATATGATGTATACTTATAGGATATATATAATTATGTTCAAGCAGTAGTTTTTTAAATTTTTTCTTATTAAGTAAATTGTATTTAATATATATTTAAGAAGTATTTAGACATCATGCATATATTATAAAATCTTTAGAAAAATAGTAAAACAATGTGTATGTCCAGCACATGCCACTCTTAATTCATGTGTAATTTCAAACATTTTTTCGTTAGTTTTAAATTGTTCTAGTTTAAAAACTACTGGTCGGATATAATTTTGCCAGTCAAAATATGTTGCTTTTGCTGGCACAGAAGAATCGTACTGTGCATTCTTATGTGTGCACATCCTGAGATACCCTATTTAAATTATTTCTCTTGATATCTGATTTTATATTCACTGTTGCTCTCATACTTTCAGGAATTTTTATTCAAACAGTCAAATACATATCAGGTATTTGACTTGAAGACTCCTGCATATGTTCCTCCTGCTTGTAATCTTCTCGTGGCTGACAAAAAGCGAGGACTACTTTACATAGGACACGATGATAAAATTACCGTCTTGAAGCCGGCGGAGGAGAACAGTGCAGAGTGGAAGATAGAACTCCAGTTGCCAGTCATTATATCAAAGATTGCCATTAATTGTGATTATAATTATATCGCTATAGGCATAGCATTGAAGCCCACAGTATTGATATACGATGCCCATTCACTAGTTAGAAATGTATGCACGTAGCATATTTTTGTAGAAGTCTTAAGAACATTTTCAACATTTTATCCAGTATTATAGAAACTATAGTTGTAAATTTATCGTTAATTAACGCGTTAATTTTCAGAGTCTCAACCTGTTGCTTGAAATAACACTGTCGAACAAGCTAGATAGCTACATAACGGATATACGATGGAACCCTACTGTACCTGCGATATTTTGTACCGTTACTAGCGACTGTACTATTGGTAGTTTCCAATTGAAGATAGAAGAAGAAGCAAGAGAAAATTTTATACCGAAAGTATCTGTGCTTTCCAAGGTGTCGAATGAGCCACAGGCGCTGTGTGCAGCTTGGAGTCCTAAAGGCAAACAAATAGCAGTGGGTTGCAAAAACGGAGACATCGTGCAATTAAAGCCAGATACCTTAAAGGTCGCTAGAATCATCGCGGGTCCTTCACCACCCAAAGGCGAGATAATTAACATCCTATGGATCAGTAATTATCAATTTTGTGCTGCATATCTGAATGACGAGCGGCACATAAACGTTTTCATCGTTGACGCGCCGAAAGGAGAGGCAAACGCTATCTTTACATGCTACGAAGATATCACGTACGGTTTTCCCGACGCCGAGAGAAAGGACAGTGTTCTACACTATTATTTCGAGCACGTGCCGGAATGGGGACTTATCATAGCGGGCAGTAGCATTAGCAGCGAAATAGCTGTACTAGGCACCACAGATGGTGGCGTGAATTGGAATCAATGGCAATTAGTCGATAGCGGCAGGGCTGAATTACCGCTGGTGAGAACCATGGAAATTTATCCCTTGGGTCTGGCCGTAGACAAGTCTCCGACCTACACGTTGCCGTGGGGCGCGGATTCAACGTTGCCGCATCCAGTCCCCGTCTTGCATATTCTTGGAACGTCCGGGAAATTGTGTAGCTTTCACATGGTTAATCTGGCACCCAACTGTCCTGCCATCAACGTTCCTCCTACGGAAATTGTCGCGCCTCCAGCACCGTCACAGCTTAATGCTTCGCCCCCGGAAATATCGTTTAGTATGAATGCCGCGGTGACCAGCACCCCACGTTCGAAGCAACCGGAGGTGGCACCGGAACGATCAAAACCCGCTCCGATGACGAATATATTTGGCGACTCTCTGAAAGCAGCAGGATTCTTCCAACCACCTGTGGAGCAACTGGCGGAACAGCCGAAATTGCAAGAGGAAAGAGCTGCGCCGCAGATAGCTGTGAAACCGATTATGCCTAAAGAAACACCAGTGTCAGAACCTGTAAAGACGGAAACCAAGTCAGTTATAGATAAGGAAGCAAGCTTGCCACAAATAACGGAACAGAAACCTTCTATAGACGATAACATACGGATGCGTGCTTATGTGCAAGAGCAGGCGTTGTTCGAGAAAGAATTGCGAAATAGATTGGAACCGCAGGTATGGGAATGCGGTACAGACGCAGAAAAGAAACGACTCGGGGAGACGTCCGTCGACATAGAACAGTTCTTGCGGGATTTAAAGGACACGACAAACGGTCTCTCCAGCGATATAGCGTACTTAAAGGCTCTCTTGCTCCAGTCGTTCGCATGGGTCGAAGAAACTAAGTCGAAAAACGCAGCCAGCGTTGATATCACCACTAGAAACTGCAATGAGAACAGCAAAATAGCGGATCTACAGCGATGGTACTACTACATACAAACGCAGCTCAATCAAGTCAGTAAAATTTTGGATTTGGAATGGTCGGAGCACAAAGCGCGGGCAAAGTCGCAAATGAAGATTCCCAGCTTGGAGTATGTGTATCAGAATCTTCTGACGCATAACAAGATTATCGCAAAGGAGAAAGAGAAGCTCGACCAAATCTCGCGGCGATGGAAGTCCTTCAATCGCTCGTTGGCGGTTAGTGGCGTGCCCAATCTCAATCGCTCGATGGCGAGTCTGCATGTGAGTTCGCCGAAATCGCCAGCGTCGGTTATTCGCGGAAAAACTGACGTTATAGATGCCCGCTGCAAAGCCATCGCCTCGAAGACTCTGATTTTTACACACGAAAAGCAGTCCAAGCTAAGGGCGTTGCTTACCGAATCACCCCTGAGAATTGTCAAGCCGGTCAATCCATCACCGGTTCAGGATCGCCTGAAGGATACGCTTTCTTCCCTAGCGTCTCTCAGTTCTGTGATCAATGAGGCTAAGACCAAAACCGAGCTATCGATTGTTAAACAAAATATTGCCGTCAAGCAGCCGGTCGAGAAGCAGACCAAATCGCAAAGTCCCCTCGCTTCGTTGAACAGTATCGTTGCGAGAATCGGTTCGTCCGACACAAACGGCATCGTTGCGCAGAACAAAGTCCAACAGAAGCCACTTCCAACGACCGTTTCTTTCCCCGGGGCGATCTCTATCAAGCAAGTGGATAAAAAGCCTGCCGCGCCAGCAGTTCTCGCAGCGTCCCAAACTAAGCCGAAACAGGATCTTAATGTTAACTTCCCGACGTCTATCACGTTTGGAACGTCGGCGCCGAAATCTCAAGATATCCTCTTTTCTAAATCTCTCCTTACAGATCCAACTACTAGGAACAATAAGGAATCGCCGAGCATCGATAGCGCCCCTAAAGCCCCGGAATCTGCTTTGTTCTCGACCGGATTGTTAAAGGACGTATTGTCAACGGAATATCCGTTAACGGAGACCACTCGCATGGGAATCCGTAATCTTTTACCGCTCTCTACGGCGCCAGCTGTGAAAACGGACGCTGCTGCTACGTTCAGTTTCGCTACACCTATAGCCCCGCCTGTTGCGAAAAGCTCACCCTCCGGTACCGCGCTCGACATGATGTCCTTCGCTTATTCGAAATCCGCACCCCACACTTCTATCGTAGAACCCGCGATAACGGTACCAGCGGTACCGATGCAAACGCCGATAGAACTGTCGGCTTTATCCTTGGGATCACCTAGCACGTTAACTATTCAACCGGTCGATCACTCGAGTAACAGCGCGGACGGGAAAGTAAATGCAATCACGACTCCCATGAGCTTCGCCGCACCCGCACCCGCACCCGTTATTACAGCACAAGCTCTCGCGACGACTGCCACTGTTACATCCGTTATGACTATCGGCGGGGTTACCATCAACGTTGTGGACGCGAACGCCGCTCGCAAGTCGATGACGGAAGTGCCATCCAGCAGTACGGTCGTCATCGAGAAAGTGACTACGCCTGAGGTAAAAGCACCCACCTTTGGCCCTGCAACTGCCCAGGCTTCAATTTCGTTAACCGCGACACCGATATTCGGCGGTCAGACCGTCGTAAAGAACGCAGCGACAGTGCCAGAGACGACCATACTGCCCGCTACGACTACCTTCGGCGCAGTTTCTTTCCCGTCGATTACACCTACTTTCGGGACGTCGACCTTGGCGCCGGTCACCACATCGGTGTTCAGCGGATTCGCAAACACGTCAGCCGGCATTACCACTAGCTCCTCAGCAATGCCTACAAGCAGCAGCAGCAGCAGCAGCAGCACCGTGTCACCCTTCCAGACTTCCCTGAGTAAGCCGACGTTCGGCGAGACCACCATCACCAGTGTGCCAGTCACGAGTTTCGGGATCAGCATCAGCAACACCTCCGCGGGCACAATCTCATTCGGTATGCCTGCGACAACGACGGCGACCTCGATCACGCCGGCGTTCGGTAAGAGCCCAATAGTATCGCCGGTGTCGAATGCGCAATTCCCAGGCGTTCAGACCCCCGCGTCGACGGCGAACATCTTCGGGAAGCCGATAATTAGTCCCGCATCGACGCCGTTTGGTAATACTTCAAGCTCGGTGTTCACCAATACGCCCGCTACCTCCTCGAATACTTCTACACCGATATTCGGAGGCAACAGCATGAATTCTGTCTTCGGGTCGACCCCTCCGAGCGGGAATATCTTCGGGGGTAACACAGGATTCGGTACGGTCTCAACGGGATCTATATTCGACACTAATGCCTCGAAACCCGGTATTGTATTTGGTGGAGCGACAAACGCACCTGCTTCTCCGTTTGGTGGTGCGACGAGCAACACGTCGCCGGCGGCAGTCAGTGGTTCCCCTGCGGGCGCAAATGTCTTCAGGTCTACTGCGCCTAACACATCTCCCATACAGCAACCTGTACTCAGCAGCCAACCCGCTTTCGGACAAGCTCCAGCCTTCGGTGCCAAGCCGGTGTTCGGATCGTCACCCATCTTTGGCGGAGCAAAACCCGTTTTTGGAGGTGCTGGTTTTGGCTCACCTCATACGTTTGAGTCTCCTGGCATGGGTAAATAAATAGCTGATATTATTATAACATTCTTAAAATGCGAATACATAATTGGTATGTAAACTATTATGTATTAAACTATTACCTACTTTTGAAGAATATGAAAAATCTTTCCTCATTTATTTTATAGTTCTTTTAACTCCAGCTCACAAATGTATAGATAATGTCCCAATTAGTCTTATAATCAACTCTGGATGGATCATAATTACATTATCCTGCACCTCTATTTCATTTATAATAAGAAAAGAATGTTATAAATAGGATTTGGAAGTCCACCTGCTATGCAAGCTGGCCCTACAATGGAAAATATGCCAAAAGTATTTGGAGAAGTGGCAGGCAGCAGTACGTTCGAATCTTTAGCCAATCAACCAGGTGGTCTCAGTTTCGGTAGCTTAGCCCAGAAGAATCCAGAGTCAGAGAAACCAACGTTCACTGCGTATGTAGCTTTTGTATTAATATGTTTTCGAGTCAATAAGATAGCAATAATAATACCAAGATATAGAAATAATTTACAAATAATAAATAACCATCTTATTTCAGCGGCAGCTCGTTCTCCAGTTGGAGATGAATAAGATATGGTTGCGGCAGATTTACCTTCAAAACTGTCATACGTCTAGCAGAATATGAAATTTCTATTGAATAAGGAAATTATCTAATTACAATTGTGTATATACTGTTTTACATTCAGAAATATGTACTTTTTATGACAGAGATCGTGTTCTATTGTCTTGTACGTTGTAATAAATGAGAACAGATCTAAGTTTTACGATAAAGCATTTCTATTTAAATAAAGAAAATTGATCAATATTATAATTTGAGTGAAAACCATAATGCAGCGCGCCAGCTCTCGTGTTAAATATGATTGAATGCTGAATGAAAAGTATTTGCGGTTATCTTATTCTCTTCTTTCTTCTTTAGTGGACATCTGTCTCTTGTTATTTCTATAATTTTGAAATTATATTTTGTACTAGATATTCCTTTAATTTATGTGTTGAATGACAAGACCACATTTTTGAAACAAAGCCAAATTTTTCGCTTGACAGACTATTCCAAGTTATTCAGAATATTCATTATCTTGCTCTCTATCCTCTCTATTTAGTGTTCAGCGCGAATAATCAAGCGCTTATTTAGACTTTATTTACAACAAATACTATTTTGATCTCATTACTTCATATGATGATATCACAATGGTTTTTTTGAGCATACAAATTTGTTTAAATTACATATTTTATTAACAAATTAATTTTCTGCGTATTAAATCTTGATCTATAAAGATACATACAAATTAAATAATCAAAAAGAAAAGTATTAAATAATCATTTACACTATAATGTAATCATATGCCTCTTTTGATGGCTTTCGGTGCAATCGATACTTTGGTAGGTTTACACAAATCGATCACGCACGGGTCGTCTAAAGGTGGATGCGTGCAAATCGAAGATGAAGGTAATAGTAATGCTAAGGAGATCTCTACGTTACAGGGTTCCATCCACACTTGATGCGACAGAAGAACTGTCGTCCTCAATCTGTAATCTTTCTGATCGGACTGCTGCATACGCAGATCTGCGGATCGCGGTAACAGTAATTGCACTTGTTGATCCGGATGTCTCAGCTTTATTCGCAGAGTGGAGGGATCGCGTAGATTCAATATCTTGGCGGTCAGGGGGATTCCCAGTAAAAGGCCGCCCGTGAATTTTAGCGCGGCATCAGCATCGCCTCTCGGTTCCTCGATGTGCGCTCGGCAGAAGCGCGTCGTCGCCGATGGTCTCGGCAATCGTTCTTCCCCCTGTGCTACTGGCGTCAAAAGCAATGGCAGCAAAAGCCGCGTCAAGGAACCCGGCTTCACGTCCGCCAAAGTGGGTATTTGTAGAACCAGAGCCCTGGAGAATGGCGGTAGCCTCGAGGTATCTTGAGGCAAGGCATCGGCCTCCGATAGGAAATAACGAGCTAGTGGTAACGCGCTGCCGGTCGCACTCCTGGTCACCCTAACTAATTCTATAGCCAGTGCTTTCAACCACATATCATTAGCCAATATAATTTCGTTCTCGCCTAATCCACTAAATAAGCGTTGTAATCTAAAAAATAATGATGTATATAAGCTTTTGCATTTTTTTATCTATCGTTAAAATTATATGGCGTATCAAAATGATATATAACGATACGTACTTTTGCGTGTGCTGAAGAAGAACGAAAATATTGTTATTGGTATTCGGCACTGGGTTCGCCGAGATAGACGTCGTCGAAGACACAGAACATTCTTTGAGGACGGACTTCAACAGCAGCAAGCAACGAATATACAAGGCGGCGAAACGTGCAGCGCCTTCCATATGGTGATCCATCTCTGCCAAGCGATCAAGATCAATGGCTGCAGTATTCAAAAGTTGCGTATGAACCCTGCCTCCTGGTCTGGCATTCTCGATTCCGGCTACCATCTTCTCCAAGAACTCACGACCACGTTGACCTCTGTTCTCTTCATTATCCATATCTTCCATTTTGATTCCTGAACCGCTTGTAAGCGCTGGCCGCAATCGCGGAACTAGATGCGGCATAGTGTCGCGCAAATAGTGATAATGTTTGGAAGCATGCTCCGTGAACAGGGCGTGCATGCTTGGACAGTGTAACGCGGCATTGAAGATTAAAACGAGTACGCTTGCATCTGTTATAAAAAGTTAAAGGTATTGAATATAATTTTAAAATTCAAGACTATTTGCATGATAAAAATAAATTTAAAATATTTACAGGACGGTTCATCCACATCTGGCTCGGGTGTGTCGAAGAAAGGATGTCGGCCAAGAAGTTGCGGTACCAGAGGTAGCGTTAAGTATGGATGTGATGCGCCCAATGCCGCTAAACAACTCCTGATACTCTCCCTGTCCTGAGGGTATCGTGTTAAATTATCTAGCAAACGATTAACGCACATGTAAAGACAATTTGTGGTGGCGAGATGACTAGCAGCTAGCATAGCGTGCAAGCCTTCTCTCACTTCTCCCGAGAAATCTTCCAACGCGCCTAAAATTGTTTCCAATTGGTCCTCTCGAAGGGTTACGCTCGCTGACATTTTCTTTAAAGATTCAATAGCTCTTAATCTGACATCCTGAATTTCGTCATTGAACATATCCACCATAAAGTCCAATGAAATTCTAGCTATACTCGGTTCCTCTAACGAAATCGTGCAGAGTGCTTCAACTGTCGCTGTTCTCACCTAAAACGAAATTTATATATGATCGATATGAGAACAAAATATGAGAAAAAGATAAAGTTCAGTTATAATCAAATTCTAGATCAAATTTGATTAAGGTATAATAATAAACTTTTAATTTGACGATCTAACGAATATTCCAAGAAAATTGTTATTGTACGTATTGCAATAAATAAAAATTTATACTTCTAAAAATTCATCTTCCAAGCCATGAATGAATGCTCCGCAAGATCCACTTTTCTCTTCAACTTCGGGTCTGTCCGCTTCAACTATTTTTTGTTTTTTATCCAACGCTTGCTCTATATGACGACGCGACACACCTTTCATCGTTCCCAAAAGGGACATCGCCGAGGCTCTCACGCGAGATGACAAATCACCCATAAGACTGCAAATTTGTGAAAAGGCACAGTCCACCATACGTACATCCTCGCCATCAGAACCAACAACAATACTGTAACATGTAAAAGGAACATGAAAAAAAAAAGTTTATTGTAAAATTTCATCTTTAAAATATATTTTTACTTATATACTGACTTCTCTGGATACTCCCTGCCCAAAAGCCAAATAAGTTTCAGAACAGCTCGGCGTACAATCTCGTAATCGTCGCGAAGAGCTGCGCAGGCTTCCTTGAAGAAACCCGCAGGGAGCCTGCAACCTCTGTGAGAATGCAATTCTGCCATAGTTTCGAAAGCTTGAGCACGAACCCGTGGATCTTGAGAGCGGGCATAATTGCCAATTAATGTTAAAGTATCATCTGCAGCATTTGCTGTTAGATAACGGCCAATGATAGAAAGACACCGCGTTTGAACACCGTGCCAGGTGTCAGGCAGATGTTCCTGTGCAATTTTCAATACCAGTGCCCTGAACGTACAAAAAATATTTCTCGTCATTGATTTGCTAATAGAAGAAAGCGTTTTTTACTTCCTTAATCAAGACAAATATTTAAACTTTAACTGCAAATACACATGAGAGCTAAATCTTGAAAAAGAAAAAAGAAAAAAAAGAGCTACGAGACACAGTAACATATGAGATATGTACACCTTTGATAATCTCCCAACTTTAACAGCGTCGCTAATCCCTGACTCTTGACTCTGTGCGACTCCTCGTTTCTCAGAAGTTCAGCCACTTCATTCACAATTTTTGCCTTTTCCAACGTGTCAGGCGTCACTTCTCCCAATTCAGCAAACACCCAGAAAATCTTGGCTCTAACCGCAACTTTCTTCTCGACGGCAAATCTCTCCGCTAGCTTCTTTATAGCTATGGGAACATCCTCCGGTGCTATGTACGCTATAGCATCCGAAATACGAACGAGCAGTTGCAACGCGTCGTTTCCACTCTTACATTTTTCTAGGCATTCTATGTAAGCTAACGCCGAGCTGCTGTCGGCACCGTTCTTCGAACCAGACGTCGATAATAGCCTTAGAGTCTTTAGCCGTTTGGTTGGCGGCTCATCAACAATCTGGGCAGAAATTTTGTAACTTGTTAAAATAATTATTTTAGCTATGCTTCGTGAGTGGAATGAAACACATGATATAATCTTACCGTCTGGCTCTGATTAAATTCAGCTAGCACTCGTTTCTTCATTAAAGCTGCCATTCTTGGAACCAATGTCTTATTTCATTATGGATTTAAGCACTATTTTTCTTCTCAGATCAATTTATAATTCTGACATATTTTAATATAACACATGATATAACCTCAAACATTCATGAATGTTCATGAATCAAAAAGGCAGACATGTACATACATACGCCATTACACGCATACCGAATTTGATACACAGGGTGCGTTCGGGGAGACGCTATTAGCGCTATATCGTACTACAAGCTGTTCGCGGAGCTGGATGGTAGCGCTACCAAATGCTATCATGACGTCACTAATAAAGCCGTGATCAGACTACGGATTGGGATTGGCCTAGTTTACACCGACCGTTTGATACGCGTACCAAGTACTGTATCCGTATCAAATTCGTATCAAATTTCGGTTTACACCGGGATAACCCGAGATTTGATACGGATTTGATACGGATATAGTACTTGGTACGCGTATCAAACGGTCCGGTGTAGAGAGCCTCATTGAGATTGGATTGAAATTTAATCAATCAGAATAAAGAAAACTAACTTCAAGTTTAGTAAACTTTGCTCTAATTGGTCAAATTTCAATCCAATCTCAATCTCAATCCGTAGTCTGATCACGGCTTTATTAAGCTGCGATTTCATTGACGCTAGAAACCAGCGGCAGCGTCAAGAAAATGTAGTGGGGGAAAAAGTTTCGTTGAATTTTGCGGTACATACATACGCTAAAAAGTTGAGACCGTCTGAACTTTTTCCCCCACTACATTTTCTTGACGCTGCCGCTGGTTTCTAGCGTCAATGAAATCGCAGCTTTACGGCTCATACGACAATTGATTCGTCCTGGCCATCTTAAGGGCTGTACAGCTCGCAGGCCATAATTTAAGAAGAAGAAGAAGAAGACTGTTGTCACTGCCTGTCTCATTCATCGTATCTCGTATCGTCACTTCAACACGTGGTCCACGTGGAAGCAAGGTAATAAACTTATACAAGTAGATATGAATCTTTGCAATATAATTATAATAAATATACCGGGTGAGTTTTATTTCATGTGCCAATTATCTTTGCCAATTATCTCAGAATAAAGTGTTGGTTTATGGGAAAAATGTTTCAGATAAAAGTTGGACGGTTCAAAGGGGCCAATAGACGCCGCGATCTTATTAGAATATTAGATTTTTGGTCCGGGGCCCATGTTAAGCCCAGTAGGGCTCTAGTCACATTTTTAAAAATAAAAACTACCATTTTTTATTATATCGTCTTTTTCTACTAATTAATTTCAACAACTTTTGTCTGAAACATTTTTTATTTGCTTTATACTTTTTGAGATATTTAAGAAAAACTTGGTAATTTTTTCAATGTTTAGCTTACGATTTCTCAATAATTGTTTGTCGGAGGAAAGATGAGTGGTAAAGGAATTTTTACTTAAATTTGTCTCAAGAATATACTGTTGCAATAGTACCCTAATTTTTTAAATATTATGTATATATAAAAGTTTCAAGGAGATGGGGTTTTCCATTTAAAAAATTTAACTTGGGAGAGCTACTCGGCCGAACACGGGACTCGGACCTCTAAAATCTAATAAAATCGTTTATTGGCACTTTCTGAACCCTTCAACTTTTATCTAAAATATTTCTCCAGTAAACCAATACTTTCTGAGATAATTGGTGAAGATAATTGGCATACGAAATAAACTCACTCTTTATGATATTATAATATAGCATTTCGTATGACATACATATGGAGGGGTTAAAGCCATAGTGGTGTAAGTCAATTTTTTTGACCACTTTTTTTTTCTTCTTTTTTCAACATATCTGCATGTGTAGACTGCATCTATGAACTTAACTCGATAGGTTAAAAAAAGTGACTTACACCACTATGGCTTTAACCCCTCCATATATGGCTAACAAAGCACAAAGATTATTACATTATTACATTATTACTTTATATCTTTTATCTTTTTTCAGAGAGAGAATATGACATCCAATTATCATTCCTCACATTGCGAGAATGATGTCAGATATCCTTATACTGACAGAATAGCGGTAGGAGAGAATTATGTTGATTTCATCTATCAATTTGTGAAGGATAGCAATATATCCACAAAGGACTGTAAGAATACTACTAGCATAAGTAATATTCGTAATAATATAATTGGAACACCTAGCAATTTTCCAAGCCATGAAGATTTTCTCTGGGTATGTGTATTTTCTGTTCTGTAGAAAGTATATAATCGCAAAATCTAATTTATGCTACAACATTTGGTAATATTCAGTACTTTTTTTTACTCTTTAATACTAGGAGACGTATGATTTCGATATTTCAATATCTCCATGGCAGAAACAAGTGCCATATACTTTTGTACCAGACTATGTAAGAGATTGTTATCTTCATCATATTGGTATGTAACATTTGAATTGATAAATAAGATAAAATAAGATAATTACGGAAAATGTTTGTGTTCAGAAAAGGTTATAATTAAATTTTCTATTTTGAAGATCTCAAATTTCATGAAGCTGTATATCCAATCAGAATCTCTATATATGAAGTATATAATTTTGGGAACGTAACTGAAGTTTGGGCTCAAGATTCTGAAGATGAGGGTCAGTGGATTTTATTATGGGATGGACCGCCTCAATCCTACGAATTTTTTTACCGAAATTTTTTCCAACGTAGACGTTCGGAATCACGGATATTTTCTCCAGCTTTACGATCTTGTAACTTTAAAACCAAAATGCTCAGACTACAATTTATATCCAACTCTTGCACACAGCTAGATGCTGTGATGCTGATCGGTACATCAAAATTGATTTTTCCTAAAAATCCTGAAGATAAGAGTATAACTAATCTCTTACACCGCATTCGGGCACAACGACATTCTTGTTCAGAGAGATTTTGTTCTTCTTATTGTTCTGAAGAATTCTCAAGAATTGACGAAGAATACTGTTACCTTTTGACTCCCAGGAATTTGTTTGACCCTTATAATACAACACGTGATTATGAAAATGCATACTTGGATATACTTGATCTTCAAAAGGAATTTCCTAAATATTGCGTTATTTATAAAAGGTATTATAATTGTCGACATTAAGTAATCTTATATTATTTTCTTAACACTGTGCGGACACTGTGGGACTTTTAAGGCACAGTCGATTTTTTATTTATGATTTCCACGGGAATGGCTTCAGCGCTTACGTTGGCTCTCCTCCATAAAAAAACTTGATGATAGTGGGCATGTAACTGCCAAGCGGCATTGAGGTTCGACAGTTCGTTGCGCGATACCGAGCAATCGAAGTGTAGTGTGTGCCTTCAAAGACCCAGGGTGTCCACCTCGGATGCTAAACGGCAGACGGTACAGCATGTTACGCTCGGCGTGTCGGCTACACGAATGGAGGAGCTTGTCCGTTGCTGTGCCTTTCACTGTGCCCTCCACATGCTGTAGCATGCTATTCCGTCTGCCGTTTAGCATCACTGGCTCTACCTCGTTAATTTTGTCCACGGTTAAGTAATTTTGCATTTTACGTGTTTTTTTTTCAATATTCATCCTACTTATAAATAATAAATAAGAAGTAACCTTTTTATTAAAAAAATAGCATTGCTTTTGTCTTCAAATCTCATTTTTTCTGTATACCGAAATTACCAATTTTTAAGTGCTTTAATAATTCAACTTTTTTTTAGCCACACATTCAAAAAATATGCCATTATTTATCAAAACTCGCATTTTACAGTTTTCTCCTGACGTTTCGACACTTAAAAAAGAAATTGCAACAGTTCCGGCTTATGTAGAAATCACTTTTTGAAATTTTAAAGATGATACAATGAATTTTTATAGATTTTTTGTAACATAGAAACGCTTTTAAAAACACGCTGTCGGCGCAGTGATAATAATGAAAATAAATTTGTGTTTCAATGTTATTTGCAGCGACATAGCAACGAGTTTTCACAAGAGCAAGCTCGCGCACAAGCAAGTATTTCGGGAGGAAGATGTGCCATCTTCTAAGCAGGGATATGTGAATCACCCTTTATTAAGAAATCATTGGAATTATGTAAAATTTATAGAAGATATCAAACTCTCTTCGGGAGAATCCAAGGAGCAACGTGACAGTTTTTCTGCGCTTCCTGTAAAATATTCGAAGTTTATTTTTCGTAATAATTTATTATAATAAAATCTCATGTATTAAAATTTTATATTTTGTTTTTGCAGGATGAAATAATACTAATGTTATTAAAATACTTGGATATGAGGTCGTTTTGCCGTATGAGCAAAGTAAATAAACGCCTCAATAATTTAACACAGGATCCTTTTTTCTTCAAATGTTTGAATTTACGAAATTTAAAAAAAGAATACTCTGAGGATTCATCCGTTTGTTATGATAAAATTCTGTTTTATTTTGCATCCAAGTGTAAATATTTACAACAGTTGGATCTTACAAAGAGCAGCCGCATTTCTGCTCCGGATTTCGTAAACTTTCTTCAGAGTTGCGGCGATTGTTTAACGCACTTACGATTAAGAGAGTGCTATTTTGTTAACAAATTATCTCTATTAAAAGTTTCAGAGATATGCAAAAATTTGAAAGGTACGTAAATAAATATGATTGTTAAGATTACAGATAAACTGTATATGACTAATATGTACATTTTTTTTTTTTTAGTATTGGATCTCGCTTATTGTACTCTGTGGGGAATGGACCAAGAAGTTTCGAGTCTCGGAAATTTAGAATTTCTAGAGAAATTAGACCTTGAAGGCTCCTCCAATATAAGAACTGAATCTCTTTGCAAAATACTGCAAAAAACTCGCCGGATGCGTAACTTAAATCTGAGCAGGCCTGGCTCTTGCGATTTGTATTCAAATGTACTAGATTTAGACGCAATTACAATACAGTTAAAAAATTCGTGTCCAGACTTGGAAATAATAGATTTATCGAACGATAGTGATATTACATCGCGAGGTATTCATGCCCTCGCTGAATGCAAGAATTTACGAAAACTGACAATGATAGACAGGTACGTGTGTGCTACATTTTCTTTTAAAACACATATTATTCTTTATCAAAATGTGTATTTACATTTCTTGCAAACATCATGAAACGGTTATGTTGTTTTTCTTATTGCGATTGAAAAACCGCATAATAATATGACTTTTGTTACAGGAATGACCACCCCGGAGATCACTACAAAATCGATAAGCATAGCTTGCGTAGATTGTTTTCCTCCTGTCAGTGCTTAGAAGAAGTCAATTTGACAAATTCCTATATGATGTTCGATTGCGATGTCTATGAAGTTCTGACACTGTGTAAAAACTTAAGACGAATATACTTGGATTATATGTCGGATTATAGTTTCGCAATTCTCGAGCAGTGTCCTAAACTGCAAACAATTTATGTTATGCGGAACGGGTTCGATGACACGCGTGATAGCCAGGCGAAGGAAAAATATCCACACGTGTCCATCCTTAAATATCAAAAGGGAACTAAACTTGATGAATATGGGGAAGAAATATGGTGAATGTGAAGGAAAGTGGATTCCTTACCGATTTGGCTGAAGTTTAACAATATATTATGTATTTCGGCGTGTTAAATTCGAATGTAAAAGCTAAAATCGTCGCTCTCAAGTAGAACAAAAGTTATAAAGTACTAAAAGTGATAATTTTCGGGTTAAGAATTATGCTATATCGGTATAGGGTACAAGTACATACATGAGCATCAGAGAAAGCATGCGCAGTGATGTAAAAGTGCGTAAAATTTGAAATAAATAAGAGTTTTGAAATAATTCTTGTATATCTACATATAGTATAAAAAAAATTTAGAAGTAGGCGGAGAAGAACCTCCCTTCCCCCTGCACTCCCACACCCCAAAAAAATCTATCCAAACCCAAATCTATTTCTGACAAACTGTAATTTGATTTTGCACTTTTAATCCATGCAGTATCATGCAAAAATAATTTCTCGCGATAATCTCAGTTTGCAGACCATGAGCCATATCTGCAATCATTCTTTCGTGAAACTCATTATTTTTAAATTGAATTGGCAAGTTCTTTAAAATTTTGTTTCCTCGTTTTGATTAACACCTTATTCGTTTAGACCTTTGGCTTAAATCATTGAACCCGATTGACTTTCCGACTTTATACAAATTTGAACCCATTCGTTTTTCGTCACTGGAATATTTGTATACGAGTTTTGAAGCTTTTCAGGATAGGTATTATACTCAATTCTTTTTAAAATTATTTTAAATCCCTTGTCTTGTGAAAGTCGTTCGTAACTGTGATATGTATCACTAGTTTGGAATTTTTATAATTCTTTACATACAAAACGCAATTATTCCAGATGCTTCTCTTTTTCTTGCTTGTGAAAAGCTCTTTCCGATTGAGCTAATTTTTCAGTTTGTAAATATTTCGCAAATGGGTACTTTAGCGACAGAATTTTTTTTTTGTACGTGTTCAGTTTCATCTACTGAGCAGCATTTCAGAACTAAAAAACGTATTTATAAGAAATTCTTTTATAACTGACGAAAATATAATTATTTTTTTACAATTTCGAGAAAATATATTATTTTTTATAAAACAGAAAATTCTATAATTATTGCAGTAGTCCAAAGTAGTTACATTTAAAAATTAGGTATATTATTTTAATGAACAGTAGTTTTATTTAACTAATCGTTTCTAATATTTCTTAAAAAATTAACTACAATGTCTTTCAATTTACAAATTTGATAATACTTCAATTGATTTTATATTGGGGATTATTCCCTTTAGTTTCGGATAAAACTTTTAATTAATATAATTCGCGCAGCACCGTTATTGACCGCAATTTCTTTGACTTCACGTGATTACCTCGAAATAATTTTGTTCCTAATTTTTTAAGAGGAATAAACATCGAAAATGTTAAATCCTTTTTTATAAATAATGATTTTTATAAATAAGTCTCAGCAAGGCGCGCTTTAATTTTAGGTACATACTTAAGGGTCGACAGGAGTTAGAGTGGAGACCTCTGGCGGGTTGCTTAGCTGCGAGTCCGTATTTTATTTATTATAAATTTTGATTGAGCCAAAATGGAAAATCCGGCTATGTACCGGGTTGCGGCTGATCTTACTGATTAAAACGAGCATAAGTTTAATGAGATTCGTTAATTAATTTGGCTAAAATTTGGGAAAAACCGTTTCAAAGCAGCTTTTTAGGCCTGAAAAGAACAGGTGACGAAGAAAAACCACTGAGATTTCTCTTCTGCGCAAATACTTGCTCGTGCTTCTTTCTTCTTAATTGCAACAATTGGTTTCTACGTTCATCTTTCCGAAGATTCTTCTCAAAATGCTTAGATGACTTTCCGATAACATTCTGTTTATCTATGCAAGAAAAAATAAGTTCCGTGAAGTTGGCACCCGACTTTAACAAAATAAATTTAAAAAAAAAGGAAATTGTAGCATTTTCTTTGTAGTTGTTTGTAGTAACAATAATTTCGTTTGTAGTTTTATCGATTTTGCAAAAACAAAGATTTTTAAAAATCACTCGTGCCTAAAATTGAGATATTTGAAATTCGCTCGCGCCATATGTTTTAGAATCGTTTGTAGTTGTTTGTAGTAACAATAATATCGTTTGTAGTTGAATAATTTAAAAGTTGCAATGTATTTGTAATAAACAAATTACGTATCTTTGTCAATTTTAAAGATTATTGTTACTACAAACAACTACAAAGAAAATGCTACAATTTCCTTTTTTTAAAAATTCATTTTGTTAAAGTCGGGTGCCAACTTCACGGAACTGAAAAAATAAGATATAAATCCTCTATAGCGTTTTTCACTGGCAGAGCTGGTACGCACTCAGTGCACGTTAAAGCTGTTGTACACTGATTTAATTTCTAATATTCAAAGTAAAATGCAAATATTTCGACTGATAAAATACCCAGTACATATTTTATCAAATAATGCAATCATGATTTAACCTGTTTATACTAATGGCGTTTTCGATTTGCGACTCGACCCGACTCGGGGTCGCATCACGGACGTGGAATACATACATAGATATGTATGTATTCCACGTCCGTGATGCGACCCCGAGTCGGGTCGAGTCGCAAATCGAAAACGCCATAAGCATACACTTTACGTTGGTTTGTGTACGACGGCTTTAATGTGCACTGAATGCGCACCAGCTCTGCCAGTGAAAAACGCTATTAAGCCTTGTGTACACGATACTAGAAATCGGTCCGAGTTTCGGTTTAAGCCAATGAAACTGCTGCTTTTCTGTAAGAGCTGCAAGTTGATTGGCTTAAACCGAAACTCGGACCGATTTCTAGTATCGTGTACACAAGGCTTTAGAAATCAAAGAATGTTCTGCTTAAAACATTAGCATATAGAATTCTACATTAATTACCTTAATCTCACTCGGTCTCTCGTTGAAACGATGACGGCGCAAAAAGACAGGAACCACCATGTTTCTTGATCTTTTCGCGATTTTCTGCCGATGTTAAGGCCCGTATTCATAGCCAGTTTTATAGATGTTAGCCTTAAATTGATAGAAATAAACCTTAAGTCGTAGGCAAATAAACCAATCTTCGATTACTTTAATGTGAGATAATTTTTCGGTTTTTTTCGTTTTTAAGACTAATAATAAACCAACAAACGCTAAAATTAGACCAACAATCATCAGCAAACGATTACGCATCGATTAGGCTTTTTTTAAATTAAAAATAAAATTTTTCCGGCTAACTTAAGGCTAATTTTTCTTTTTTAATTTACAAAAAAATTAAGAACCAACAAACGTTGTAATTAGGCCAACAATCACCAACAAACGACCAACAAACGATTAAAAAAAAAAAAAATTAATAAAGTCGAAGTTGACCGGCTAAGTTACGGGAGGTGTGTGCGTGTCCCTACCACTCCTACCAGGCGCGCAGGCAGCGGGCAAAACAGCACCATTGGCACCTCTGAACACAGCCCTTGTCAGTATGTTACCACGAAAATTCCCTATGAGCTGCTCTTACTAGTGAGAATCGCTTTTCCCAAAGTTTAGCCTAATTAATTAATGAATCTCATTAAAATTAGGCTCATTTTAATCAGTAAGATCAGCCGCAAGCTGGTACATAGCCGGATTTTGCATTTTGGCTCTTAAAAATTTATTATAAATAAAATACGGACTCGCAGCTGACCCAACCTGACCCGTGTCTAGCTGCGCGTTTCCCCACATTTATTATAAATTTTATTTCGATCCTTTTTCCAAAATCCGGCTATGTACCAGCTTGCGGCTGATCTTACTGATTAAAACGAGCATAAGTTTAATGAGATTCGTTAATTAATTAGGCTAAACTTTGGGAAAAGCGAATCCGTAATTCCCGACCGGCCGACAGAGGTCTCCACTCTTACTCCTGTCGACCCTTAATTTACAATTAATTTATTAATCATGTGATTAAATCAACCGGCAGAATCGTTTAGAGCAGAATTTCTAAATAGTATCATTGTCCCTAATATATTTTTTGTATGTTTAATAAAATTAAACAAATTATTACAAATTTATATTTAAATTAAGTAAAAATATAATTCTGTCGATGTCTGTGTTAATAAAATAATACAGATATTTGATAATTAATTCAATTTCCGATTAAGTTAATCAGAGCTCAGTCGAAATCCTAATTCAGTCGATAGAATTGCTTATAGCAAAATCTTTAATTATATAATCGTACACACCGTTGTCTCTGATTTTCTTTTTCTTCCATACACGTTAAAAATAAGAAATTAATAATTCTATCTATGTTAATAAAATAGTACAGGTGTTGCTCGAAAAATTAATCAGTAAAATCTGTTCAGGATTGATGGTCATCTCTAATATATTACCTCGAATTCTAACAGCCTTGATTTTCTTTGAACTATCTTTTCTCTTGAAATTCCTCCTTTTTTGAAATTACTTGTGCTATTCTTCTAATAAAGTAATACATTTCTTTTTATACATGGAAATATATATAACATATATTTTTTCTTAGCCAGTTTCACAGTAAAATTGAAAATTGCATCTTAATCAAATGCATATGTACTCGTATTTAGTGTATCCAAGTTTTCTAAAAAAAATCTCATATAACACTTTTGTCAATTAAAATCCAATTCGTACAGTTTGGAATTCGCGTCGATTGGCGCCGGAAAAATCGGCGAGACTGGCTGTGCTATGCAGCCTGTTATAAAATTCGTGAATTTGATTGGTGTATTTTTTTTAGTTTCGACCAAAATTAAAAGAATACACCAATCAGATTCACAAATTTTTCATCAGCTGCAAATGGTTGCAAAAAGCAGGTTTCCCTGCTCAACGTAGCTGGCGATAGATCTCGTCTCGACGTTATCGATGCTTTTTGACGAATCCTGAATCCTGGAGTATTATTTATATTTTATTGTTGGCAACGCATTTAAAAGGGTGGTTGCCCGCTGCAGGTGCCCGACGTGCCCGACGTGCCCGACAGTGCCCGTGCCCGCGTGCGAGACGTGCGAGTTCGTACTAGTTCGTGCGAGTCCATGCGAGTTGATGGTTGATGCGAGTTATACGTGCGACGTTGAAACAAGAGGACGATCTTGTGTGGCTTGTATCGCTTATTTGTTCACGTTTCCGTTTATACCGTTCATTCGTTGCGGATTGTATTTGAGTGAGATATGGAGCCGAGGTTCGCGCAATGGCGCGACTCTTCCCTCGAGGACGATTCCGTCATCGTCTCCGACAGCGACGAAACCGAGAGAAGCCTTCTCGAACGCACGAGGGATATCGTCAAACGAATCATCGACGAGAGCTACGAGGTCGATGACGCCGACGTTTCGGAGAACGCCGAGAACATCGAGAACTCGACGCCGAAAAGGTGAGGCATTTTACCCGCCAGCCATTTCGACGAGGCTCAAATTCCGATGACGCAGTTGCGCGAAAATGATCCGTATTGTCGGAAACAAGGAAACCGCGCCGCGATACAAAAAAAAAGTGCTGGTACAATAGATTACGCGATTAGTAAGAATGTATATGTGTAATTTGTTTTGAGGATTCAAATAAATGACGAGAAATTTTCCAGGTTAAGATTTACGTAAAAGAATAAATGTCATGAATTTTTAAACGTCGGTAACGTTTTCTGTCTCCTTTTTTTGTTTTATTATTGTTGCTCTTATTTACACGCTAGTCTGTATATAAATATCACGATGGAGTCGATGACAATCGAGAACGCGGGGAAAAAAAAGAAGCCTCGTACGATAAGAAAAGAAATTATTCTACGACTTTATAATACAAAGCAGATCGATCGCCTTATGGACTAATCGCTTTAATCGCAAGATTGACGACAACGCTGGCAATGGGCGAGTTTAGCAGAACGAACCGCTTGCAATCGAACGTGATCAACTCTTAGAACCAACGAATTAGCAGTTGTTTCGTTGAACGCGGGCAATATTTCGAGAATAATCGCGTCGAGTCTACCGGTGTTACATTGGTCTGTTCGCGTTGCTTGCACTTTTTGCATTCAGCATCTTCGCTTTCTCTCTCTCTCTCCAACGGCCGAATATATATATTTATCTCATTTCAAGTGCAAAAATGTTTGGGGATTTCAAGCAACGCGAACAAGCCTATTTTTCCGCGACGCGACGACGAGAAGAGGTGACTTTGGGCGGTAGACTCGACGCTATTATTCTCGAAATATTGCGTTGTTGTCAATCTTGCGATTAGAGCGATTAATCAATAAGGCGATTAATCTGCTTTGTATTATTCTCATTTATTAATCATTTATTATAATTACATGTTGAAATAAATTATTAAAATATAAACAATGATGGAGATAACATTTTCTCATAAATGTTTAAATAGGGATAAATTCAGTGATGCTGATGATAATGATGATGATACAACACCAGTCATTCACCCAACCAGAAACTTAAATATTAGAAAAAAATATAACATAGTAGATTCTGATGATGACAGTGATTATGAACCCACCAATGATTATGAGGATGAAGAGTATCATACATTTAGTGACATCAATAATACGAATTCAGGTAACGACCATCTTGCAAATAAAGACTGTACTATCATATTATATTATGTGATATTGTAATACTGTAATATTTCAAACATTTGCTGCTAAAATAATATATAATTTTTACTTGATTATATTATTTTATATTGATATTTTATATAGATTTTTATTTCTGTTACTTTATATATAGGTTCTTCTCCTTCGTATTCACCGATTAAAACCAAGGGTAAAAAAAGGAAAGACGTTACTCATGATAATACTAAGGAAGACATAAAAGAATTAAAACCCAATTCTTCTAGTGACTCTCTTATTAATATGAATGATATTAACCCTGATGATTTACATGAACAAAGTGATACTGATTACAAAACAGCAGATGGAGAAGATAAAGCGCTTCATGATGTAGCTGTGACTATCGCACTTGATTCAGGTATTCAGTTTATTTATATCAAAAGTACAGATCTTAATCTTCGATAGATAAATGTTTTTATACATACATATTTAATACATGTAATAATATCTATATGCTATATTTTCTATAGATTCTGCTTCTGGACAATCCGGGCAAAACAGCGATTCCGAATTCGCAAACACTTTTGCAAGACAAGAAGTTAATGTTAGAAATGTGGATCCGTTAGTAGCACAGAAAAGAGCAATGACAGTTTGCAAATTAGAGCAGCTTAAAAATGAGTCAGCCCAAATGAAAGTAAATATGAGATATATTTAATTGCTGAGATATAATAATAAATAATGTAGACAATTTTGATAATTGATGAATACGTCACCATCGAACATGTATGTATAACTAAAACATATGTATAACATGTTTTTAGCGATTTCTTGATGAAGGAAATATGGAAGCATTGCCTGATAAAGGGCAGAAAATACAAGAATGTTTACGCCGGCAAGAAAAAGAAATCGGGATATTGACACGCGAATTGGAAAATACCCCTTTGGTGCCATTTCCTAGCAGTCAAGGAACCGAAGTAGCAGAAAATTCTCGTTTCATGAAGGAATCATCACGAATGTTCCAAGATGAGTCGTATTCAGATTCCACAGACGATTCATATGGGGGTATAGACAATATACTAATGAACCCTAGGACATCTCCCGAGTTAAAGGAACTGGGCAAAAAGGCACAAGCCACCAGAGATAAGGAACTTGCCTTAACGGTTGAACGATTACAAGATTTGCACGGATCACTCGTAGCTCGTCCGTCAGAAAATGAAAAAGCAGAAGATCCAAGGGGATTGAAGGTAGAATTAATGCCACATCAAAAGCATGCTCTCGCATGGCTTCTGTGGAGGGAACAGCAAAAACCATCCGGTGGCGTTTTAGGTAAATATTTACAAAATAGCAACTTACAATACTAATTATATTAATATTAAATTAAATATTTAATTAATTTTACATTATTGTTAATTGGAAACGTATTTCTACCTTGGATTGTAGCGGATGATATGGGCTTGGGCAAAACACTGACTATGATAGCTTTGACTATAAGCACTCTTGCTATGAAAGATCCTGATGATGATGATGAAAGTGACGATGATGATGGCGAGTGGACTAACAAGAGTAAACCTTTACGTATGTAAAAGTTTTATAAAATTTTATAGTACCTAATAAAAAAATAATATTCTTGCCTTTCTATACTTTTTTAAAATATTTACTTTCTTTTCTTAACCTTAAGTTATTGAAGTTATGATACTATATCTAGCATGAATTATAACAATTATATAAATGTATCTAATATAATAAAGGTATTGATATAATTATTAGATATGTGATCAATGATCCACAGGTCATAAGGGTGGTACTCTGGTAGTATGTCCCGCGTCCTTATTGTCGCAATGGGAAAACGAAGTACGGAACAAATGCAAACGCGGTTTACTGTCTACTGAGGTGCATCATGGCACTAATCGTCAGAGCCTTCCTAAAAAATTGGCGAAAAACGATATGGTCATCACAACGTATAATATATTGTCTCGTGAATATAAAAGCAATTCTACATTATTTAAGGTACACTAAAGCTTGCAAATATTATTTGACTAATGAGTAGACAAAAATAGAAGTTTTTAATTTGATCTAAACATAAAATACACACATCTGTCTTGAGTTTTTAGTTTGATCGCAAATTAAAATTTCTTTGCAGATCAACTGGAAGAGAGTTATACTTGATGAAGCTCATATAGTGAGAAATCACAAGAGTCAGGCATCTGAAGCGGTCTGTGGACTGATGGCAAACAAACGATGGGCTCTCACCGGCACGCCTATACAAAATAAGGAGTTAGATTTATACTCTATTCTGAAGTTTCTCAGATGCTCACCGTTCGATGATCTACGCGTTTGGAAACGATGGGTAGACAATAAAAATGCCGCAGGTCATCAAAGATTGGCGACGGTCATGAAGACGTTGATGTTGCGGAGAACTAAACAAGAACTGATGGCCAAAGGCGATTTAGAAAATTTACCCGACAAGTCTATCGAGGAGGTGACGGTGGAACTCGACCATCAGGAACAATTGGTGTACGAGAAAATTTTAGTTTACTCCCGTACTTTGTTCGCACAATTTTTAGCTCAACGTGCGGAAAAAGAGCACATGCTCGATTTGTATGGTGGGAGGTATAATATGCCCGCCTATCTTGCAAACCCAAGTAAGATTTGAAATAATATATGTATAATCACCGAAATGTTTAATTATTTTTATGCATAATTGTTTTTTTTTTCCAAGACAAGGAAACTCAGTTCACGAAAGCACAGAACAAATTGCTGGCGATGCACGCCTCAGTAAAGACACATGAGATTTTGGTACTCCTTCTACGACTACGTCAGATATGTTGCCATCCGGCATTAATCCATGCAATGTTGGATCAGGAAGACGTGAAGCAAAGCGGTATAATGGATACAGAAAACGTGGATGCTGATTTCTTATCCAGAGTGAATAACATGTCACTCAATGGAATCAATAATGCGGATGAGGAAGACATCGGTGTTGATGAAAGAGTAACCGGAAATCTACTTACTGCTGAGAACCCAGTGTTCGACGATGATCGCATTAGTTCCAAGGTAAGTGATAATTGTATAATCTGAAAGATTTCACCATTTTATGTGTGATTAATGCAATATATAATGATTCAGATGACGATACTGCTTGACAAGGTTAAAGAAATTTTACAAAAGGATAACGATAAACTCATCATTGTTTCACAATGGGCAAAGCTACTGGATGTCATAGCATCACACTTGGTTTTGATAAAAGGTGCTACGTTCAGCAAGTTCACAGGAAGTGTCGCCATCAAAGATCGACAAGTACGGATTATAGATATCAATATTACATATGTTTTTGTTATATTTTATTTTGTTACAAAAAGAAATGATTACGTGTTTTTCTTTCAGGGTATAACGGAATCTTTTAACAAACGAAATTCCGGTCCGAGAATCCTGTTGCTCTCACTTACGGCTGGCGGAGTGGGATTAAACTTGGTAGGCGCAAATCATTTGTTATTATTTGACATTCATTGGAATCCGCAGTTAGAGACGCAGGCGCAAGATAGGATTTATCGTTTTGGTCAAACAAAGAATGTCTACATCTACAAGTTAGTACAACGTACTTGATTTCCACGCATATACATTTCTTGCAAAGTTTATTTTAATATTTTTGCGTTTCCATTTCAGATTTATTTGTGTTAATACAATAGAAGAGCGTATTAAAGCGCTGCAAGAACGAAAACTTGAAATAGCGCGAAATGTACTGAGCGGGGACGGAAGCAACGCAGCTACAAAGCTTACGTTGAACGATCTCAAATCGTTATTCGGCTTCTGATTTATTTCATCGTATATAAGAAATAGAATTAAAACAATAAGATACTAGAATTTGTTTCACTTAATTATAATTATGTATAATCCGTTTTATTTAAGTATATAAAGCGTTCTCTATAATATTTTAAGTACTTTTTTACAATAGTTTTCATAACAAAACGTATTTTACTAAAGAGACAAATGTATCACTATGTGAGCCCTCTATGGACGATATATTTCTATTTTCTTTTTATTAATTTTATTTATCCAGACAATTAATATGTGCTTTGACTGTTTTAATTGTTGATATATATTGTTATGTTTTATTTGCTGTTATTTCCTAAGTTCTGTTGCGTCAATGCATATTGACATGATATTTTTTGCGACTAATGCAAAATAGAATAAATTAAGCGACATTTATTTTAAAATCACATTGGTTCATTAGAGGATTAATAGTTTTCCAAGCATAATGAATGAGTATAAAATGTGTCTTTTCAAAAGTTTATTTAAATAGCAAGTTTAATCAATAAATTAAGATGCAATGAGATATCAATAATTTCTCAGTTTATTACATTATAACAGTTAATATTTCATATTTTATTATTTGTATTAACTAATTTCGGCGGTACTTTTTTTGTCAATTATTATATGCTACACGCTGTGAAAAAAATATATGCTTGAAGCATCTAAGTCTTAAAAAATTAAAAAAAAAAACTAAAAATGTAAGGGGTTTTATTTTATGAAGGTACATGAACGTTTCCAAATAAAAAGAATGAGCTATTGACTAAGCTAGGCTATTATTATTCAAAAACCTAGTATACATCGAACGATATTAATGTCTATCGACATTTACATCTCTAATAAAATCAAATCTGAATATTTGTATTATAACTTAGAATTATGTCTAACAGTTTAACATCCTTGAATGTGTGTTTCGTATACATTTATAAATTATTTAAAAACATTAGGACACAAATAATAGATACGATATTATCAATCGATATGGATATCTCAGGCAGAGCCAAGTCTGTCGAGAGCAGATTATGCAAAACATAATCTGATCAGATATGAACTGCCGTTTTTAAACGTTATTTTTTATATAATCTTTAATAATATATTAAATTAAGTTAAAAGATATGTGATGATGAGATGAAAGTAAACTCCTTAATATAATAAGAATAAGAAAAAGGGATAAGGAGATAGATGCAGAGGAAGGAGGATATGGACACAAGAAAAATGAACTTTTTAATATGAGAGTAAGGATATGTGATAAGATATTACTATATGACGAATTTCATTTAAAAACATTAGATAACAAATGACAAGAGAAAACTGTTATTTTAAAGTTATAACATCGAAATAAATGCATGAATGTGTTTATTTACTCATATACATGTATAAACAAATATTTAGAGAACCATGTATTTAATATATGTTATTACATGTAATATGTATTAAAATTATTTAAGAGGGAGTATAATATGATTTATAGAAGTACAACGCTTGAATGCTTCTTCCGGTTCATAATCTCTATCCAAACAAAGAACGCCAAACATTTCTTTTTTTGACAACAAATTTATAACGCCTGGAGGTATCCCAGCTGTTGAAAACATGCTGAAATATGGTGCTAAAGTACACGAATGTCCATTAAATAGCACAATGACACAATTGCCAACCATTAAAGATAATGTCAGATAACCAAACGATGTAACTTCATCTGGATGAAAAATAGAAACAACGTTTTTTGATCCATGAAATTTGGTTAGCTCTAATCTATCATCTTGATATTTTAATGTATTGTTAATATTTGATAATTTTAACCATTTCAATACTGTTTCTGCTAATAGAAATTTGCTGAAAAAGAAAAAAAAAGGAAAATTTGTTAAAAGTGCTATTAAGTGATAAACACAAATGTTCAAAATAAAAGACTATAAAAGTATATGAAAATTTCTAGTAAATTAATACCCATTGCATTCTAATGTAGATGCAAGATCCTCTAATATTTTTTTCCTAGAAACAGTAGGCAAAGAACTCCAACTGACGGCTGCTTTCGACGCTGAGCCTACGCATCTCAGAATATCGTTCCTATAATGAAGTATTTAAACACTAATTTATTAGTATTTGATTTTTATTAAGTTTCTTTTTTAAAAATTATTGCACAACTAAAAAGAAAGGCAGGAAAGATGCAAGTATTCGTACCTTGTTGCATTTGGATAGATATTGTCATCATGTATCCAATATGTATTCTTCACAGGCTTTTGCCATGCACCATAATAAAAAAGATAATGTGAACCTGTATATTCGTTTGCGTTTATTTCACCTTCATCTGTATCCTTCCACGCAGAATAATAAAGACAAAAATCGAAAGTAGAATGCACCCATTTGTTGGAAGTAAACGTGATATCGGAGCAAAACTCGAAGTGTGCATTTATAAACGTAATATCTCTCTGTTGTCAAAACAGAAATTGTTTTAGGAAAGCTTTAGACAATTTGGCAATTGCATTACAGCATTTAAATTATATTACGTAATACGTACGCGTAATATCGTTGCTAATTCTTTTGTAGCTGCAATGTCTTCTGACCATATAGACACCATATGCATTTTCGCCAGACTCGCAAAATATGTGGGAAAGGAATGTAATTCTTTCTTTGTATGAAATACGGAAATATCAGACAAATCCAAGTTTGGATAAAAATGTTTAAAATACTTTTCTATGAGGCATAAAAATTTCTGTTTTATTGAATCCTGGACGTAAATGTTTATCTTTAACAGGAAAGAAGGTGTAATCCTCAAATAGCTAATAACTGCATACAAGTCTGAATCTTCTAACACAATCATCTCATGAACGCAATCTGTATAAATTTTAGAAAATTTGTTATAAAATTAAACATATGTTTTTATATTATGTTTTGAATGTGCTTACATGAAAGTGACTCTCTATATGAGATATCTGCATATTCCAACTTTGAATTATTGCTAAAAGATATGAAAATGTTTACAAAATAAGTAATAATATCAATTTTAATATAATTAAAAATATTAATTAATATATTTAATAAATAATTTAATAATATAACTTAATTTAATAATAATGTATATATGTATTTTTATTGGATGATTACAGAAGAGCCGCTTGCAAAAATGATGAAATCTCACGTTCGTCACATACAATATACATCATATATATTATAACCATATCATTAACAGTACACGATTCATCTAGATAGAAAAAGATAAAAGAGGAATTTCTGTGTTAAATAATCTAATATGTATATTATTTTACGTACATTATTGTTATTATTTTTTATATAAATGATGTAGAAAATAAATAAGCAAATAAAAGGTATTGTTCATATCACGGTCCATATATTGCTATATAGTTATATTACAAGAATATTATTTACACTTATCGAACTCACCTTTAAACATCAATCTCACGCCGACAGTGTGCAAAAAATCGAGAATAGTAGTAACTATATCTACATGATCACAAGCAGATTTGAAAACAGTTAAATTCTTTTCTATTATAGACGTTGTCTGCGAGAATCTATAAATGTAACAAGAAAATAAAACAACATAAATAGAGACAGTTATATTTTTTGACATCACTCTCAACTTAAGATTAAGTAATCACTCACCTATCTGAAAAGTTATTAGTGTCTTTAAATTTCAATTCGCAGTGTAAAGTAGATATCTTTTTTAGTGCTTCCTGACAACACACGCAAAAAATACAAAGCATTTTAACAGGAATATATAAATTTTAAGCTCCTTGTCTTATAGATATTATATCTCACAATTCCTCAACATATTTATGTATATTAGTCGTAGACATATTCACCTGCTTGTTGATCTCATATTGTAAAGCTTTATAACATTGCTTTATAGTTTTACTTCGTTCACACATTCCGATTCTGATTAATTTATTTCCAGCAGTATTAAAAAAGTAATACGCTTATGCAATCGCTATCTTCGCACAGAGACAATAAGAACAGATGATGATGAGCTTGTACCTACGAAAAATAGACACTTTGACATTTGGAGCAATATACTGGTAATACGCTCTATAGATAATATTTCGTACTATGATGCTAATAATAACATTATGAAGATCAAAAGGACCACACGATCTAAACAGTGTGTTTACATATTATAACGACGTTCCTAAGCTCAAATTTTAAACGCTCTACATATTAATCTATATATATATACTTAAGGAACAAACTTTAAATTAAAAGATCTTAAAATTATCACTGAAAATGACAGGAATGATTGAGCAATACAGTTTAATATTTTATACCTGGAACATGCTAAGATATTCGTGTGAAGATATTGTGACTCACAACTGTGATAGTTTGTATGTGTATGTGCGTGTGTTAAATTGAATAATAAGTAAATAAAACATATACATATATGTATACATATATTGGGGTTGAATCTTTTCAGAAAAGTAAAATATATATAGTCATGACGCATTTTTAATGTGTCATGACTATTGAAAAATTGAGTTTATCTAAGGTAATTATTAAAATTAAGTAATAAATATACAATATATTACTATTATATAATAAATAAAATAAAGAAATAAATAAATATATTAATAAATATAATATATTACTATTAATATTTGGTTGCTTAACAGGTGAAAAAAATTAAATCAATCAGTGACAACAAATTATATAGAAATTTTGCTTCATGCAATTCCGCCGATTGAATTTAAACGCTAATTAAATTAATCAGAATTAGGGGAATCACAATGAATCTAAAAACTTTGGCACATCCCAATTCACAGTATAATATCTGTAATTGTTAAACACGTCGGGATTGGCTACACGCATAAAATAAGATCTGGAAAGCAGGATAAGAAAAAAAAATACGTTTACGAATATCGTTAACGTCGGAGCATACGTTTAAATTTAGCAGCAAATCTCCAATCTCGTCACATGATCCACATTTAAATCGTCACTTCCGGGAGTTCCGGACTTCCGGGGAGGAGATCGCACGCAGAGTCTCTGAAAATCATCGCTGCCTGCTTTTCCTGGGGATTCCCCAGCGGGGCAGCGGAATATCCAGGAGCAGAACTGGTTTGTAACCTCTGATAACCTCTAAAAAACACGATAGAGGTGTTTCGAGTGAACGAAAATCTTGGGAGAGGAAAGAGATCCGTGAACATCGTTCGCTGTATGCTAATCGTGTATACTGTATACGAGTGATTGTCACTGATTGTCGGAAAGCCGATCGTGGCAATAATAAATTGCTACGACAAATGCACTTCGCGAGACACTGCATTGCGGACCAACGCTTCTGTGATAGTTACAGCCGTGGGCCGTGGCCCGTGACAACAACGGTTTCGTCGAGATAGTACAAGGCACGCTGCACAGCTGTGTCTCGACACGATAATCACAATATCCGTTTAAATAAAGGGAGGAGAAAGGGAATTCAAGATGACGATCGATTTGTCAACTGTGCCGCTTGTTGCAGCCACTGTTGCGAGCAGACAAGCCGTCGCAACTATGCTGAACCCCATGAAAGTTTTACCAAGCGACAACGGCTTGCCAAGGTATGCGTTAGCTCGCGACTTTAATTGATACAAATATGCATCTTTGAAATTGTCGTATGTGTCGTATATAACTAATTTACAAACAAATTATAAGGGACTGGAGAGGCCTGGCGCATCTGTTGGAGCTCAGCACGGATGTCATGTCACTACTGGTGTCACATTCTGATCCGACTATGCACATGTTGACAATGTTGGAGAAAAACAAAAAGGATGTCACGATAAAAAATTTTCAAGCAATTATGGAACAGATGGACAGATGGGATATTATTGACGATACTGAAGCTTTGTTCCGTACGTATCCGCTTATGAAGAAAAGAACAACTTGTATTTGATATTCATAGTTTGATAAAAAATATATAAAAGTAATGTAAATGTAAAAATCTTCCGTAATCACAATTATCAGCTGATGATTTATTGATACAGAAAGTGATGCTGAGAGGTATTTGGAGCATCAGCAAAGAGCGCAAGTGTCAGCAGATCCAATAGACGAATGTGATAAGGAAATACTTACATTAGGTTTGTCATGAATGATTCATAGTCGATAACACTTTAATTTTGGAGTACTTTGTGCAATACAAATTTATTTGTATCAGATGCATAATTGTTTGTGACAACGTGGCATTTGTTTGTGTGTTTCCTATAGGTGATATTCATAGATTACAACAAGGTTTAGAAACACAATATTATGATGCATTCCTTCTGTACGCAGAAGAGGATATTGATTTTGCGAAGGAAATGGTAGAGAAACTTGAGACACAGTTCAAGTTGAAGGTATCGTAAATAAATATAATTTCGCAAATAAATGTAATTTATGTAATATACAACTCCTTTTTACAAAAGTCGGGTAAATTAAACTGCGTTTATTGCTTTCAGCTGTGTTTGAAGGATCGAGATTTAGTCGCTGGTGTACAATTCGAGCATGAAGCAGTAATGAAGTTAATATCCGACCGATGTAATAGATTGCTCATTATAGTGTCACCGAGCTTTCTGAAAAGCTCAGCAAACAAGTTTTTCTTGAACTATACTACAGCCTTAAGTATCGGTATGTTTTCATATTATATCTCTTTTGAAATGCAATGGTATTCTAAGTGCTGTAGTCTAAAAGAAACCATATTTTTCTTTAGAAAAACGACAGAGAAAAATTATACCATGTATATACAAAAGCTGTGAATTGCCAGTTCAACTGAAATATATATATAAATTGGATTATAACCATAAAGGATTATCGGGGTATGATTTTTGGGGCAAATTACGTGATTCTATACAAGTTCCAAATTCTATTGCCACAAGGTAACGTAACACTTGTTCAATTTGATATGTAATAAATTATTTTTTAAGGATGCAATTGATATAAGTATTAATTCCGCAGCAGTTTAACTAAAATAGGAAATAGCAGTACAACACAAGAAAAAACTACAGAAGTAAAGAAAATTTTATCCGATAAATACAGTGATATACCGCACATTACTGAAGAAGCAAATGAAGCATTAAAATATCCACGACAGAAGAGTGAAAATTATAAAAGTGAAACTATCGCGAAAGCAAATAATATAAAAACTTTAAATGTCAATAGTAAAAAGAACAAGACGTTATTTCGATGGGAAAAAATTACTTCAAATTGGAAGACGAAGCAAACAAAGCAAAATAATCAGTTAACTACAGAGACAATTGTACAAAATCTGCCATCGATAGATAATTTAGACAGTTTAGATTTATCAGATACTCATACATACAAGAACAAAAAGAAAAATTTATTTAGCAAATTCACAAAGAAAAGAGTTGCTTTAAAGGTCTAATGACAATCTTTATTTGCACAAAGGGTTGTATATGAAATTTTGTTTTATATATTTTTATGTCTACAGAAGGAGGAAGTATGTTTAAACGTTTACGATACAATAAATTTAGGAAGATATGTACAAAAATGAGTTTTATACGACAGTCGCACATGTTACTCTAGAAGGTGATGAAGTTAAGAATAGTTTATTAGTGACAAATGATATAAATGCATTATATGCTATCTTTCCGAGATTATCGACCTAAATATGATATTATAATATTGGAGTTATCTGCGAAATTTTAGTCTTATATATATATATATAAGAATTATAAGAATTTATATATATAAATTGTAATATAATGTTTTATATATATATACATTGTGCAATATGAGATTAATTAATTTTATATATTATATATATAATTAATTAATGTTAATATATTATGATATACATTTCCATTTAGTATAATATTATTGCATTTGAAGAACATATGATATATTTTTTAAATCGTTTTTTAATTAAGTATAATGTATGAAATGTAGCCTGATTAGAAAATTCGATTCAGTATCAAATATAAATTCAATATATTGTAATAGAAAACAATTACATTATTAAGATATTATGCAAGCGATATTATCAAGCAAGCGACAAAAGTCGACACAAGTATCGTTTTATCTTTGTTACTCATTGCCAAAAAAGAAAAAACGATACTTGTGTCGCTTACTGGAAAGCTCCCTAATATCAAGCACATCAATTATCTCGCTCTACAACCACGAAATCTTATTTATGTTTTATAATAATTTCGTAATATTTTGGCAAGGATTGACACTTTCAAGATATTCGAATCTATAAAAGGTATAAAAGGTATAAATAATTTATAAAATAATTACTTTCAAAAAATCTTTTCGATATCGAATGTATAGAGTTTGTGGAGGAACATTTAGAAACAGCTACGTGTGATAAATTTGGATGTGTTATTCTGATTAAAAATTCATCTAAAATCTTTTCTGTACACTACTGTACAGCATACACTGCATACAGTCACAGTGTGTATCATCCATTTTCTGTAAACCAATGATTCACTAAAAATAGATATTATAGTTTTAGACTAGGATAAATTACATGCATTTCAGTTATAATTTACTTTTTTTATTAATTAACTGTACAGTGATATAAAAGATACATGATACTAATATAGAAATATTATTTACGCTGATCTGACCTGTTAAGTTAATTATTCGTGGTCTGCTAAAAATTGTGCGCAAACTTATAAATAATAGTAACTGACAATTGGAAATAAAACATAAATTTTCGATATTTCTGACAAAATATAAATGTTCGATGATACATAAATTACATTGTTTACGTGACACCTTAAACATTACAGTATACAATGTATACATATGTTTACTTTATCAATCGAACATAAAAAGATGATAACGTTTGAAAAACAGAATTCAGCTTATCGTCCGATGGATTCTTGTACCATTACTATCCGTCGATTACATAATTTAACAAAATTTGCGCGATAGCCCGCTATTGGTCATCAGCAATATCGAGTTCCGGCTTGCGAGTGACGTCACGAGATGTCGGCGCGGTCGCGCGAACTCCCGCGTGGCGTCGCTCCCGTACGCGCCTGATCGGTGGCGATCGTGGAATGGGATACCAATATGGCAGCCGTCGTGTTAGCCGCACAAGTCAGTGTCGCGGAAATGTTTTGAACTCGCTGAGCAGGCAACCGCGACGATCGGCCGACGTGCGACGCATAGGTTAGTAGGGCGACGCGTAAACGCGCCGGCCGCCGAACGCGGCCGATCGACCGGCGCGCGTCACGGAATTAGCTCCCCCGCGAGTCACGGGCCGCCCTCGCGAGGACGATCGCGCGCGCGTTTTGTCCCCCCGCCCCCGCCCCCGCTCCCCGCGCGCTGTCCGCTGTCCCGCGAGCGCGCGGTTCCGCCGTTCCGCGCGAGGAACCGTTCCTCGACCGACGTCACCGATGTCACCGCCGTCGCGTGGACCGCGGCTCGTGGAGCAACGAAGCTCCGGTTCCGGCTCCGGCGACGAGTTCCCGTCCTTCGTAATAACGCGCGCGGACGCCGCGTCGCGCCGCGTCCGGAGTCCGGGCCCGCATTGTGTACGTTTTCGACGAATGTGCGCGTATCTTTCTCTCTGTCAGTCGCGTCGATCGTCCCGCAATCGCTCGTCTCTCCCTTTCGCTTTCTCTCTTTCTGTTCGGAGCCTCCCCCCTCACGTCGCGAAAGCATCGTTTTCGCGTCAGGTGTGCGATTGGAGTCGGGTGTACTCCTCCGTAGGTGCGTGCGTGTATGCATCTTTCTATCTCTCTCCCTCTCTCTCTTTCTCTACATCCGTGTGCGTTGTTTGCATGCGTGTTGTGCGTGACTGGGTTGGCGCGTGAATGTACGAATTTGTTTTGGAAATGTCGCTCACGCCTGTCCTCGCTTTCCTTCCCCCTTCCCCCTTCCCCACCCCGGCTTTTTCCTACGTGTCTCTCGCTCCTGTCAGGCTGTCATGTGCCGGCGCGGTCGACCTGTCACCGCGTATGCATGCGTGCGTAAGTGCGTGGGTGCGTGTTTGGGCGTCAAGAATCCGTTCGCGCCGCTGGTGGTCTTCCACGGTGCCGTCTTCCGCCTGCCTTCCGCCTGCCTTCCGCCTCGCGATGACGACGGTGTGCATCGCTGACATCAGATGTGCGGTCACGCCGGGACCACGTCGCAGATACCCGCGAGCATCATGACCCACGGACCTGGCAACGTTCGGTGAGTCTACGATCATCCTTTTTGCCGGCTTACTTTCGGAGCACCGAGTGTTCCCGCGACACAGACGGCCGCGAAACGCGCCTCGATATCGCCCCTTGATTGCAGAGATTTACCTCTTGTCTCTCAGGATTTATGACTTCGTTCATTCCGTGTATTATTTTCCAGTAATTAACGTAATAATGGCAGAGATATAATATACTGATAGCGAACTTTATATTTATAAGTATCGAACGTTATTATGTTGGATTTCAAAGAGTTAATTTCTTTGTAAAAACACGTTGGAATACGCTTGTTGTCTCATAAAATGTATATACTAAACTTTTCCAAGTATGTTTTAAATCTCTTTAAAATAATTGTTAATCGACAACAGTTTGTCATACAAATAATGATGAAGATGTTTTGATTTTGGATTACTCCAAACTGGTAACGCGTAATATGTGCGTTTAGATTATAGAATTTCAATTTCGCCGGGAGAAGAAAATATGCGTTCACTAGAACGCGATCTTATTAAAAATCATATGTGAATTATTCAACAGTATACGATACAGAATTGACTGTGTCTCTGCGATTAAAACAGTCTGTAATACCTATACCTGTGTACAAAAATCTAGAATTCTCTTTATTATTTACAGTACATTTGAGTATAGCATGATAAATATATATTGATATTAATTATTACATAACATTTAATTTTTTTTACGTGCATATAGTAGTAATTGATGAGGAAAGGGAAGATAAAATTAAAATAAAAAAAATTATAAAGCAGCTGCGTGAGAGATATAAACTTATATTTGTTCTAAAGATACGTCATGTACTTAACCTATGTATTTAAAATGAAGAATATTGGTCACGATTAATCCGCATTCTCAGTCAGCCTACAATTTGTAAAAAAATACTTTGAAAGATTTTGTTATTTTGACTTTTCTCGAACGTCTCAGTGAGTTGCGTTCTGTAGTTACGTTCGATAATGGCAAACACGTTAGGAATTTCAGGAATGCTAGAAATGCTACCTTGTAAAGAATTGTTACTTTGAATTTTAATATTGTTTCTAATTACGTCGAACATTATCAATTCTCATTTCGCGATTGCGTGCTCAGTCATTAATCTTGTTTATTTCGGCATCGTTGAAATATCGCAGACGTACAATTATGCTAAGATGCCGCGGTGAACGTGAGTAATGAACGGCTTATTCCAAAGAGTCGCTATCGTATTTTCATTCAACATTCATATTGGATTCTGCCCCATTCCGAGCATTATTCCGAATTGTATTGCGTCGAGTTTAATTCCGTTCCTCTGATCCAAGATTCTATACTCTGTTCTATCAGTCTTGGGTTTCGCTTCGGAATCCTTTTCGATTAATCAAGTTCAACTCACTGTTTATGAGAGGCTTATTTATACGAAAGTCTCCTGTATACTGTTATCGAGTTCTTACAACACGTGAAAGGTAAATGATGAAAAAAGTCTACTCTTTTTTTACATATAAAAATATAACTGCGAAACTTGCTTCAATTTATTTTGCAGATTTTTGTCTTACGATCACGTGTTATAATTTGTCGGTCATTAATTTATTAACTTATTGTCATGAAATTGCATACGAATATTTTATAATTGTTATATATATGTTTCCCTTTGATAATAATTATTCCTGTATGTATTAATTACATTTCTTTACATAAAGGTTATGTTAAATATGACAAATATGGAAATATATTTTACTTGATTTTTTCGATGTGTATCTTTTGTGATAATAATTTTTGTAACTTGAAATTGAATGTAATAAGTTATAAATTTAATTAGTTAAATTACATTGATCTCACAATCGCGAATTACGAATATTATCATGTTCTTTATGTATACGGGATATTAAGGAAAGGGTTCAGGATTTAGAGAGCAAGTAATTAAGGCATTTAGTAATCACCAAATTGAGTAAAAGTTACTTATTCAAGTTGAAAAATTAATTATAGATAAAAGTTGCGGATATTAATAAAAGTTTCTTGTTAGATATATGGGTTTTTTAAATTATTTCGCATGTATAAAAGTATTAAAATAATTAAAAAGCGAATATTTTACGTAAGATATTTCACATATCTTCACGAAATATTCCTATATATGAAATACATATAAAAATGTGTTTATAAAGTAATTACTTTTCGATGATGTTACTTTAATATTTTCATGTCAACTCATTTTCATTAGTGAGAAGATTTATACAAAAGAAAACGTATGATTTTATGCAAAAATGTGAAGTTGATTGTTTTAAAACTGAAAATTGTTTAAATCATTGATATGATTAATTTTGCAATCTATTTTATTAGATGGTTTTTACTCAGTTTGATGAGTACTATATCTACTTCCGAAATTCTGAATTCTATTCTTTAACATATCCTGCGTAAAGAAATCATGTCTTTTAGAATAAATTTTCTTCACATTATAGATTTGAAGACATTTGAAAATATTTCGGTATTTAATTACGCGTTGTTTATAGAAATTGTTAATTACATTTTGCGTAGCGGAAATACCACTCTAGTTACCAGAGCGATAGTCATAATCGCTTCCGGTTACTCTTGACGTATTTACATAGAAACAGATATGATTTCATGACACGCGCTTGATTACGCGTACTTCATCCCACCGCATTTTATCACAATCCTTGAACATGATATCTAGAATTTTTATTTCAAGTATGTTTGTGATATAAAGTTACAATTACGCGACATTTTCAAAGCTCGTATCGTATATCGATGCGAGATTATAACACATACATATTGCGAAGAAATTCTTAATCGCGGTTTTTAACATCAAACTATATGTATATAAATACATATAAATTGCGTTTAAATTTCGAATCTGTTGGATGACACATTATTTATACATACAAAATAATAATTTATATAATTAATATAATCGGACATAAGCAGGTGCTATTTTCAAAATTATTTGCTCGTGACAATTTGGGGTATATTTAGAAGTTGTTGTTTTCTTAACTATAAATTACTCGAGAAATTTAGAATCAATTATTCCTTTTTGAAAACATTGGAAGATTTGATTGTGGTGCTTTAATTACCAAAAGTAGATTTATAGATAACTAGCTTAAACTACCCGGCGCGGCGTACTGTTGCCCGGGATTACCACAAAGTATCAAGGGGATGAAATCAGAGGGGATAGGGTGTCCAGCTTTCACGGTAGCTTATATTTTCCGCAGGGATCTAGAGAGTAACTGTGCAAAATTTGGTCCAGATCGGTCAAAGGGTTTAGGAGTTAACAGAGAATATTACACTAAGAAAAAAATGTTCTGGATTTTAGTAAATATTAGTTTGCATACAACTGTGATTCCATTTACTAAAATAAAGAAAATTTTCCTTTTTATTAGTATATGTGTATTCACTGAGAAAAAAATATACTAATAAAAAGGAAAATTTTCTATATTTTAATAAATGGAGTCACAGTTGTATGCAAACTAATATTTACTAAAATCCAGAACATTTTTTTCTCAGTGTACAAGCAGACATTTTAGTTTATATATATAGATTAATAACTTAATTTTTTAGTAAATTGTCTGTTAGATATTTATATTAGATACTTTGAGCTTAATATTTTGAGTATAGATTATTTTTGCTTTAAATCGTAATAAATTCAGTATAATAAAATAAAGGTATTAGCGCAGACTAAAAAAAATCTGATTCTTACATTTAATTAAATGTCACAACATTTAACCTGTTTTACTATAGTAACCAGCACAAGAATGGGTCGAATGTAATTCTGGCACGTTATTTTCTCGCGTGTGTATTATACAGAGACTATATGCACAGCTGCTCACTAAATCCGGTTTACTAATAAATCTTGCCAAGTGTAAACAGAATAACAGATCTGACGACTAGACTACGAAAACGTTATAGAATTTTGTAAATAACTTGTATCTCATGATCTGAGAAATTTCATAAGGCGCTTACCTAGGCGTTATCATGAATGAATTATTTATTTGCGGTCACGCGACAATAAATGTATCAATTCTTGATTAATCGAACTTACTTGTAGAAAATTCAACAACACGAAACTGCGCAACAATGAGCTCACAATTTTTTTCACTTTATCTCTGTTTGCTCGTTGGCAAGACTGTATAATTGGTTGCACATCGTGCAAAGATGCAGAAGTAAAATTAGAACACCAAACGTACGTTTGGTACCTATATAATATATATAAGAAGTTACTTTATGAAGTTAAGTTTTTACGTGACATTCGTATGTGAATTAATTGTAACTATTTATTTTACAACATATAGTAGTGAGTAGGCATTCTGCATATATACCAATTATTTTTTAGTTCATTGTTACGACTTTTTAATTAACATATAAATAATGAGATGTATCTCATTATTTTTAAATGTTACCACAACATGCGTGTAATATTGCGAGAAACATTTTCACACGCGATTGCATATTTGTAAATTACCGAATAAGAATCGAGTATTTTTTGAACTCGATTTGCTAACGATAGGAATAACGTTATTCAAGTATACTTTATTTCGGGCATAAAACGTTAATTTTATATCGAAGTGTCGTGCGTTTTATCAAAAAATATTGTAGAAACGACTCGATTATTCGTCCAGGAAATTGTCGTATTGAAAGAAAACAACGTGGGCGAAATTTAATTTCCACGAGAGCTAGTGAAAAAAGAGAATGTAATCAAGTTTGAAATGTATAATTTCGTGAATTGTCGTATTACGAGTGACTACTGAACGTGAAACTCAATGAATACTCAAGGAGCGAGCTCGAATTTCTAACAACTTTTTTATTGCATTCCTATAATTGTATTCTGTATTTCGCGCTTTTGCTGTCGATCAGTTAAAAATGGATTATATTCGACACAGGAGGGCTATTTTTCGCTCAACATATAGGCATACACACGCCAGTCTCGGCGTACTATTTTCAAATTGTATTGAATTATTACCAGAATACGATATCGACGATGTATCTTTTTTGATTCATTTTGTATTACTCTGACAGTGTATCGCAAGGGAAAGAATATCTCCGTAGCCTACTTTAACTTTATGTTTTTACATTTCTTTCTACACATAAATGTACATAGTGTTTCGACGGAACATATCTCGCGTTATAGGACTAGTTATATGTGTAAGTTTTACATTAGTTGATTATTATATATATTATATGAAACAAAAGTTATATGCTATTCGGCTAAAAGAAGTGAAGAAGAGAAAAGTAAAGTTTTCGAACATCTGTTTGTCTTCAAACTTATGAAATGACAAGTTAGCGTATATACACACATAAACGTTATTGCACGCGATAGCAAATGGTACGAAAGTTTACCGATACCACTTCGAGAACAATTTCGTAGTGTAAATGTACTAGAGACACGCGAATTTCAACATGCTGTTGATTCATGAAAAGTAAATTTCTTACTTCTTAATATTTGCACTTCAAATTAGGTGTATTTTCATCTTATTTATCGGCTTAAATGTGCATCAAAGTTAACAATATGTGTCAGTCTTCGCATTCGACAGCTGCTGTTCTTCATTTATCTTCATTTTCTATGCAATTTGTCATGCTGCGCTTTAAGAATGATATAATATCCGATTAGACTTAATTATGTAGTCTTACGTTCACTGCAAATAATTGGAACTTTATTTTTCACGATTGACACATCGGTATGACGGAATGGAAATGATCAGTCGGCGAGTAGATATGTAAATAGATATGTAAAAATAGTTTTTTATTATACAGAAGCTGAATATCTAATGTTTAATTTATCCTTGTTGTTAAACTGAGTATTATTAGGATATTATTGGATTTAGGTCCATTTTCACCAACGTCTAACTGTTCCCCTTAGAAAGAGACGAAGAGTGAGTTTAATTGAAGGTTACAGTTAATCGACGTTGGTGAAACTGAGCCTTAATGAATTGATTATGTTTTTGGAATAATTTCTATGAGAGACATAAATAATGAGATAACGAGAAGTATCATTTAACATATTAAAAATATGCGTCTGAGGAGATAAATTAAAGTGTTATCTACAAATCTTAGTCTTATTGTTAGCTAAATTTGTTATAAAGTTTTATTTCTCTTGAAAGCAATTTTTCTTTCTTCATAATCTCGTGCCGAAACGATCGTGTGACAACAGTTTTTAATTAGGTCAGGTATGAAATTTACACCATAATGGATGTTCGCACCTAATCTCGAGCAAACAGTTCTTTCCTACACTTTCATGGTCGTGGCACTGTTATCGTGTTAACGTTATATCGCGTGTGGTGCAGTTGGGAATGTGAATAGGGAATAACACTGGGAATGTTGCTCATATTTCGTGGGGCACAATTTATTAAGATATATTTTTCCCTCGAAGTATCTTCGAGTGTCTGAACAATAATTCTCCATTTCTCCATATATTTCCACGTATATACGCGCGCTCGCGATGTGCATGAGAACGTAATGTACCGCAATAGATTACGTTTGTCTCTCTTTCGTATCTTCAAATTTACTACTGGATATTATCGTAAAATACAAATGTTTCATTTCTGCACTCCAAATTGACTAATAGTCATGCCGAATTATGTCTTCCCGGCAGAGAAATTTACGACTTTATTAGGAAGATTTTGATATATTTTCAGGATTTTATTTTACTTGTTTTATCAGTTTTCCTGAGCCACAGAAGTGGCACATTGTATATTTGAGAATTCATTATTTATTTGTTTTCTCTGGTATTTTTACACTTATTAAATATTATATGTTCACTTACATCTTCATAAAGATATCGAAAAAATGCTAATACGATAGGAAAAATGTTGTAAAAGTATTAAAGAAATATTTTACCTGAAACGGTTTTTGCTTATAAAACTGTGCTGGCATACTTTAGTAAACTCTGTTCCAACGAGATGTGGTTCTGACGTGTCTGGTATTCATTGCCTGGCGAATTATTGCCGCATTGTATCATCCTCTAATGTATTCTATTGTATTCATGCACATCAGGCGTAACTTGATGTACTCTGGCATAGTTTAACGAAGTTTGATTGTAATCTGTTACGTTGGTAATGAAATATTTGTATAATTAAAATCTATATACGTGACTATATATCACGCGTTCGGCGATAATCCTTCTTTTTGACGTGACCTTTATGGCCAAGGAATTGCCAAAAGGAGCGAGTTTATCCACGTCTCACTGCCAAATGCAGAAAATGAAATATGATTTCGTCGAGCGGCCTACGTTCTTGGATGTAATCGCACACCGGTTTTGGCACCGAAAAATTCGCCGTCGTAGTTTTAGTAATCGAATGATATAAATTTTCATGTAACACGCGAATTTTATTCTTTTCTTCAAAACTTTATTCTCTTCTTTTTATGGGTGTATTGATATCATCACGGCCGAGGCACTTTCTTCTCATTTATGCTGCAGCGCTTATTAGGCGATTTTTAATACCGCGTTAATCCCTTCAAGAATAACCTGCAGACAATTCTTCACACGCACGCGTTTCTAAGTTTAGACACCTAGTTTATTTCAGATATCAAAAATTGAAATAGTATATCTATACCAATAATTGTATATTTTTGTTAAATTTAATTTTCAATATTGTAAAGTACCGAAAAATTTATTGAAATGTATCTTGCGTCAATTGTTGGCTTCTTTATTGCTATGGATCAATACATTGCAGATTATTTTCGTATATATTTATGCCAACAAAGTTTATTTACAGACGTTATATATCAGATGTCAAATAGAGTTTCCTTGTAAAATAAATGAATACTAATTGCAATTCGATATCGGTATTTCGATGACTGTCGAAACTTTGAATTGATTTTCAAACTATTCGGAAATCAATTTGTTCAACTTTTGTCCTCTTCTAATATTGTTAAATTACGTAGAACGGAAACGGTTCTAATTGTAAATTAAGTAACCGAGCTTGAGTTATTTGGATAATCTTTCGATATTTTAATGATGTTTGGGATGATTATTAGTGGATTGAAACAATAAATAAGAGGTAGCATTATAATATTTGTATATTTAATATAGAGAAGAAAAAAGGGTATAAAATTGAAACTTTTGAATAATTGGAATTTCTTCTATGAAATTGCTGTTCTTCCATCAAGAACTGATTTTTTTCGCAGAAACTCTTACAACCTTTGCATATAACTAATCCGATCAAGAATAAAGAGTTAAATGAATCCAGCGTGTTAACCCTTAAAGTACATACGTTTTTTCGGTACCTTCTAAGTGCATACGTGGGTCTGTCACGTTTAACGCTATTTTTCCCTACCTTAAAGTATTTAAAAAAATTTTTTAAAATTCATGAAACATCTGTCTACATTGTAGTTGACGATTTTATAGTCATTTTGATAAACATCGTTTATTTAATATCTTCTGACAGGCTTGCAAGTTTTACAGTTTCGAGCAGATATCACTTCGGCTCAAATACCGTAGACCCACGTATGCAGCTTAAGGGTTAATAAAGTATTAATTTTTTATATCAATATGGTCTTTTGAAGATCGTAATTTTAGAAAATAATAAAAGTAGAAAAAAAACCATTACTCGTTGAATCCAAGTCGCGTTCACAAGCATAGAAAATCTTCAATTATAGTCACGAGAGAGCTATCGACTTTTATATCCCCGAGGTATTTAGATATTACTGTACTTTTTATGATCGCGCCCGAGTCGTTCGTGGGAATACCGTTGCAGCTCTCGCTTGGCCGCCAATGCCGGGGATTACAGAGGCGATGGTAATATGCAAAGATGGTAACGATCCGAGGCGGCGAATATATTGCGCCGAGGGTTGTCGGTTACACAATCCCTTCATCCGGAATCGGTGGATCAAACTATTTTGGCACCGTTCCACCCTACGCTTCGATTTCTTGCTTCGATTGGCTTGCCAAAATTGTGCCGTAGATTAACGCGTTAGTTGCCAAATGAGAGCGTAACCATGCTTAACCGGATGCGAAAGAAAATTTGCATGGGAATAGCTTTCTTTTATTACTCAATATATTATATTTTTAATAAAAATCGAAACTCACGAAGAGGAGTTTTTTCATTACACGAAGTATAAGAGTTATAGTGATCGAACCTTTAAAATCCTTCTTTAATGAATTTTAAGAACGCGTCATAAAGTCATAAAGTCATAAAGTTTCACATGAATTTTTGCATATTATCTATATAATCATTATTCAAAACATTCTGCATCTGCCGTGATACGATGAATCGGGAAGGTATTGATTCTATGTGAAAAAATAAGTTTAAGATATTAGAGAAAATAGATTTTTTGTTGAATTTAAAATATAATATAAGTTTTTTTCACATAATGCTCCGTTTTTGAGAAACTCGATTCCTGTATCTTATCGCATAGATCCATCAGCTTCTTGATTATAACAACAATTACGAGATATCTTGTATGATAATTCGCGATCTACATAAATGTTATTTACGTTATCTTGCATGAATAAATATTCATATATTAGTTTAACCATAAATATCTTGAATAAAAGAGCAGGAGTATTAATTATTATTATTATTGGCTTTAAAATCAACTGGACGTCTTTACAAAATAATTTAAAAAACGCGCAATAGAATAATAACGTAAAGATAGTTTACAGCGCAATTAAATAAATTATATTTTAGTTTATCGAATAAAAAATTGATCGAGAAAGTATTATAGTATATTGTTTACCTGGACTGTTTATTGTTTTCATAAAAAATGCTGAGCGTTTCTACATAGATTATATGTAGAGAGATAGCTTATACCTACGTCTCTCAATATACGTCCGTATATACGCTACGCAGCTATCGACTGTTCACACATCGGCACCCGATACTGATCCCGAAGAGTAACGTTTGATCCCATTTTCCTTCAAATTTCCTCGCGTTGGAGCAGAATGTAGTCAAAATATTAGCCGTATGCAAAATATCTTCAATCTTCGTTGCATTAAATATCGATCCTCCTGGTAAACGCTGCGTGATCAGACGGGAATATCGATCGGTTTTCTTTAAAGATATCGTGTTCTCTCTCGCGATTGATCTGAAAAGTTTGATGGGGAAAAAAAAGGTAACCTTGGTCTTTTCTTTCGCACGACTATTGTGTCCCCTCAGTATGAGATAAATCGCAATATTGATTTTTTTGTCAATACTGATCCATGATTAGTTTTTCCTGTATTATTTGATACGAAAGTTTGCCACTCATAAATACGCGCGGTTATAAGTTTAATTTATTAAATATGTATTTTTTTTTAATTATTTATTATTTGTTCAATTAAGTCGCAATAAGGACAATTGTAAAAGTAAGTTTGTGACGTACGAGTTGACAAGAATAAATAACACAAAAATGGTGAAAAAACGATTTTATCGCTCGAAGGTCAGCATACTACAAAATATCAAATAGTTTCAATGGAGAAGCTAAAACAAGTTGATTAATGATATGCATGCTAATCTCCAGAAACGCATTACGAGCGATGTCCAGATCTTGAGAAATGATCTTTGACACATTGAATAATGTTTGAAATGAATTGAAAGAGATAAACACCGTGTAAAAACATGACGCAAATGCGAATTACACAGACGTGCCTAAGGAAGTGTGATTTGATTGCGTAGCTTAATATGCTGCAAATAGCTAAATTAATACGGAGATTAATACTATTTAATTATATTGACTATTCTATCGTAGTAAATCGCAATATTTATATCTCCATGAGTTATCTTCGATAATAGTAATTTGTCTGTAATCATTGATGCGGCTCGATAAGGCAATTTTTTTTACACAGACCTCTGTTGATAGTAATTGCAATTATAGATAATGTATCCGAGATACTGGTTAATCAAGAAGATTGTGCACACACGTAAGGTGTCATATGTATCTTACATATTAGCGACACATTGCGAGAAACATGCCAGGGATACGGAGAAAGAAGATACAGAAAAAGAGGCAACGCTGCGATGAAAAGTCAAGGCTACTTTTCGTCACGGATGGTCTACCAAGGAGACGTTGGAGACCATGCCTCACCGGAGGATAAGAGAACCTGTTCGTTCTTATTAGCTTGAGAACTGCGACGCGAATAAGATGGAAGTAACATTTTAATTAAGAGCTCGCGGTTTCGGACTTTAATTTGTCTCCATCAGCATGTTAAGGCTGGAAAGCCACTTTGACAAAGCAGACCGCTGTCTGATAATCTACGTATCTATTACATCCTTGACACGCATTTGATAGACTATGTAAATATTGTATATAAAATACATCAATAATGGATATAGAGATGAATTCAAGTTTTTTCTTTCAAATTAAAAAAAAACTAAAGGAATGTAACGAGTAAACGAGTTAATTAAAAGATAGATATTATCTTTTAGCAAATTTAGATGAGAATATTACAATGAAAAAGTAACATTTTATTTAACTATATAGGCCTTATAGTTTCTAATTACTTTGTGTTTCAATATTCACTCATGGTTTACTTTTAAGTTTTTTAAATTCAATTTGTGATATTTACTGATATATATCTTATACATGGTATACAGTTTAAGAAATATTTCATTTGTGAGTAATAGATTAATGTTAAATCTTTAGAAATGCTGTTGAGATACGTTGCTATATTTATCATTAAAAATTATTTTAGATGATATTTATTAAACTTTATATATAGTTATTCAGTTAGATTGTTTACTCATTATTAGTTTTATTCAATACAGCAATATTTATATTGAATTATTAAAAAGAGCTTGAGCTTACTAAAAAGGAGATGAATTAAAGATTATTAGGAATTTCTCGATATAACTGATGGTTGAATCAGTGATCACACGCGGTGCTAATTAAAATGGCATGGCATATATACAAGGAGTACATTCTAAATTCTATATTCATAAAAAGATTCTTATCGAGGCATTTATATAACCTAACGGAGTTGAAAAAATAAATAATTCTTTACAATATCTATGGAAAAAGATATTTTTTTTTACGAGAGCGAATATTATAGACACTCAGATTAAATTATATTTTTCACGAGGTACCTTCTCTATTTGCGATCGCAACATTAAGCGCGTTCGACACCTTATCGAAGAAAGAACACAGGGATATTTTTACGATCATTTGTATCCTACACTTTGACCTTTTCCCTCAATGGAAAAACGATTATGTGCGGGAAGACAAAGCTTATCCTACCTTTCATGCAGATAATATAGGTCCCTAAATCGTTTCAATTTCCGTTACTGCGAGCTATAGGTTTCCAGAATGCCGCACACACCCTTTGTAAATCTCTCTCACATCGTTTTCTTTCTTCCAATTTGATTTAGGTACAAGATATGGATACAATCGTACAAGATATAGATACAATCCGATACATCATATCTAAAAAACTTGTAACGTTTTACAATTAATAGAAATTCTCTTTTGCATGATCATTACTTTACACGATATTTTTGGCATTGCAAATCTTGATATTTATATTTAAAAAAGATCTAACACTAGAAAAAAGAAAATGATTACTTTCATTTATATTTCTTTGTGTAAAAAAATAACATTAATTTGTAGAATCTGATACTGATTTTTTTTTAAATGTAATCTTAAGTACCTACATAAATTTTGAATAACTGAAACAAAATAATCTTTTTTTCATCGTGAAAACATAAAATCGTGTATAAAATTTACATATTACATAAATATTTTTGTATTTGATGCAGAACTATAAATGAAATCGTGATTTATTCTGATTTTTTCTGAAGTTCTAAAAGTTTCAAATCGAAGAGAAATTCTCTCATGTGACAAATCTTACAGCCCACGCAATGTTTATCTTGCTCTTAAGTTCTGTTTGTTATTTCTTTATAATAAAATAGATGACGAAGATTTCTCACGTATAATCGATTATCCGTTTATATATATACGCAAGTTTACCTTCACTTTCTAGTCCTTAATCCTCCTGTAGCATTAAAAAATAGCTACAGAATTATAGGTATATACAAGTAGCTTAGGAAAATGTCTTTAAAACATAACAATTTGTGTAATAATTATTATCACGATATTTTACTCGAACTTAATATCTTTTTTTTTGTCTTATACAATTTTTGTCCTTTAGTTAATTTTATCATTTACTTAATTCACAGCTTTAGGAGCTGTATAACACTTCTCTCAACCTTATAACCCTTTTCTGACGGGATTTATGCCGTGGGGGATATGCAATAATTCCTACTCTGGCTTAAGTCTACTCTATTCCACTTTATATTCTGCTCTCATGGTTCGTCAAGTTCGTTAATTAGTCAAGTGTATGACATACCAGCGGTTTCGCTTATTATCGCAAAAAGCTCTGTAATCCTCGCAAATTCCGATAAAATCACGAAGCGGAGAGAGGAAAGTCATGTATCTGGGGATGTACATAGCTTTACGAAAGCTTTTTTATTTCGAAGACGTATCGATCGCCATGAAAATCACTTTTTACAGAAAGTGTAATTAATATCGGTGACCTACATACAATTTGTTGATGCATTACGGTTTTAGACTTGAGGTTGTATATCGCGTTAATGCATTCGCTTACGGTTTTGAATATAAACAACGTTCTTTTATACATCTAGGAAAAATATCCAAATGAAGGAAATAATATGATTTCTAGTAAATAAGCAGTTATAGAACTTGATATTATCTCTTACGCCTTAAAATATTTCTTATCAAGAAAAATATACGTTTATATTTTAGACATACCCACTCTAATAAAAAACCATCTTATTTACAAAGATACTTCGGTTTGTTTTGAAAACTTTTCAATGATAATTCAATTTTATATCAATAAATACTATAGATAAATAAAAATTTAAAAACTTTTTTGAAGCAATAAGACGCTTTATAATATTTCAGAGACCCTAATCGGCATATCGTATACTCTCTTAATAGAGCTTATTAAAATGCAACTTGCATGTCTATTTTTATCTGATTGCTTATTTTCGTGTTGAACGATTAGGCAGCCTGAGCAAATTTTCTAATCGCGTAATGTACAATAACGTAAAGTAAGCGTTAATGAGATCAAAGCGATTTGGGTGGGTTTAGATATGTATAAAATACGCTTTTCTATGTATTTTTTTTTATCAATTTGTGAGTGAATTCAAGAGAACGAATTGTTGTTTTCTCTTAAAATTACGTACCTGCATTTTACTGCTTAACAAGAACAGGCTTTCGTAAACGCGCGAATCTTTTTAAATTAAAGGCATATTATGTGACAATTCTCACAATGTTTAAAAAAAATCAAGAGCAAGTTAATAGTCATCAATGCATCTGCGAATAAAAAGAATCCTCAAGTTGAATCCAGTTCGGCCGATCACTCGATGACTAGAACGAACGTGGGTAATTTACGAGGAACGTTAGTTGATGTGATTTGACACTTTAGACATAAATCTGTAACAAGGCGCGGTAAGAGCTCTAGATACGCGTTATTTAAAACATCTTATTAATCTGCGCGCTAGACGAGGTAATAAGAGCTACGCGAACAAAAACGTGTCTACTGCGATAAGCATTCGCCGGCGGCACTATTCTAAAGATATAAATTACGGGCGTGTTAGTGCCGGCGGGGCACGTGGTGTCGTGGAAAAAGGGGGTGTAGGGACGACAAATGATAATACTTCACCTTGTACTTCTTCCGTGTATCTATATTCAGCCCATCCGGCCGCTGTGTTCACCGCTATTGATCCATTACGGAACGCGCGCCGTGTGTTGAAACCTTTACGTGTTAGAGCTAAGGCTAATGGCGCGGGCGATAGAAGAAAAAAAAACAAGAGAAAGGAAAAAGAAGAGAAAAAAAAAACATTTCTTATTTGCGTTTATCGCGCGCGCCCGAAGGACGAAGGGCCGCGCCGTGCCGCGCCGCGCGCCCCGGGGCGACCGTCAGTCGTTTCGTATCGAAAAATTTTGATCTCGCCGTGCAAGCCGCCGGAGCGGGGCGATTCCCTCTCGACTTTAGACAAACCGTGTATACGCTTCAAGCTTATAAGCTTGAAACGCGCGGGGGAAAAAAAACTTTTTCCCCCCCATCTCGCGTGCCATTGATTAAACGTCAGATTGTCGGGGAACGCCCCGGCATATAAATATCGAGGTATCTCGAAATGTATCTGCGACAAAATATCCGAAACGTCTCGCCGATAAGCGACGAATAATATTACACGGGGGGACGATATACAGGGGCGAGTCGCATTATTCGCGATATTGTTTGGGTTCCTTCTTATTTTCGGGGTTTTCTCTTGATCCGTATCTCTTGGCGAAACCCTTTTTCGCAAACGCAATTTCTCGAAGCGAAGTCGCAGAAGCACGATGCGAAGATCGTTTCGATCTCGGTTGAATGGGAGAGGCGACAAACGAGCGAGTTTCCTCAATTCGACGCGCGCGTTTATCGAGGCTCTCGATACATACAGTTGCAATGTTACATAAACAGTTTTTATTTTTATCTGTTCGTATCTTTTGTCGCCGTGATTATAATATACCTGCATTTCGTGCACGCTCACACCGTTTTCATCGAGTTTATCGCAAATAAAATATCAAAGTAGAAGTAGTTTAAGTATAATCTATCTCACGTATAATATTTAATGATTCGTGTATCATTAAATTGTGCGAAATAGACGACGTCTCTATTTTGATCGTCCAAGAATAAACACGGCCGCGTTATATGGCAGAATAAGTATCAGTAAACATATAGCCGGTGATCGCGTTAATATCTTTAATGGAACGCTGTAAAAAACGATACTCCAATTAACTACCGACGTACCCTGACCTGGCAAATATCAGAGTGTTATTCGGATTAATTTGGCCGTAAATCTCGGGGAGCGTTCCGTTTCATTCGGAATCGTTGGCAAAGATCGTTCCAATTCGGAACGGCCTTAATTTTCCATGCGGTAGTTATGCAGAAACGACGGGGGCTCGTGTCGTCTGTCACGCGCGATTACCGCGATGCCCGATGCTAACTCTCGTTTCCGCGTGTGCATAGCCGACAATAAGCCACGTAAAAAAAGGTTTACGATTGAATAAAGGCCAACTGTGCGCGCCTTTCGCCTAACCTTCATTCGTTCGTCTTTTAACGACGCAGTCTCACGAAACTTTAAACTTCTTCTTATCAACGTGCTACGTAAGTACGGTATTATGTAAGTAAAAAATTTAAAGTAAAAATGGTCGCGGAAATCTTTTTTTTTCATAGATAACATGATGAGCATTTCCCGTATAGAGTTCTGATGATTGCTGAAAAAACTGGAGATCTTTAAATGCCAATCTTTACAATGATATCAAATAATACGTGAAAAATTGCATCAGTTTATAATTTAACGATCTAAATTAGGGAATTATAATTAGCGCAAACTTGCGACAAGAGATCCATTAAAACTTTGAAAAAGCGGATTAAAGTTAATTTAAGAAAGTGCATAGCGCGAACTTGCGACAACTTTGGGACACCGTAGGCGTAGGATGTTTTTTTACATCGAAGTTACATGTCAACTTAATCACATGTAAATTACGTAGTCTATACTTAAACTACTACTGACTTGGAACCGTTATCCGTTAATCGCATACAAAGTCGTGAGTCGTGTTTTTATAACCAAAGTTTATTTCGAACCGCGAGCCATAAAAATGGCTATATATACGTCCGATTTGTTTGGGCACCAGATCACGTGGTAAATGATGGAAAACACGATGGCAGTTCGCCCTTTAAGACTATATTGATTAGAACCGTTTAGACGAGAGCAACACCTTGCCAACGTAGCTATGTTGACTGTTAATTAAGGACTTTATAAGAGGCGCGGTTGGATATCGTAACTTAACTCCACTCAACGTGGCGACGCGCCGTCTAATCTCTGATCTTGAAGGCATTATTAAATATTTTCTTTCTTGCCTACGTCGGGGCAAAATGTTAAAGGTTCTTCTTTGAGCGTTATTCTCCTGCTAATTGGAATGGTAAACGAGTAAAACGGTAAGAAAAATACAATAATAAATAGTTATCATAATGTTGTTATAAATGATGTTTTTTTGTTTTGTGACAACCATTTATTATTGTATTTTCCCTATTGTTAGAACTTTCTGAGACAAGATAGGCAGCAGGATGTATTGCAACACATATTTTGTATTGTATAAACGGGATCACAATTGAAAGTATTTTTATTTATTTATAAATATATTTTTTGTTATCAGTATTATGGAAATAAAACATGGAAATAAAAAATAAACTATGAAATTCATTCCTATTCCAGACATATAAAAAATATTTTATAACTTACAGTTAAAAACTGTTAGACAGTTTTTTCGATATTTTTGGTTAGAAACAATTAAAAGTGTAATAACAATTTTATAACATCCGTTTAAAATATGTTATTTTTATATCTTTTTCCGAACACCTGCAGATCTGCAGATACTAAGATTATATTCAACTAACTTTCTCAATAATATCTCTCTCTGGCTTTCATAAATATCTTATTAAACCACCTGCCACATTCAATCATTCACAAGCAACGTTCTCTCAAAAATAGAATATCATAGATTGAAACAGCTTTAATTCTTAATTTCCCATGACGCCGCAATTTTAAGATTCATTCAATATAAAAGTTCATTCGGTGTTCACTGACTCTTTGTTGATACCTCCACGGTGTCGATTCTATTCTACACCGTAAATAGACGCCGTGTGCCATAATTACACGCGCGGGAAATGTCAATTTATTTTAGAAACTCACTACTGAGCATTTCGATCCGCGAGAAGAAACTCATTTATCAAAGTTGCATAGAACACTTCGATTAGCGAGATGTATTGCAAAATACGTTTATTATCTGCTATTTGCAGATAATTGATGACTATCTAATGATACACGATTAACGATCGCAACTAGTACTTAATTTTAATGATGTTTAACGACATTTATGCTAGATATTGATACGACTTTTCTTGCGATCTTTCTTTTCGAAAGACATCTATGTTCGTCCGTTTGTTCGATTCTCGGGTCTGCTCTGTAATGAATTACTCGATGTCAGATTTTTTGTTCGGCGTATTCTCGTTGCGTGTATTAACGACGGGCTCTCTAGTCGACTATATATGATTAAGTGATTACTTCACGATTTCCGGCTCACCTGATGACGCACGGAAACTGATTTGTAGTGTGCAAAGAGTATACAGTACCTACAGGCCGCATATTAATACGTAGTATAATTAAGTTAAACGCATGTCTGTACAGGGATACCCTGCGTAAATGGAATGGTGATGGATCGGGTTGTCACCGTGACAATCACTTGCGTTAATTCGTTAGCTTCTCGCACTTCGTCGCTGAAAATAGACCTGTCTTTCAAATTATTTACATAGAGACGAGTAAACCGAATACTAGACTTTCGACATCTTTGATATTCGCAAACGTCCAGGCATGGCTATGTATCGTCACCCGCATGTGCGAAACATAAATATTGTAGCATTAGATTTACGTTGCGCTATGCACGCGAGCGACGTGTACGGCGACTTACGTGGCAAATTCTTGTCGACTGTATCAATAATTGCGATACACGCAAGACCTGCAAACTTAACCCCTTTGCATTGTTTCAACCCTCGGATCGCCTGACTTACTTGCCATTCGTGAGGCGAATGCCGGCGGGGTCCATTCGGATTCATAGTTGAATTTCGCATTCCCGTGTTTCTGAAGAAGGATGCGCATGTTGAATTTTATTTATCTTGTTGTATTTGCGAAAATTCTTTTTCTTCAAACATATGCTACGATTAAAGCGAAAAAGAAGTATAAACAAAATTATATTTATTCTTGTTTTAGTGAAAGCGAGGCGCACACAGCGAGTGTTTCTTTTTTTTGTTGCACGAGAGCGCAAATATATTTTTAGGTATCTGCAACATAAGTTTGTCTGCAAATGAGTTCGAGTGGACCTGGTATTCAGGCAAGGATTAAAAAACATTTCCGACATGAAAAATAATTTAAAGGTATTACCTACATAACGTGAATCCATATACCTTCATCTAAATTCAATGTGAATTTACGGCTTGTAAACAAGAAAGATGAATTAACACTTTTTTTTCTTATAATCGCGCGCGCGTGAATGCCATATAAATATTATATACATACACCTGTAATATTAACCCTTTTGTGGATAATCTATTTTTATAAAACTCGGACAGGAAAGTAGGGTCTATCGGACCTTTCTAGTTAATCCGATATTTTTACATAAAGTAAACACTTTTGAATTAATCCATAAATGTCTAGTGTATAAAAAATTTATTTTTTTTATAGGTCACCCTTTTAAAAACTTAACTTGTTATGCATAACACACACGTTCCTTCTCTAAATATTAATTGATGTTGTATCACTAACAGTGAATAATAACTGAAATTATAGGTAATAAATTTAACAAACATTTGTTCAGGGGGGAGGGAAGAGAGTTAATTATAAAATCTTTATCACTGTTTGACGGATAAAATCTTTTGAGGGAAACTCAAGGAATGTGCGTTCACTCATTAGCAAGCGCTTTACAGATTTCGCCGACTTTGGGAAATTTCAATCCTAGTTTAATCGCTCTCTGGGGTTTTCTTAGAATGAGGACTGTAGGAGAACGAGGAGAAAATTTAATTAGGTTTAAAGTCTATTGATATGGTGAAACTAATAGTCAATTACTGCTAGTGAATTTTTTAATTAATTTTTTAGATGTTTTTTATTTATAACTGTTTATTTCTAATTGTTCAATTATCTTATGAGTAAATAATAAAGATTTAATTTTTATAATTTAAGTTTTAAAAATGACCGACACTGCAACTTAAGTAAATATATCAAATATTTTATTGTGGCTTTAAAAAATTTTTTTTGTACTTCTGATGATAAATAACATAATTATTTTAAATGACTTTTTTTAAGTTTAATGTTATATATAACGTCAGTGTTTACAATATTACACATATTGCAAAGATTTTGACAGAAAATAATCAATATTACAACCGTTTTGTATAAATTCTGAGGCATTTTACGGATCTTGTTTGGATGTAGTTTTTTATATTTCTATTTTAATTTTTTATTATAATTAATTACTAATAAGATACATCGTTGTACTCTCAAAGATGTTTAACTGTTGAAATGTATATTTTACTAGACATCGACTATCTTTAAGTCTAATGGTCTACTATACGACATCAAATTATAAGAAGCGGTGCCCACGTGTCTTCGACAGTCTCAAAGCGATGGCAATTTTGACAGAGTCCCGACGATAACTTTATAAGATTATTCTAATATTACATTCAATTCAACGTTTGAACATTTTATAGAGAGATAAGGCGGGAGCGAAAATTAAGTTTTCAAAGTAAACTCGGCAAGCTGTAGTCACGCCTGTTTAAACAAGCGAATTGTTTTTATTCTTCGCGCTTATCCGAGGAAAACGTGCTGAGGGAAACGCGTCGAAGGAGAAGCGTGATCGATATTTTTCAATCTTCGCGACGCCGTTGCAGCGGACTTTCGCAAAATTGTTACGGATGGTGGATAATGCAGGTAGCTACAAGTGAGAGTAAGGTCGTCGTCCATTGCGTAATATATCGCAACTGACGGTTATGCTTGCAACTCGAGTTGGTCGCGGATATAGGTAGATGGTGCCATGTGCACGAAACGACCGCTTTCTTCGGTATATGAAGGTTGTGTAGTTATTTAACTCTTTCGAGATTCCAGGTACACACATATGTACCATAAAGTTTAAACTCTTTTTAAACCTAAAATTGGTTTCTATACATGTAAAGTTTCGGAAAAGTATCATTACATCTGCCAGTTGAAGGAAATACCAGAAGAAAATGCAAAAGATGCGCAGTAAAAGTAAATATCGATTTATAGAAAAACTAAAAACACAAAAAAAGTTTCTCACTGTCCTAGATTAATACCGTTTTGAAAGGGTCAAGATATTTATTCGCGCTTTCCATGTACTTGTATCTTATATTTTTGCTGTAAATGCAGTGTTTGTTAAGTTTATGTCAACTATAAATATTTTATGTTGTGTTCTTGTTTACTCTAATTCTAATGCTCTTCTGTAATGATACAATGGATAAATTCGTGTCTGTTTTACTTTGCTATTATTATTGTGCTTAGATACGGAATTTTGTTTAGAACATCCCTATATATTTTGGTATGTAGTTTGGTTTAAATTTACTTATTATCTTTAGAGTTCCATTTTATTGTTGGTAGATCTACAGGGTGTATATTTACACACGGTTTTACGCAGAGAAAGAGAGATTGGAGTTCGATCGAAGTCGCCCTTATAATCTTAAGATCTTTTGCTCTTTTATACACTTTTTGTCTTTTTGTTTTATGCTTTTGTAAATCATTATCTGCATGTTGATTCAGAAGGAAATTTATTTTCCTCGGTTGCTGATAACGTATTATGCTCTCGTGCAAATAGTACTATTTGGACAGGAGAACGTTCTCCTTCGATCTCGTTTAGTTCCCGATACGATGCGATAATCGTCTTAATTGTTTTCTTAACGCGGTTTGTCGAGCGTCGCGACCTGAAAAGTTTCCAATCTGTAAGTTCTGCTTCAATTTCCTCCTTGGCTCCGTTCTCTCTCTCTTTCTTTCTCTCTCTCTCTCTCTCTCTCTTTCTTTCTCTCTCTCTCTTCCGCTGCGCACTCCGGCGAGATATATGCACGTGTTTTCATGGACACCGGACACCAGGAGAAAAAAACTTGGCACGTGCGCCGTTCGATGCTGCAGGTACGATCTTATCGATTCGGGAAAGAATTGTTTATCCGGGGACAAAACATATTTATAGGTATTCTCGGGAAACCGGCTGCTTTTGTTCTCTCCGAATTATCGTTTTGCTCGGTTGAATTGCGGTCGCTACACGGCAAATATACGCGTCGCTTTGTACCTGCGGATTATACAGATCGGTGGAATCTTTGAGGGATAGTTTCGAATCAGTTACATTCTATTGATCAATTTAACCTCTGTTTAAGCGCTTGAAGCCTGAGTAACGCGATTGGGGCTTCTCTGAAGCTATTGTGCAGATAATGATTCAAATTCATGCGCCAAAGTGCCGATTTTGAGCCCGAGAAAAAAATACGGCTGTCATATTAGTCCATAATGGTAATCTGTAAACGCATGAACAAGGGTGCTTCGCAAATGTTGCGCGATATCTATATATGGAATACAACGGCAGTACAATAACGCCAGTATTCAATAACTGTAGCTATTGACATCAATAGATTTCGATTCGTAACGATAAAATCGCTTGTGTAAACCCGTATCTATCCATAACCGTGCTATTTGTCTATCAGTTTATCGCAATTTATAAGATTATTTTTATTTGTTCTCCGCGGTTATATAAATCCCGAAATCAATATATTATATAGAGATAGAAATAAAGCTGAAAATCTATCTAGTTATTATACCTACATTCCGATCTACTTTCTATTCTCGAGCCGAATTTTATTAATATCCTAGACTAGGACATATCAGTCCAGATTATCGTTGAAGGAAAGAATAAAGACATCTCGAATTCGCAAGAAATCAGGTGATCTGAATCAAAGCTCGCTAGATTGAAAATTTTCACAATTAAACCTTTTTGCATTTAACGCGCCTTTCTTATCTATAATAAAGTAATCTTTATGCACGCGACGATAATTTTAGCGAAATCGATAAGAGAAATTGAACAGAAGAAGATCACTTCCGTAAATTAAACGGCGGTGATGTTAATGTCGACATTAGTAGTCTATATAACGATAGCTGTGAGACGGAAATAGGTATCCCGAGATTCGGCGGATCTTCTCGTAGTAAATCCATCGTCGTGAAATATAAATCCTCGTTTTACGATCAACTTGAACTTAACTTGGGATGTGAGAAATTTTGCGCGAGCTATGACATTGAAAAATACGTCCGCGTCAAATCGCGAAATTCGTATCTGAGGAACTGAAACGAAACACACTCGGGGATTCGCTGTGTGGACCATTCGAGCCACATGCGAATTCATCTCGTTCAGAAAGCAAGTCCCAATTCCTCCAGCTGCACTCGCGCCATTATTAGACCGAACAGTAATTTCTATCGGATGAAATATCGTTGTTGCGATTTTTCGCAACTGGCCGTAATCCATTATTCGCCGTTCGCGACGCCAAGAGAGCTACAAATCTACTCTGCAACAGGCATTTTTACCGGATGAACAATTTTGCCTGCCACTAACCCGCGGGAAGAAAATTGTTTTCTTCCTGCGAAGAAATGTCGATACTGGAAATTATCTCGGCACTATGGTGGTGGTGTTAGATAAAATGCGAAACAGTAATTGAAACTGACGTGAAAAATTTAAAATTCGTCAAAGAATGAGCGCTTTATTAAAAAGATAGATAAAATAATCTTTTCGCGGTTTTTATGAACTTTGAATATATGTTATGAAATAGTTCACACTCAAAGTAAGAAGTATAGTTGTTTATATATGTTTTTCTCAATAATTTTAAAGATTGAAACAATAACTTGAAAACAGTAATTTGAAACTATCAGATTCTGAATCAATTTTTTATTTTGAGTGAATAATATCAAAGCTACAATAAAAAATATGAAGAAGAAATAGTTCCAACTTTAAGTGCAATTATTTAGCATTTCTAGATGGAGGGGATTCCCAGGGATTCGTAGAATTGATGACAGTAAATAGATAGTATCTATTGTTTTTGTGAGATATATAATAATATATATAATAAATATATATTTTCGTAACGGAAACGTGGATAATTTATCGCGATTCTTTCCCTCTCTCGAAATTTTCATAATCGATATCTTAGTATAATTCCAAATTCAATTAAAATTTTGATAAAGGATCGTTAAATTAAACGACGAACAAATCCATTAATTATTTACGCTTATCAAGCTTGATTCATGGGAGAATCCCTTATTTGCGAAAGCCATTAACTTGAACCGTCAAAGTTTTATCGATTAAAGTTTTATCGACAAGAAAGATTAATTTCAAATTTCACCAAATATTTCGAAATTCGAAATTTTGTCCGCGCTTTCCGTCAGGATTCTCAGAGACTGGATAATATTAAAAAATAGCGGCACAGGTGCACGATACCTTCCGCGCGAGACTCGTCCGTTGTGCGGCAAAGAAAAAGCAGCTTCCGTTTCCATCTTGGCGCGATCAGCATGACTGTTGGCTCCCCGGGGAGCCTTTTCCAAGCCTCGAGACCCTCGACGCGTCTTCGCGCATCACCTTCCATCGCTTTCGCGCGCGGCGGTGATCGTCGTAGCCCGCATTGCGTCTCTACCCTCGTGACGCCGGCGCCCTGCAGTAGCGCTGCCGATCCCCAGCCCCAGCCTCTCCACTCCCTCTGTTTCTCTCCTATTCTCTTTCCCTCACTCGCGTTCTACGAGCTTCGGCGGTCGCCTTCGCACAGCCTTTCGACCCCGACGACAGCGACAACATTTCACCATTGACACCGCGCCTTTCTACATGCTGTCAACTTTTCGAAACAAACTTCTCGCGCAATTAAACGAAAATTATAGTTAGTTCGTTGAATTACGTCGTAATTACGTACTCGATTGATTCGACCGGTTCCGTTGTTGCTGAATCGAATTTGACGAAAATTATTCCAATTTACTTTCGAGTAATTTCAAGCGACGCGACGTTGATAAATTTGAAGTAACTAATTTACCCTCTCTGTTAGTTGAAATAACCAGAATTAAAATAATTACACATAGATAAGTACAAGTGCGCTAAAAGAGAAGAATAAATACAAGATTGTGTATATAAATACGCAAGAGTAACTTTATATGGAGATCTTAACATTTCACAGAAGTAATAAGGTCTGTATTTCAAAAATAAATAATTGCAGTCATTGTAGCTACATGTCAAGGCAGGAAGAGAATAAATTAAGTTATTATGGAGACAGTAATTAAAATTTTTTTTAAACAAGTTTTTAAGTGCAGTTTTAAGTTCAATATTTTAATACTCTGACTCCGTTAATTAAATATCACATGGAGCAATCTAAATAGAACAGAGTAATGACTCAAGTTTCTATGTAGTATAATGTACATTTATATAATTATAAAAATTTAATAAAAAATTATATGTATTATACATGCAATGGTGTCAACTATAGTTTTTGTCTCTTTTTAATCTTTGATTTTTGCAACAGCGTGGCAATTTTCATAAAATACGTTTTGATTTATAAATAAAATATACTAGTAAATAGTAAAATTTATTCAGCAAAATAATTCTTTTTTTATCACACTTCGCGAACGAGGTGTATACAGTTTTTTTTTCGAAATGTATCGTATGAAGTGAAGAAAAGAATTTGCTATTTCTAGAACTAGATTAATTAAAAAAGGTATTACACTAAATTCTTTGGCATCTTGGAAAACCTAGCTCGTATTTTTTCAGATCCCTTATACATCGTACTACCTATAGCATGTTCTGTAGTAATGTCGGTAGTTAGCTGTACAGTTCTCGTTAAAACTTTTGGATGGAAAAGGAACGGCTATTGTTATAAGTATACACGTACGCGGATATTCTTTTAATGATTTTATCTCTGTAGTAAAAGTTTCCTAAAAGCATGGATTATTTCGATTATAGGAGACTTAAATTCGCGTTGAATAACAGCCAATCTGTTTTTATTAATGGATTTTATTCAGATGAATTTATAAGTTGCCAACGGTAATCCATAAAGGAAGAAAAGTTTCTGTTTTAAAACTATAGAAACAATGTTTGCACATCGATCAATGTTGCGCAAGAATTTTGGTGTCAGATTTTACGTGTATGTTTGGGATAAGTTTGAATTTATATAGAACCGTTCGGTAAAACGTGGAAGATAAATCTATATGATTTCGTGAAAGATATAAATTTGTGATTTTCATGGATTTTATTTCATCTTTCACGTTTCATCAAATTATCATTATTCTAGGTGAATTTAACAGAATATCGAACAGGATGATACTCATCGGAGTTAAAGCTCATCAGCATAATCAGTTAGCATTATTGCGTAAACAATGGTCAGGATTTAACATGATAATACGAATTATTTCAGACTGCAAATCAAACGTCTAGCAATTACAGCTGATTACAGCGAATAACTGGCAATTACAGAAACTTTGCATTTCTTCTTTCAGGCTTTCTGAATTGTTAGCAATCTTATTCACAAAATCTTACGGCCAAGTCTTTATCATTTCGACGATTTTTCTGTTTTATGAAACTTCTGAGATTCGTAATATTCTTGATATTCTTGAAGAATTTCTAAACTTTTGTGATCAATCTTCAAGTTTTTGTTACATAAAGCGTTTCTTATATAAGTAGGTTGCGAGCAAATCGAAAAAAATATATTTTTTAAATATATTTTTTTATAATATATTCTTTCTCTGAAGATTTGCAGCGTATGTGCAAGTGCTCAATCTTTAATCCATAATCTACAATCCCTATTTTATTAGCAATCGGATAATCTTAAGATTTAATTAAATTGAACGATATCATGGCGAATGCTATAATACATCGTTGCATAGCGTCTGAAGAATGTTGGAGAATTGAACGTTGCTTGGAGATGCACTCCGATCAATGGCAATAAATGCTTCTTAGCGATTTTGCCGAGACGCTAGCCGATTAATGCTTGCGTACTTATCTTTGGAGTAATCTGTTCAGAATAGTTAAGTGAATAATCTTTAAAGGCATATATATGTCTCGATAAATTCGCGATTGTCTTTGATTCTTGCGACTTTTTTCATTCTTTTTTAATGTTATTGATTAAAAATCAGGCAAAGGCTAAAGTTTATTCTGAAGCAACAGTCAATGATTACGATGATTGACAGTGAATAAGGTTTACCCATTTTTTCAGAAAGAAGTAGGTCCTACAAAATTAAAGAAAATGCTATTAATTTTAGCTGAAAGTATCATGATTTCCGTTAGATTGCTAGATAATTATTCCAATTATTAAAAAAGATTTTTAGATACATGAAACTGCCTAGGTAGAGGATCAAAATAAATATGAGAAAATGTGGGACACGCTTTTGTATCGATATTGTTATTTTTATACTTTTTATAATACTTATAGGTAAAATTATAATTTTTGTAGTTTTTAGAGTTTTATTCTGCTCTATATACAGAGACTGTGGATGGTTTGCTTAAAGTTTACTTTAAATTTCCAATCTTTAAGCCTTAAAGGCTAATCCATCGATAATATTATCGTATAGGCCGACATTGACGGTCGCTTAACGATGAATGCAAAGAGTGTGTCGTTTCCTATTGCCCTGGTTAGTTTCACGAAACATTTTGTCGAGGCGGCAACCCACGGCTTATCCATCACGGAATCATTAATCATTCGATCGTACTTTTTTAAATGTATGGTAATGTAGGGTGTGATGTTATAGTACGGTCGCTCTTGCCATAAATAACGATGCACATGAAAAGTACATCTATCGGCATTATCGCACGATCGAGAGATACGATTCATCTATGAAGATAATCTATGCATGCTACTTCAAACGAAGTTGTTTTATTGAATTATGCATGCCTCTTTAGCTAACTATATACATATTAAATAAATGCAATTTGAATTTTAGTCATTATTTTTCTATGTCAAAGATATCCGTTTGTTTGTAACTCATAATTTGCATTAATTTTGCACAATCCGATAAACTAAATCGCGTTCTTGTGTTTAGCGTCTAGCCTAAAGCGCAATTATTACAGGCGATTGATGTGCTACAAATACAACTAATTCATTGCTTTTATTGGTGGTTAAAAGATTTTATTAACATTTTCTCAATTAAATATAGGTATTAGTATGTCATAATTTAAAATTGTTTTGGAAACAATACAGTTTTAATTAAGAAAATGAAGGTAAATCTCTTGCATGATTGAGGAAAGCAATGATTGGCACACGGTGCTATCTTCATTATTATTACGGATTTATTGTTTTTGCGAAATTCTTTTAAAAATTTATCTTACCTATTATTAGTATATTAAAACAAACGCTTTTTGAAGTATTCAATAAAATTTACTTAACATATTAACTTGAGTATTTTATAAAAATGCGTATATAAATGATGATATTGAGACAAAAGGTTTAATGTATATTATATAGGTAATGTAATTTTGTAATGTTTTTGGAAATTATTTGCATTATAACATGTATGTTCTCCTGTTATTTTCATTCGCTATGTTTGGTTGAGACAAAGCACATACAATTTTACTAATAAAATTGAATCATTATCATTGATTCATCTATAATTGATTTTTAGAGTGTTTCCGATATTTCGCGAGAGAATGTTTGTACGTTACGAACTAAATTGCAAATTAAACACGTTGCAATAAAATATGTTATTAAATAAATCAATATATATATATATTAGATAGTATTATAACCTGATATAATACAATATTTTATCTTCAATTGAGAAAAATCGAATTTTCGGCTATATTTCCATGTTAGTTCTATAGCACCATGTATATGAAACAAACTGAATGTTTCGCACTGAATATCTTACATCTCGCCAAATATTTTGTCGAATTTATAACAGAACTTGATTTATACATATTTCTTATCAATGCCATAAATCTTGTATGGAAAATATAAGTGAAAAATAAATTTAACAACGAACAGTCTGCGCTAATAAATTGTATAATGTTCACGTGATGTTCACCGGAATTCGGTGATGTCACCGAAACGTCATGTTTCCTGGATCTGGTCGTAGGAAGTGGATCGCTCATGAGCACGAGATATTTTCTAACGTATCATGCCATAGCCGAGCAATTTATTTTCTTGATGCGCACAATCGGGACATCGTCAGCATGTTTCCTGCTCTTGACGCGCTCATATCGGCAGGGAAATCGAATAAGGAGGACGGTGCAGCCGGCAATAAATCCCAGACCGCGCGCCGAGACACTTCCAACGGGGATTTATTTCATGGCAATTTACTTGATTCCCGTGCGTATGGCCGCGTCGCCCCGGTTATCGCCGTGAAATTAGGGCTTCCTCCGTTTGACGTTTCACTCGATTACGACGCGGCTTCTCCTTCGCCTCCTCGTCCTCTTGACACCGTCGCGTGTGCGCCCCCGGGTAAAAATAACGCGCTTTAGCCTTGCTCCGTACAACACGGAGCGATCTTTACCCGGACCAGTTACGAGCCGGTGGTTAACCCACATTGCGGAAAGCGAAGTTGGGAAATCGAGTTAACTGCTGCTCTGCCTTCCATCACTTTTTTTGGAAATGTTTATTTAGGACGCATTAATTGCATGTATTCGTACTTGAGGGAATTTTTTCCTTCTCACTATAAATATTTTGGAAGTACAGATAAAGAAATTAGATGAACTAAATATATGTTTTTAAAAACACATCTTATACTTGAATATATTGAAAAACGGAAAATAAATTATTTTTTTTCTCATCAATTTTTATATAACTATTACATCAATTTTTGTACAAGTTGTGACATGCGTAATTTACAATTTAATTCAATTTGTGATAACTTCACCAAAACAAATAATAAAAAATTAAAAAATGTTATCTTATATTATTAATGTCTTGCAGTCTTAATACAAGTTGTCTTTTATTTAAAATGTATTTTTTACTTTATTTACACGTTTACTTATTTCATACTATCAATAATGGATTTACCGCATATTTTTATCATCTATATTATTATGATGTGAATAAACAGAATCTATTAAGAGTTAGTATAAGACACGTAAAAAGCACGAAAAATATGGTAGCTTATTCTTTACGACTACAATTTGTTTTACTTGCTATAAAATAATAACAGCCCATAAATAAAACGTGATATTAGTTACAATTAGAGACGAGGGATTAATTTGGGCGCGTGACAGAATTCAGTTGACTCATAAAATTTATGTTTGACTCAACTGAAATCTGAAAATTAGCAAATTACTTGTTTTCAACGGACTTTGGCATTGAATCCGGGGACAAAACGACCGGAAAGTTTACGAGCGGACGTTTTATCGGCGTAACGGTTGACCCGAGTGGGCGTCTTTAAAACGTGTTTTTTATTCTGGATTTCCCGGGATGCGCGCCTTCCGCAATTCAAGCGAGCCGCGTTAAATGCATTAATCTCTCACACGCGAGCTCCATCCGCCCGTTCGCGAATGTTCGCGCGGACCTTTTACTTTTAGAGTAATGGAACAATAAACGGGATCCGTTCGTGTCGACACAGCGCGGCGGAGACGCTTGATCTTCGTAGATCCGAGAACGTCGAGAATCTCCTCGCTCGACACGCCGAGAATCTCCGCGATTAACATATAAATGAAGAAATTTAAATCTAATAAAGCCACCCCGATCTGGCAATTACGTTTTTCTTCGTAAATCTCGGAACATGCGATGAGTATCTAAATTGCTGTAATAATGGTTCCTGTATTGGAATGACGCTGATCTGATTATTACTAACATTTGAGGGATTGTCGCTGAGATATCTTGATGATCGCTTTTGATCCAAATAGTAATATTAGAACATCCATTTTGACGGTACCTCGTGCAAGGATGGGATAGTTTTATACTAATATATATTAGGTACATAAACAGTAGGTACAATTTACAAATTACGGTCGTTGCATTGTGAGATATAGGCTGATGGCAGAGAACGAAACGTAGAACGAAACGTAAATTCCTCTGAACTTTTATATGCAACTACATTTATTATATTGCAAATTTATTCGCGGAGTTGCAAATATGCCCAAGCAGTTGCCAGCATTACGAGCATACGCTAACATTTGCATTGCTTTTTTTTCGCATTTTATCTATATACCTATATTTTTTTTATATTTTTCAACGAAATAACAACAGGCAGTAAGGTGCGTTAATAGAGTATGTTTAAATATAGTAGCAGACACGGTAGAATCTTGAAAACACACAAATAAACCGCATGAATCCGAAAATGTAAGAAAAGATTGTCAAATTGTGGAAAGTGGTTATTTTTGCGGGAAAGTGATTGATTAAGTAGTTAAAGTAGTATTTATAAAATCGTTATTTTTATAAGAAATTATCTCTACGCGGAAGCTAACGGAATTTCTTGTCATTTCTCCCGACCCAGTTGCGAATCTACTATAGACCGAAGTCAAAGCCGGGATATAACCTAGATTTAAGTCAGATCTAATCCGGAACTATGGAGATCCATGCTAACTTGTCTTCAAGGTGTTACGACGGGGACACTGCATTGTCATGTAACTACTTGTCTTCTACACGTGGCAATTGTGCTGCATTTCTGCGCGATTACTGTAAACCACTTGAGACAAGTTATAGTTAATTCAAATAATTCAACTCCTCGGCACTCTGCATAAAATTTCTGATATTATGAAAAGCAAGTAAAAAAAATCAGAATAAAATCAAGTGGGTCAAATAGATTGAGTATTTCTTCTTTTTGTGAGGGATAACGTGACAGGTGCGTAAAAGAAATAAGATAATTGTCAATATCATTCACAAGTTATAAAATGAATATTATGATAAAAACGGTATTTCTTCATGCTCGAAAACAAGTACTTAACTAAACATTTCAATATCTTGTTAAGTAGTAATATAAGTTACTTCATCGAGTACGATTTCCTGTCCGAAATTATTTCCAAGACTTGAACTGTTATCAGTAGAACTCAAACTTTCAAGAAATAAGTATTTCTCGCTTGAGGAGAGCGTAATCGTCATAATTTAACTTTTCCGCCGTGATTTCAGTAGCAAAATTATTTCAGCGGAGTTATTAATTCGATAAGACGATGTAACTTGAATTTTCTTATCGCAATTCAAATACTTTAGTTCAGAGTGACGTAGAAGATTTTAAAATCAAAAGAGATCAAAAAGAGATTTTTACTCAATGCATATATTTTATATATTTTGCATTATATTTTAAAATTCTACATTGTATAGTTTTGCAATTTAAAAGTTATTCAAGCGCGCGCTCCTAAAATTAAAAAAACAAAACGTTATGAAAACTCTCGCTTGCGTCACTTCGTGCATAGGGTGAACTCGGGTAAGATGGCCATAGGGAAAAGATGGCCAACCTATGTTCTTTTAATCTAGCTCGCCATGAAACATCGAATGAACATGAGTTGGCCATCTTTCCTGTATGGCCATCTTACCCGAGTTTACCCTACACCGTGCATTCAATGGACCTCACTTTGAAGCTATGAAATCCTGTCCGATTAAAAGCGTGACCAAACTTTAGATAATACTGACTCACTAATTCAAACTAGAATTCTCGCCGTTTGTTCGCTCCCCTGCCTTCCCCACAGATTAGGACGAGATATCGACGAGAAATTCAGCAATAATATTGGGACAGGCGAGATTCGAGTTCGAGCAAATTAATTCTACGTACCAAGTAATAACTTTGCAGGTTGAATCGTTATTTAACATACGACAGAACTCGGGGATGGCCGGCCGAAACCTGAAATAAATTACCTGTCGTTACTATAATTAACCAATTAACGGCGAGCGAAAAGACAGTTTGTCACCGGGCCGTGCCCATCCGTCTCGCTACGACATCGAAATCGAGTTTGAAGCTTAATTAACGAAGCTAATTTGAAGTTGACCACCATTTGCGCAGCGAACCACGTTTCGTGGGCTCATGGATCCGCCATCTTCATAGTTTACCACATAATCTTCTCTCCTATATCGTGCAATTAATTTCTGAAAGCTTCATTTATCATTACCGAAATTTTTATCGGTTGTCGTATTTCCTAAATTTTTAAATGTATATCTATTGAAATAAATTGTCCGTAAAACGAAAAAGATATATTCTTATTATTTGTGTAGTGTAAGTGCAAGTCTTAGATTAAAGTTTTTATGATCAGTGACATAAAATTCTGAAAATACGATGTCTTTACATTTGAAATATTAATACTTATTTCAGATTTCAATTTCTACGAGAAAAACCGCCTGATGATATTTGAAGTATCGCTTAAATAAATTAAGCTGTAGCTATCTCTTAAATATTATGACTAATACTGTGATATAATAAAATTATTTAAATGCTGATTGCGTCCGAGCAATCTTCATAAGGAATAAAATAAGTTTTGCAGACAGAAGATCTGTTTCTCGAGTCAACAATGATATTTGCAATGAACTATGTCGTTGCCAGATGAAAATTATCAGTTTCTATCGTCGAGTTTCTACTGAATCTTGCTCTACTCGTCTAAGACAACGGCGGAAGTGTCGATAAAACCGCGGCGAATGTTCTCGCTCAAACTTTAATTATTCGCATAAAACTCGCCAGGAACGCTCGTTTCCGTTTTATGACTCTGACGATGGAAAAATGGCGAAGGAAGAATGAATTCGAGGTGCGGCCGCGCGACGGGAACTGAAACATTCTCTCTCTCTCTCTCTCTTTCTCTCTCTTTCTCTCTCTTTTTCTCTGAAAACGTATCGCGGGATGTATTTCGTAGTTGGTAGTAGGTACTTTCGTTGGACTTTCGTCAACATAGACTGTTGATAGTTTATAAACAAGTTGAATGGAGGAGAATGTAAAAAGATACGATATCTGCCTATCTGTCTTTTCTTTGAACTGTTATTTGCTTAAAATTGATCAAAGTTACGCGAATCATCTTAAGAAGTGGAACATGAGTAAATTAGAGAGAAAGGAAAAAATATAGAAGAAGAGATCAAGCTGATAAATTTAGAAGTTTGTAAAACCGTAATTTGAATACGATTTTAAAGTTTGTACGAATCGAATTTTCTAAAACTTTGATATATAAATTCGAAGACTTTAAATTGCCCATATCATTATCATCATACTTATTATTATTAGTTTCATAATGACAATGAAACATGAATTAATATGCATAAAAGAGAATGAAAGAACTGAAATTAATGGTATTTCCTTTTTCTTTTTTTCTTTTTTAATTAACTGGTCTTTTGAAATCCTCGACAGATATTCATGTTAGTATTCGATTTTCTGATGGAATTACATTTATCTGACGTTGTTATTGTAACAAGCGATGCTTTTAGTAATTTAACCGCACATTTCGACAAGGATGTATGGAATGCGTCTTTAGTTGAACGTGCCTTGAGGCATAGACGTAAGTAACTGTTGGAGGAAGATGTCTCGTGAAGTAGAGCGTTGAGAGACGAGTAGTAATCGACGACACACAAGTCAGCCAGTGCACGCGCACAAAGGCTGCCTCCCTTCGGCCGCGTGCCGCGATAGGCGACGTTCCTCGCGCATTTCTCCGGAAGTTCCATTTGCCATACCGCGATTTATACGAGTCGCCGAGACTCGGACGAATGGGACGGTCGAGGAAAACGGGAGACCTGTTGGTCGGTTATCGTTAGATCATGGAATCTACAAATTTCCCGACTGCAGCCGGACCTTCCGCTCTCAGAATAGTTGCTCAAGTATAATACGTTTTGCGGCTTGAAAATTATCGCATTTTGATGTACGGTATTTCTCGATTTTCTCTCCGAAAATGGTAAAATTAATTAATTTATTACGACATAAACTATGTATTAAAAATTATTATTATTATTATGTTTCTTGTTTTTCCTATTTTGATAAATATGATATTAGTCTGTCGCGTGACCTACTCGAGTCCTCAAAGCTAAAATAATTGTTTATAATAATAACGATAAGCAAGAAAAGTTGTAATATTTCTTGATTATATTAGATATCATATATATCTTTGAATTAAAGAATATTTTTATCTTAACGGTTGAATTTTTTTTTATAATCGTCAAATATATGCAATATAAACGTTATTGGCAAACGTATCTGATGAGATATTAATTTTAATACTTTTTTTATTGTTTAATATATAAGTTAAAAAGAATTTTATGTAGCATTACCTCATTTAATAAATATTGCAAATCGATAAACGCACTTGTGTATATGACCATGCGACCATCAAGAATAAATATTGACCGAGTGACATATTGCCTCTAGCTATTAACTCCTCGCTAATGCACCGCTGGTAATAATTATTGCTGCTCAGCCCTGTTATTGGCGGACGCTGGGCTGTGTCAGTGTTTGCCGTAAATGTATGGATAAAGTATGTATAATATTGATCTCCCTTTTCCCTCTGTCATTAAGGACCTGCAATATCCATTCTATATTATTTAAGCTTGAAAATTTTACGGAAAAAGCGGAAAAAAGTGTGAATATAAAAAATCATGAGAGAATAATTAAAAAACTTGCAGCTTACATTCAGGTTAATATTTTTCTTTAAAATCTTATTTTACATTATTTATGCAATCACCAAACATGCATGGAATATACTCGCAAATTGTGCGCTGCTATTCTACGCGAGGATAAAATTAACGGCTGCACACTTTGGGAAGTACTACGCGGTCTGCTTTGTCGACGTATAAACCTGCCGCTCTATCTCTCGCGAAATATAAACAACAGGCATTGAAGCATTTCAGTATTTCACATTGATTTATTCGTAACAACGATGATCAGCGAAATCGCGTTCTGTGCTGCATTTGAGACACTCTAAAATACTGCGGTATTCGATACCGAAATGTAGGAGAGAATTAAAGTTTTTCAGGCGTAATCGATTTCAATTTTTATATAAAATCGTTTTTGATTAAATTAAAAATACATTATATATTTTATGTTTAGTACCAAGAGATATCAAGAAATGTTTTGGCATGTCGTTTTAAGTATATTTAACTTTTAGATTTTATTTCGAAGTATGGTATGAAAATTTGAATATGCTTTCGAAAATTCTGCATAATATAATTGCTGTCGTATTGAGCCATCCTCGTTTAAAAATTGAAATGCTATATATTTATTTAGAAAAACATATATTTAGAAAAAAATATATTATATTAATATATTAATGTAGCTTAATACTTGGCGCGAGACTCTACCGTGTCTCTTGATATAGGATTAGCTTTTTATGTAGCGTGGAAAAGTTAAGACCTGTCAGATTATTAAATCGAACAAACATAAGTGTTGCTCATCTAATATAATAAAACTCGATTCTCTTGCGGTAGGAATATAGAAATATTCGAGCATAAATGTATCTGTCCTCTCGTCTCGCGTGCTCTCTTGCATGGAGGAAAGTATAATGAATTTGCCGTACCGGCTTGTGAAACTGCGGACCATATGAAATGGTTTTTCCTCAGTTTTTAAATAACTGGAAAACATGAGTGCCCATGGAAGAAAGCGGACATAATGGATGAGATTTTAAGTGGATTTATCTGTTTATCGCTCACGCTTTTGCCCATTCATCGTGCACACGTCATGGTAGTTTCTCCTGCAGCGTATATATAAAGGATTCGTATTACATTTTAACGTGAACTTTCGCCACATGCATTAATCGATAATTTGATTTCAAAGTATTTAGGACATTACACGTTGACCTGAGATACATCAAGAAATTTTGGCGTAAAAATATGTTATTGATTAAATCGTGCTGTAATGTATGAAATAAAATTTGTCATCTTTATGGAATATCTAAAAAGATACATGATGACTTTATAATTAAAATAGAATAAATCCTATAGTGTGTGTTGAAGATGGAAAAAATTCTAAGTTGAGACTAGAATCTTTATAAAACTTCTCTCTCTCTTTTTAATTTGTGATTTTGTTTCAATAATCGGAAATATTTTTGCCGATATCATTGCTGTTAAATGGATGCGTATATACATATGTCACTGCACGCCCGTCGCGTAGTAATTGTGATAGTGTTTCGATTTCATAAGGGCGATACGATAAATAGGTAAATAACGAGTTTGACCGAGCCGCTGATAACCGCAAAACGCGCATAAATGTGAGATAATCTGAAACAACGTGGTGGCCGCTTTTGGGAATACCGAAAACGATTGTGCATTTTCGAGATCCGCGATATAATGCAACGCCATGCTATACGGCGAGGATGGCCGTGTTGTAATCTTTGATTTATCTATTTAATTATTCGCATGATAGAGAGTATATTTTGCGTTGAATTGCGGGAGGTCCCTCGTCGCTCGTTAATATTACACGGGGATATACCGGAAAATTCATATCTACATGATATAATAGTTCGCTGTGTCGAATTTGACGAGAGCTTACGCTGGACGAAAATATGACGGCAGACTACCACATTCAACTTTTGGATTAAATTCGAGATTAAAATTTTATTAATATAGATTGACGCATCTTTTTTTGGCTTTCGAAGTTAATATCGAGTTAGTAGCGATGGATTTCTATAAAAGATAGAATTGTAGGATCATCAGTGGCCATCTTTTTGCGAACATGCACGCGTTAAATTTGCTTTGGTCAGGCAGTGTTATACATATATATGTATATATAGGAGCTTCGATGTGGTCACTTGCTCACTCGCTGATGAAATTTTCATTTAAATCATATTACCGTAAAAGGCGGTGGCGAATAGATTTTATGACTAAATCTAATCTTACTGTCGCAAGCTGCGTCTTTGGCTAGGCTGCATATATACACATTCGTGATATTGAGAAAATTATGAATCAAACATTTATTAATTTTTATACACGAGAAGAAAGTTAAAAGGTATTTGGATTTTTAAACTATTCCAGAATTGGATAATTGAACAATATTGGAGATTTACTCAATTTTTTAATTGAGAATTTTTTATTCCGAGATTATACTATCATAATTTTTATCGCACTCTTCTTTTGTAATTGTGATTCATAAAATATATCTATCTTCAGTATAGCAGGAAATATAGAACAAACATGCACAGAGAAGGAGAGAGCAAACAGCAAGTTATCATGTTTTTCCTCTCTGTCGTGAAATTGCAAGGCAGAGATTTCTTTCTCGTCACACACAACGACTCAATATTGCAACTTTTCCTTCATGAAACTCTCACTTGTTTGTTTCAGGAGAGTGGTGTGGTGTCGGCCACGGCGCTGCGAGATGTCAAGAAAGGTAAGACTCGAATTGAATTTTTCGAAACGTTGATCGCGCGCACCGCCGCCCGCCACCGCGGCGACGTTGAATGAAATTTTCAGAAACCTATTTCCGCAACAGTCGCCGTGTCGGCGTACGTGTTACAACTTTTGCAACGCGTTCGCGCGACCGACAGTTTTTGACCTCACGTTACATAGCATCACATTTTGACGAGCATTTTGAAATGTCGTTTCGTCACCAGTCGCTGCGACGTGTTCCGTAAAAATAAAAGGTATACCGCCCGCATTTTGTGCGCAATCAACGTAATTATGTGAATGTGCCGCGCGTGGCAATGGGAGCACGACGTTTCGGGAACGTTTAGCTAATTGAGGATAAATTAGCTAATATAATATTGTTTAAACAATAATGAGATCGAATACGTTGATATTTATTGAATAGATTATATAGTTAATCGAATTCATATGTCTCCTACAACAGCTTTATAGAATCAAACTGCACATGTCAGCACTACATTACCGATTTATTAGTGTATCTATTGTTTATATGCAATTATTTATATATCGTGATAAAGTAATCTGTATTATAATTTGTATTTGCAATATTGCAGAAATAATGTTAAAGCTTTTAATAAATATTACCTTAAGATATTCTGTCGCTATCAGCGTAAATTTTTTCGTTCACGTCATATTAATAATAGTGCAGACATTGATAAATTGTTGATGTACTTAGTAATATTTTTTACTATTCTAATTAGAAAAAGTTTGTTTACGTATTTGTATTTGCATTACGCTAAACAATATACTAATATTAATGAAGAATTATTCTTATTTACGCATATTATAGACTTTTTTATATTTAACCAATTCATTTCCATTAAATCCCTTTAGCTCGTTACCTAGTACGGCTTGTTACGGCACACGTCGCAGCAATTGCTAAAATAATTTTGATGTGAAATCATGAATTAATATGTGGATCAATAATTAAGCCATTTTATATTTTGATTTACGAGGGCTATTCCACAATCAACCTCCGTTGGCTGGTAAAAAATTCAAAAATAGAGAACAAAATTTATTACGTACAAAACTTACATATATAATTGCATTTACTTTTTTACATAGTCGTCAACCAAATTCAGGCACTTGTACCGTATAGTACCAGTTTTTGCAATTCTTCGTCAAAGAATAGCGCTACCAGGGCATTCAGCCAGTTGTTGACTCCATCCATGAGCCTTCGAATTTTATTGTTAGTTGTGACTATGTGGAAAAGTAATACAATCATGTATGTAATAACATTTTTTTCACTATTGTTGAATTTTTTTTACCGTCGGAGATTGATTTTGAATAACTCGTATATTATATATAGATATTACTTATTATATATACGTATATATATGTAATAAACAAAAAATATAGAGTAAATAGCCAAATAAGGATGAAAAATTTGGATCAAAAATATTTTCTAAAATAGATTTTTAAACAGAATTATTCGACTCTTGACAAAAATAATAAAACTTGAATATTCTTATTGATTACTCGCAATTCTTGACGTGAATAATAAATAGTGTCAGTATAATAAATCTTATGTTAATGAATCTGGAAAGAATTTTAATGCACTTTTCTATTTCTTACTTTTATAACGAATATAAAAAGTGAGTGCTTATAAGATCGTGAAAAATTATAAAAAAGAAACGATAAGATGTCTCCAGACTCGCATACTGTTCCCAAAACTTTCTAAAAACTACTTACAATGCCTGCAGTGAGGCTGCATTTGACCTCTTTTAAAGCAATTAAGACTTAATATTCCATAATCTCTTTAATTAATGCTTCTAACGTGGTTGGGTTTAAAAACCACCCGAACGCATTTAGGACCATTTTTAAGATTTTTATACATTTTTTTACAGAAAATAATGCTTGAGTATTTCACGGCTTTCGTAGTACTTGTAAAACTTTTTTAACTTAAACTTGCGAATATATCAGATTTAGAAAAATTTGCAAATTAAATATATAGTTTTAGCGATGTATTAAAATTTCTAAACATATAAAAATTTTGTATTACAATTTCTAAACGTATATTAATTGCACATAAAACAAATGATACATAAATTAAATTTAATTGTTTCGAGTCTAACTAGGCCTAAGTAATACTGATTGAAAAAATAGCCTTAAGTATGATAACTCTCGAAACTATACTTCTATAACTCGACATTGCGAACAGTCCTGCTGATCAGGCTGATCTAATAAGCACCGCTGGCTGCAGGCTAATCTCACGCATCCCTAAATCGCATACACGTTGCGTTTCAAACATCAGAATAGGTATCGGAGCGTAAGCGCTACAAGTTTTCGATTAATTATAATCTTCTGCTCCAATTTCTAAAACAATCGCGTTAGTAGCACGCACGTCATAACTTGCCCACGTTCGGACATTGTCGCGGGAGACGCGGGATATTGATTTCTCGGTCCTCTCGAATGAGGCGTGTCTGTACCCTTTACGGAATGACCATTTCAATTACTTTCGGCTTTACCCTGAGATTATCCTGTATTATATTCCAAAGCGCGAGATTATCATAAACGATTCCCGATTCAGATAGTTGATATATACATATATAGTATTGCTTTTGTGTAGTCCGACGATTGGATCGGTCGACGTATCAGCGAGGAAATGCTTGCGTTAGATTTAACGTTATATGATATCGAGGTAATGCGCATAGATGTGCTGAGCTTCCTCGTATTATTCAAACTTCATTTGCCCTTTCGGTCGCTCTGTTAAATCGGACTGTTCTACAAAGGTCGGAATTTTATATATTCCATATTTATTTCTTTCTTTAAAAACGTCAAAGAGATAACATGGTTCTATTGAATCAATGGCTTTAAGCTTTGGCGGCGCACGATATATTATACACGACAGTTACAATACAAAGCCATCTCTTTCATCTCGTTTTTTATCCATGTTCGTCTGATGATTTTATTTTATCACTATATTCTGCCGCAATTCATCGGTCACTAATAATGTTAGAGAAATTCAATTTCCTTATATAATCTATCTGCGCTATAAAAAATTTCTTATTCAGCAATGTCTTTAAAATTTGAAATATGTACACAGTTTATTAATAAGTATTAATATATAAATACATATACATCTTGTACAATATATAAACACATATACATATGTACATGTATAACGCGGTAAATAACAATTTAATTTAATTGACTTGAGTCTAAATAAAATAAGGCAAAAAACGAAAGTTAATCTTATACGTATTTAAAACTTTAATTTTTTTTAAACATATATTAGTACCTCGAGTTTTCTCTTTTATCTTCCATTATTCTGATTTTAATAATTCCTTAAAAGCTTACTGAAAAAGAAGCAACTTACTTTTATAATGCTTGCAATTTTCTTAAGGATTCTATTTAAAATATTTAAGATTAAGAAATTTGAAAAGAACCGTAACTTTGACACACACAAATAGATAAATATCTGATGCACGAAAATCATATGTACTACTGTTAGTATTAGCGAGTATTTTAAATTAAAGATTATTGTATTTTTTATCGATGTATTACCTCTGTTGGCTCTGTATTTGTAGTTTCTAATAAATTGTTAATTTTCTAAATTTAGGTTCGCTGAATTCTATCCGAATGAATCTATAATTCAATTAATAACGACATATATACAATTATAGTGATGTACCGATAAAAATCTAAATGGTTGTTAAACATCTGGTCTTTTATCTCGTATGTACTTTCGACATTAGAATGATAGCGAAAACCTCAAATTCAAATATACAATTGCATACAGTGTTAAGTTTGGGATACATGGTAGATACGGTCTGTAGGTCTGCAGTAGGCATTTCTATTTTACTTTGAGTAGAGCTGCCGACGTTTTAATCGAACCACCGGTAGTATTCAGGAGAGTTTACGGACGAGTCGATGAATTTCGCACTACAGGCGATTTCGCGATGCGAGCTATAGCTTCTCTTTCTCTATACAGCTGTGCAGCCGATGTTTACCAAGTTCTTCGCTAAGCAGAAATAATCGGACCCGCCGGCTCTCTCTCTCTCTCTCTCTCTCTCTCTCTCTCTCTCTCTCTCTCTCTCTCTCTTCCTTCCTCTTTCTCTCTCTCCCGATCAATACGCGTTTATCAGCGTTTCCAAGCTGTATAGCGTACGAATCCTTTGAAAAGATAAAGCACAGAATATAAATATTTGACAACGCGGAATAGCGCGGTATAAACACGTTTCGCATATTTTCCCTCCGGCGGCGAGGATCCGCATTTTAATGCCATCGCTTGCGAATTTATTCGCGGGTAACGGCGTTTACGCGCAGATATAAATAACGCGAAAACTATCTCGCGCGATAATAAACCTTTGCAGTGCGATATTTCGCTCAACGGAACGCATCAAACCGACACGATGCGACTGCACTTTTCCTCGTTTCCTCGTTTCCTCGTTTTTCTCTGCGTGTTTTCGTCAGCAGCCGGAACGTAAATCAGCCGGTACCGTTGGATAGAGAATACTTTTTGGACTCTTGGCAAATTTTTCTTATTTTCTTTTAGCGGAAATAACAATAACTTGATATGTATCTCCCTCGACGTGAACTTCCTTCTCGTTCATTGTTCGTAATGTTTTATGTTTGCAATAATTTTAACGAGATGAATTTAGTATTTACATATATATGTACAGATAGAATTTCTGAAGATAAGGCACATAGTTATTTTGAAAATTATTTTATTTGATATAAAATAAAACATTTGTGTGGAAATTTTATGAAAATTTATAAAAGATCGTATATACGTGCTATAAACGAGTGAGGTTGACGATCTCCGACGCAATCGCACGTTATACACGCATGTCGCAGCGCATATGCCTTGTCGCGCGTGTGAAGTTTACGTCGCGTCAGTGCAGTACGGCGAAATTGCGATGTTATAAAAATATACTTTCGACACAGCCGACGTATCGAGGAGTCGTAAAAAGTCGTAGAGTCAAGCCGCGGAAGTGATCGCCCCGTCGCTGAGCGACGTTTTTATTACGCCGCGCCGGCCGCGCCGTGACGCATCTCTGCGTCTTGCGGGTATTTTCCGTTCCCAGCCGGCGTGTCCGCCTTCGTTTTACCCCTTTTACGTCAACACGTTCCGCACCATTGGAGTATAAACGTAATAGGAGAGAGATAAAGGAGAGTGGGAAACCCATGCCGGCGGAACGTGCGATGTACTTCCATGAACCCCTTGTGAATTTGCATGTATGTATCCGAGGCGCGCACGTTCGCGTAAAAAATCGGTTTCAATTACCCCCTATCGAGACAGTCGTATCTGTTTCGATATCAGTAAATTGTAATTTTAATATTTTGCCATTAATTTTTGTTTTGCATTTGCAGTCGACGAAATGAATGACAGAGTATAAGTTCTGCTGAAGAAGAGTGATGGCATTCAATGTCCAGCTAAGGATTGACAGATCAGTCCATTTCGGCCGATGATTGCCAGGGAATCGTAGAAGTTTGTCGACCTTTGACATGCTTACTTTTTGAAATTAATTTAATTTAAAAAAGTACGCATGTTTATTCCGATTAGACCACAATTTTTATTGTGCACGTAAGTACATTCCATCCTCTTTAAATTTGAATACATATTCTCTCTTTTGAATAGAACAGTCAATACGTATTGACTGTTCAGCGAATAGGCGATGATATCGAACGTTCAATCGTCCAAGTGAAACTTATATGAATATTTCGTCACATATGTGCTAAGGCTATAGATACAGTAGATACTAGTTTCTCGAGAGAAATTGGAATATCTCTAATAAGAAAACTAAGATGGAGAAAGCTAATATTTAGATTATAAAATAAAATTAGATGCAAATGTATATAATCTATTTTTTAATTTGCTCTCTTTCTCTCCTTTAAGATTTATTATATATTTTTTTATTATTTTAAGCATAATATATTTTTCTTTTGAATCGTTAAATTTTAGACAGAAAACTTGTATTTATATATAAAGATTTAATAAAATTGATTTTATATATCTCTTTTTTACTTAAATTAATTAAACTCAATTAATAATATATACATTTGTAATGAAACTATAAAATATACATATATTAATATTCGAAAAATTCTGTATTGTGTACAGAATATATAATAGCATTACTGTGATTTTTATACAACTATTATAATTATTTGTGTGTATTGCTACTTTTTTACGTTACATTACTTTAATAAGTTTTCTATAGGTCTGTCACAAAGTATTACAAAAGTTTACGTAAGTTATTACGCCTTCGCACATACAGTAATTTCAAATAATTTTGAAAATTTATTACTATATCATATATATTAAATTAAGAAAAACATGTTGCAAAAATATTCTGAGTACTTCGGAAACACGATTCGATCTACGATAAGTATTAAACTGTTTTCAATCATCAGCTGCAAAAATCAGATACGCGATGAAATAACTGTGTCATACCGCAAATGCAGATTGCCTTTCCCGAATATAGAAACAGAGCGGTCAGGGATTACTTGGTGTAGAAACCAAATATTTTTCCACAAAGAATAGACTCACTTTAACTCATTTACATTATCGAAAATGCCATCGTAACACTTACCCCGATTGCGTCGCGACGACTTAAAATCCTACCGAAATTTAAATTTAAAATCTCAAAGTCGGCCAGTTGAATTTCAAATTCAGGTGGTGCTTTAAGTAGGACCTCTCCTCGAGTGTTGATGCTGAGACATATTAGAAGCAAAACATCTCGGTAAAAAGCAACGATTCGAATAAATGATTATATGCTTATATAGTTTACATGGAAAGTTACAGTATACTTTTTTAAATAAGTTTATAAGTGATGTAAAGTTTGCGATGTCAATAGCATAAATAATATAACAATAACGCTTGACAATGAATTTTGTCTGCATGTTCAAGTAAACTAGTTTCGTAAATAAACCTTGCCGCAGATAAATCTTCGCTTTTATTTTTTATTGAGCACGCCTCGACGCTAGGAGGCAAAATACTCTGGCGAGAAAGAAATCTCGGATGGTTTCGTAATGAGAAGTATACGGGGAACTAATCTACCGCGTGAATGGATGCTTTTCATCATCATCAGGCTTCTGACGGCTGTCACGCGCGAGACGAGACGTTCATCGCGGTGTGTGACTCCGTGATTGGCGGCACCCTTGCGAAATAAATTCGCCACAGGCTCCGCGGTCGATTTGATCGCGTCTTATCCCGAGGGCCGGTGCGCGGACTCGTTCTCCTCGACATTCCGGGAAAACGATTATTGTCGAGGGTGCGCTATCGGGGCAAACCCCGTGGGGTCGGGCATATCGTCAGTATATATATGTGCCGCTGTATATATGTATATGTATTTGTATAATACGCACAATCTTTCTACTTCATCCTCCCCTTTACATCTTTTCTTTATATCCTTCCAACCCTCTCTTGATCCCTCTCCTGAGGCCCAACGCTCATCCTGCGAGCCATCTACGAGCAGGGGTAGAGAGGTCTCCAGGTGGGCGGAGATCGATAGCACTACGACCCAGCTTTACCCAAGCAGGCCGGGGAACCCGCCGCTACTAGTTTCCGCGATGCGTGTATCTGTACTGGTTGCCCCGCCATTACGCACGTTCCTGTTAACCTTTGAATTATCAACCGGTGTTTACGCACGTACTTTCAAGCACGAGTTACGAGGCTCTGATTTTTCTCTTGCAAAATTGATTCCATTATGGGATAGAAAATCGATTCGCGGGTTAAAAAGATCGAGTAGGAGGGCAGCTATAGTACATTGGTTATTTGAAAAGCATATTTCTGCGAATTTTCTTAATAATTTATACTTTATAGAAACAACTCGAAATAGGAAGATTGAAACATTTCTATATTATTCACGAAAAAGTTCTTTTATTATTAAAGTATAACGTTCATACGTTTTGACACTATTTTTGCCGTTTTGTTTTACTTTCTCTTGATTAATTTAAGTTCTTAGGAATAAGATATTGTTATTTGTTAAGTAGAAATCTTATTAGAATATAATATGACATATAAAAGTTGCAATATGGATATAATATAAATAATAGTAGCAAAAATTAAAGTAAATTGTCGTACAGTCTAAACATAAACAGATGCATTACAACAGTCATCTTCCGTCTTCTCGTCTTTTAAAATTTGAAAAATTAACGAAAAAATTTTTTTGTGACATTTAGAGCCAATATATTTTTTTTTTACAAAAATTCTAAATGCCAATAAAGCTGTCAGTAAAGCTGCTTTATCATAGTAACCTCGAATTATGTGTTAATTTACATTTCTGGAGTTTGAAGCTAATTTAAATTGGTTTCTTCGCTATAATATTTTAAAGTGGTTTTAATTTTGATGACTTTTTTATTGAGTTGTAATTGTTAATATTTAATATTAAAGACGAAACACTTGCAACTTTTGATGATCTTTTATAGCAGTTTCGTAAAGGGAAAATTAGTTCCGGACTTGTCAAAGAACCTGTCGTTGACAAATAAACAGTGCTGTGGCACTTTGTATACGTCCGATTTCACACATGCATGGGAGCGTATATACTAGGAAAAGTAATTAGCGCTTCTTACTGGCGACGTACCTATACATATGTACACGCACATAGTCTACGTCTCTGCCCGACATTACAACCCTTTGTTCAACGATTACACATTCTGTCCTTTGGCAATTCCATCACTACCTGCGGCATCATTATCGTCAGGTCTTGTTTTGCGTTTGCTTTAGAATAATTCGAATCGTAATTTTTTCAATAAATATTCTGCTGCTAATCCGCAAAAAATTATACATTTATCGATATCTTTACACATGCCATATATTTGATAATAATTGATGATATTGGAAAATAGACGAGTTTTTGTTATAAAACAAATCTTTCTGAAATAGTATCTCTAATATCAATGTTTTTCGATGATAAATTGAGAGAAGTAGTTTATGATGGATACAAATTAAATTCAAGAAATTAGAAAGTTTTATAGTACAATTAATAATATGCAAATGAATTGATTATCTTTTTGCATAATGAGAAAGTTCTTGAAAAAATTCTTTGGAGAAATTTATCAGTAGACTTCTCTCAGAATTATGATTTTTTCATAATATTATACCACAAAATACAATATTTTCATTATAATTTAAATCAATATTAACCAAGAAAGTGTGATCGACTCAAAATGACATTATTAGCATTAATTTATCAAATGTTCTGCTTTACGTTCGATAATTATCAATATCGTTAGGTGCAATCTGACTGCGTTCATGAACAGTTAAGGTCATATCTCTTTCGTGAGCAAACCCTATTGTTTATCTGGAGAATGAGTGTCAACCTGCATTACGTATGCACTCGCAGATGCACATGTCGTCTGCTATTTGCCAGTATATAGTAGAGCGAAGTCTGATAGCACTATATTATGAACGACGTTGAAAGTTGCAGCGGTGGCAAACTCGTGTACTTAGCGCTTCTTGCAAAGACGTAACCGTAATTTAAACCGTGAGTGCTCATGTTAGAACTCGGATTAAGAACGATGAAACGCAGTCTTGATCGGTTTTCATGATGTCAATACAGTCAATTATAAATTATAAGATCGTGTTTCAAGATAAGATAATGTTTAATTTAATGCTAACATGTCGATAAATTGTGTCAAAACATGTTAGCATTAAATGGAACATATCTCTTAAGCGTTTTATATCTAATTTTTTTCAAGGCTGAAATTTTCAATTTTTTCTGTCAGTATTCAGTTCAATAAATCAATAGAATGCAACATAATTTAGTTTTTTTTATCGGAAAATTGATAAAGAAATAGAAAATATCTTTCTTTGAAGCTTTTTAATACTAAATATCTTAACAGCAAAGTTTCAAAAAATTTTTACTTAAAGAACTTCTTATTTGAAGTTATATGAAGTATTATATTTTTTTACTTATTTGCACTTCTGTAAAAAAAAATAATTATTTGATATTCTTTTTTTCAGTAATTTTATAATTTAGAAACTATAATTTATGTATAATATATGTTTTATAAATGAGCTAGTGATAACTTTCAATCGTTCTAACTATTCTGATTTTTAACAACGTGTTTTGCAACGCGCGAATCTATCTCACACAGAACTTTAGAGATATTCAAGAGTAGTTTTTGCGATGTTCATCCTCCATCCTAATGTTCATCCTTTTCGAGGATGCGCGAGCGATGAAGTGTTTCCGCTAAACGGAGCACGAGCGAGGCGTGTCCTTGTGCTCCAGTTACGTTGAATCGGGTTAAAAACGCGCGTTACACAAAGCAAGATAGTCTTACACGACGGTTCTGTTCAATTACGACTCGTTTGCACCTGCGAATGCACGTCCCGTGCTTGAAATACCGTCATTGTTTTCGACCGATATGTCTCTCCAGTTCCATCTGCGGAACTGGAAATAGAATAAATACGGAGCAAATAAAATGTATATTATAGATACGGAAGTCCGCGAAAATGGAAGTCCGCAACTCTGACAATCATAAATAAAATTAAAATACTAAAACGTACACAAATTTAAAGTACAAATTAAACGTACAAATTAAAATACTACAACGTACTTAACAAATAAGAAGACAAGTGAATCTAGATCTATTTTTTATTCAATTTTTTAAATATATTTTTAAAATAAACATGAATTTCTGTAAAGACAAGAAGTACATATTTATACTTTAAAGAAGTTTCAGAGGAGTTTTAGAAACAGTATTTCTCTCGAAATAATAATTCACTAATTAGATTTATATAAGAATATTTTAAATAAAAATGTAAACTAAATTTTTTAAATATTTTAGGAATATAATTATATGTATATAATTATAAAGATGAATGCTATTAAATACATCTTGTAATAATACACACATCTGAATTTGTGAAAATAATTTTGTCTTAAATTGATTTATTATTATTCTTATCAACTATTTTAAAATTATTATTATTTGTCGAATTTTGAAGTGCTTCGATCATAAAGTTTGCGATAAAGTGTATTTTCTATATGCAAATATACCATTATTATAATGTTATATTAAAAGCAAATTATGTATAATTTTTATAATAGCAGTCATTATCCCATTAGTCGTTTGAGCACAAACGTTTGTTTGTTAAAATAACGATTAAACTTCGCCATAATTATTACACATCTACTTTGGTGCTTTGTACATACAGTTTATTAAACATTTAATCAAAAGAAAACATGTGGAAGTTAAGGTAAAAGTACCAATGCCGGGACACTTAAAAGTAGGTAAATGTACGAATGCCTGGACACGTACTTATGTCTGGATACCTTTAAAAAAATATAAATTTATGGAAATAAACGTTTGGATACTATAACTAAAGTTTCAAACTACAAGAAAAAATATTTTTATCTATGATTTTAATTCGCGTTATACTTATGAATAATAAAGGTGTCCAGGTATAGATACATGTCCGGACATTGGTATATATACTTTTATCTTAAAGCGCGTTTTAGCTTTTTCTTAGATTTTAAATATTAAAAATGACATGTGGAAATATAATTTTACACTGTTGCAAACTTTACAATTTTATGTCAAATATGCATTACATCATGCAGGACTCTATCGCATCTTTTTCATTTATACATTTTTTAATGAAAGAGAAATATAATTAAAGAATTAATTTACCAGGTATCTTTATAATTGTAAATTAAAATTTGATTGAAGAAAATTTTATACGGCATAACTGAAAAACAAGGTTAACTGTTTGTATCTTTAAAGTTTAATTTGCCAAAATATTTAATTCTCAATTACGTATAGAGGTATTCCGAAATTTTGCTATATACTCGAAATTATATAAGCTTCGAAATTGGGGAATTTAAAGGAGTGTTGAATTTACGTGAGTACATTTGTTCGTTGAAAAGTACATGAAACTAATGATATATTTATGCTTATTAGGGGAATTGGTCAACAAATAAATTCAAACTCTTATTTGACACACATACGAATGTACTAAAATATTGATGTATATGAATGTGTGTCGATAGAATTAGGTTTTATCGTGTGATTAGCAAATTGAACCAGACTACGTGCTTGGCATGACGCTCGATGATTTGGCAATCATGTCTTCTCTGGCTTTATGCCTGAAATTCCCTGAATCACAATTAAAGTTTTATTCTTACGAACCATCCTCGTTTTATTAAAGAATTTATTTGCTATGAGAATCGAGTCATATAGATACCTCGTGAATGATAACACAGGAAGAGGATTGTTATTGTCGTCTAATGACTCATGCAATTATGACGATTATTATGTTATAAAAATAAAGTCACAATGATGAGATCATTCTTTGTGCATACAACATATTTAAATTATTAGAATATTAATTTAAAAAAATTTTTTTCGTATCTAATTGATTATAAATGTTAAAAATCAATGATATGTTGTGAAATTAATTATATGTTAAAAATTTTATGTATGATGAAGAAGATAAATCTCTTAGGAATGGTGTTTAAAAATTTATGATGTTACGAAGTTTAATATGGTTTAACCTTCTACGACGGAAGTTTGTGATTATAAATAAAAGACATTGATTAAATCATTGAGAGTTAAAAAATATAGGTGTGTGTGGGTATGTGGCTTCCAATTAATTAAGTGATATTTCATGGTGTTATCAAGGGTTAAACCTGTTTTATGCAGAAACAGGAAATTTCTTCCAACATTTTATAGCCTTTCCTGTTTTCTTTCGACTCAAATATCATGACGCCTATTATTGTGTTATTAGTAATTCAATATCATAATGCCTGGAGGTGTTATCCAATATTGCCACGCCACAAGGACGCCTCGTTTTAAACGCAATCAGTAGAACAACGTTAATGAATTTAATTATCACATGAGTACACTATAAATATCGCATAAATATAAGTGTGACAATGCAAATTACATTTAATGGAGGCTAATCAGAAGATCTTGAATATTAAAAATCTCGTAAATATCTTTACGAATAATTGAAATAAGAGTTTATTCGTATTACTAAAGTTTATTCATACCCGCTGGCACCATCAGTTGCAGATCATTCTCGTGCATATATCGTATGACGTATAAGTTTCGTGTGATACAGTTCAACAGTAACTTGAAACGAAATGGAGCGCCTCTCTTACTTCGCATTATACATACACACACAAAGTTCACATTAATTCTAGCGCGCTTCATTTCTTCATCTATAATTATGCACGCGAGCCATTGTGGAATCTGTTCTCGTTATCGTTTCCAGTACTTGTATGATCCAATCATTGTTTCGATATACGTTCATTTCCTACGAATGTTTCAAAATTGGGTTATCATTCCAGCGTTATTTGTCAAATAATTGTATAATGATAGAAGCCCCGGCGAGGTTCGCAGTTTTTATCGGAATGAAGAGCTACAGATAGGCTATCCGTTTGCTGCAATCTGGCAATGGCGAGATCATTACCGTGTAATTTAACTATCTCAAAAGCCGTCCTGAATTAACAGTATAATTAATAGCCACTTCAAGTGCAAGTGCGACATCTATATGTGTGTATCTGTTCAGATCTCTGCGAGGTCACGATGGGGTTCCGAACGGGAAAAATAATTTCATTTCGCACGATATCTCACGGAAATGCAATCAGTCGTAAGAAGCACCCTCTAATCCGGGATTACTCCCGGTATGAGACGCCCAGACCCCGAGCTATTACTAATTTCCGCGGTGCACGCACGCGCCCTGTAATTAATGTGTCTTCCGCGAATCGCGTCGTTTCCGCAATTGCCGCCCGTATCTCTGAGCTCTCCGCTTAACAATTACGCGCATCGCTATATCACGATATGTCGCTTAACATGTGCGCATCTGCTGTGCTTCGTCATGCTGAAACTGCGGCGATGGATTCGGTGAATCGCGAATACCGCGTCTGAGCTTTCGTCAGAGTTGAGTCTTGTACACGAACCGTATATACACAGTTAATTATCTTAAAGACGAAAAAACTATGGTTCTATGAAAATTATTGTGTACGATACTTTATTTCAAGTAAAAGCACACGTCTGAATAAAATAAATCGCTGATTAAAAATTTGCATTTAAATAGAATTCGCAAATTCGCTTTGTCAAAATATCCTGATGATTTATTTCTCGCATTTTCTTCCTTCCGTTATCAATTTTCTTTACGTTTAGTTTCTGTCATCTACCCCATATTTCGTTGGTAATTAGAAATGCGCGAAATTGTGTTCTCAAAATCGTTGTGGCTCGACGTACAGGACGCCAACAACAGTCTGGAATACAAAGATTCGCGGATTAATCTCGCCTGTCTTGGCACTACCCAAGATGGGCAGCAGGAACCACTTCGTTCCCCTCTCTTGTTATGTTCTTATTATACCGCTCTACTTGGCATCGCTGTGCTTCCAATCGTTCGTAAAGCGCACGTCACATCTTACTTCGAATCAGCGACTTTTTGAGATCGGTTTATTTCTGTCGATTGTCGATTTATGCAAACCGCGAAAATGTAAGAAATCTGTAATAATTTCGAATGATGCCGCATATATTTCCTTTTAATCAAAATCGTAAATTTATTCTATTTTTTTATTCACACACAAGTTGAGTTTGCTTATAAAAGATATATTTTTGGTGAGAAGACATTTTTATTTCGGGAAAATAAAAATGTATATCATAATTTACGATTTTCATATACATATATAGAATATAAATAAAATCATGATTAATTTCTTTTACCGATTATTTCCTTTTCGCGATTACCATTAAATTATATAAGATTCGATTGTTTTTGACATTAATTCGATACATATTGACATCTAATATAAGTTAAAATGATAAAGCATTGAAACAAGATTTGTAGGATGCGCGAAACATATGAAACACTACTAAAGAGAATTATTGTTTGCGGGAAAATGTATGTTCACTTCATAAATCAAATTATACGGCGGCGTACGAACCCTCGCAAATATTATTAAAGTAGTCTTGTGCGGGCTAATGTGCACTCTGCATCCCGAATTAATGAACATATATATGATGGGAATACAGACGCTCTCTCGTTCGATTCAACATCCAAGGGTAAACTAATAGGCGTTATATACTTGTTCAAATATAAGATGATAATAGGTATTTTTCTTTGGCCCGCGAATTCATGAAACGCGTCTTGAACAAATTTGCGTGACCAGTCCGTACTATATACTCGGTAGACAAGTTACGCAAACGCTCATTTTACTTTCAAATGCCTCCATATTTGGAATACTGCGCAAAGTTTGCTCAGCTACACGCGTCAGAGTTTATATTCGGTGATCGATTTGTTTTTTCTTTTTTGCATAAACACTGCACTTAATTAGAATAAATGCGTGTGCGTGCACGTGTGTGCGTGAGTGCCATGATTAAATTTCAGAGGTCTGAATGTGTCTCACGTTGATTTACAATACTAACAATTTTAAGTGCTCAAACATTTCCTACTACATATGTTTAATTTATTTATACTTTTTCTCTTTATACCTTTCTCTTTCTTTTTTTAGGTAAATTATTGCACTTGATTACATTGTGTGGGTTATCTTTATTTAATTAATTTTAATTTGGTTAACACAAATGTTTTTTTATTGTAATATTAGTTTGAAAAAGAATGTCAATTAATCTCTTAATGTATCTGCAAAGTTATAACAAAGATGTCTAATTGTAAGCGTACAACTAACCGACTATTAGAAATTCGCGCAGAGGGTACCTTTTATATACTCGCCATCGTTTTACATTTAATATGCTTACATTATATGCCGCGCTGTGACTAAATCTATGTGGCTTTTAATTAATTCACGATCTAATATTAAATCCTTCGTTATGCATATAACTAATTAACAGACGCACGCACGCGTATTTTACTATTACAATAATATTTACGAAGAGCATAAAGTATAAACGTAAATTGGAAATTAAACGAGATTTAAACTTACACACACATACGTATTCTCTCTCTCCCTCTAACGCGCGCGCGCTTTTAATTAAGAAATCAAGTTGTCTTTATATGTATAATACTACTGAATATTCTATAAAATTTTATTCTATGCATAATATTTAAAAAATATCAACTGGAATATATGAAATAAGTAAAAATGGTGCATAAAAATATATTTTGATATTTTCAAATTTATGCAAATTTATGTTTGCATACGTATACACTAAATTATAATGCTTTTTTAATTATGTATATTATTTATTGTTTTTTCTTTTAGAAGTTAAAATATTTAAAAAGTCAAGTCTTTATAGCGCTTTACAATAAATATATTGATTATATTTTTTAAATTAATTTTAAGTTCTTTAAATTAATTATATTGAGTGAGTAGCAACTGTTTCAATATGGTTAAAAATGATGAATACTTGTTTCGTGCGCACCTTCCGTACGTGTAATTCCAATAATCCTTTTTTAGTTTTCAAATAACAATAGGATTGCTCAATGTAGACAAGATAGATAACTCACCCTTTATGGAAACGTCAGAAACTTACAATGAAATCGCGTACATGCCGCACTAAACTCGAGCTGCGTGTTCCGGTTGAAATAAATATAAATTAAAAATGAAGAAAATAGACATGATTTAGTCTGAGATGCCAACTGGCCCGTAACAAACGCGACGACAGAAAATTTATTTGAAAATTGATTTAGAGGAACAACGATATATACGTCGGTTTTGCTTTATGAAATATTCAAACTGTGATTACGCTTGACGGGATTCGAAAGAAAAACTGATAAACTTTGGTAGAACGAGATCGGTACCGATTTCATGCATCTATGCGATCATGAATCACTATATGTGAAAGCTGTATAGCTATAAAATCATTCGACAGTAAAATCGAATGACTTTACTTTTTTCAACAGAGCGCATTCGATATATCATGTATCTAAAAAAATAAATTATTGTCTGCTTATTTTAACAAAGTTGGTTTTTTACGTGATCCATTTTAATAAAGGAAAAAGAAAGAAAAATATATTAATATTTTCGTGGAGCGCGCAAATTAATATGCCTAGAATACAGATTCAACATAGCTGTGCATTGATAACGAAATATCATTATTCTGTAGATATGTAAGGTAATTTAATTCACAAGGCTCTCAAAACATGTGTATTTTCTAGTTTTATTCTTATTTCTTTCTGAAATTTATATATGTAGAATTTTCGGGATATATGCGAAACGAGAGGAGTTAATATTAAATATCCAGTTTCCTGTGGTAATCTTTTTTACAGCAAATATCGCACTGTGATGCATATACACGCGTTAGGACGATTTATCTTATGATACGCAGTTTGATTCTGGCTGGTATAGACGTTCAGTGGCGCCAACGGGATCGAAGGATTTAATTTATAGCTGCAATGCGTAAAAAATTCCGACTCAATGCGCGCACTAAAAAATCGTTGATCACGGAAAACGCTTTTTTATCTAAAATGTGTTTAAAACGGAATTTATGATGGGCTGGCAAAGTAATCGTACATTAAAAAATCGCTGAACGTAAACACAGAGCGAGAGTACTTCGGCGTAAGTTCCGAAATAAGTCATTAATCTCGTTAGGGTGAATAATTTTGGTAAAACAAACATGTAACTATTTACAAATATAATGGAATCGCTGATAATATTATAGATGGAAAATGCGGAAGTAATAATGACAGGAATAGTAAACATTTGATAGTTGATTGTTGCAACAATAACGTTGTCAGAGAATGTTTAGAAAACATGTGCATGTACGCCGTACGGTTATAATTTCATACACGTTTCATAAACATTTTATAAACATTTTTGTACTGTAACTGACGATTATAAATTGAACCAAATTTCGCGGTGTAAATTATGAAAACGCAACACGCTGTACAACGTGTTCGCGACATATGCAGAGATTTCTAATATAAGTAGCTGTGTATAGTACTTTACCTCGTGAAATACATGCATTGATCGTAGTCATTTTGATACATTATAGGTATAGGGCATTACGAATCGTGTATAACCGCTATCTTTATCTTCTAGAATCGTATGGTAGATGTCGGTACAATTTGCAATGTAAGGGTCCAATTCTATCGCCCTATAAGCTTTTATGAGTTGGAAAAATACTGTTTCGAGAGAATTATCAAGTCACACACGAAATATTGTTTGACATTCAATCTTCTTTCAAATGGAATATTTGAACATTGCACTTATCACGGTTTCTACAATCACGTATTCATCACACATCGAACAATTTTGAAAGCAAGATCGCAGAGAAAAACTTGATAAAAGATTTTCGTGAAAAGAAAATATATAATTATGGGCGATATTTTGCTTTGAAATTGTGATTTAAGTTTGAATGTAATAGATATATTCATTCCAATGCAGGTTCTTAAGATTTGTGAGAAATTACAGTATATAGACTCCCATTTCGTGGGAATGCGTCCCATTTTATATACGAACTCATGTTATACGAGTCACATAGATTATACATATAGGTATTATGTATGCATATGGAAACGCATATTTATAAAAGATGTAAGGGTTTATTATAAAAAATGTAAAATAAATATTAAAGATATTACAATAAAATATTTTTTATCTTACTTTAAAACAAATATTAATATTTTTCCGTCATGTTATACGAATCCGTGTTATATGAGGATCTATTGCATATTTATATGAAAAAGCAAAATATTGAATATATTATTATTATCTGCTTTGTATTTTATATGATGTTGTGTATGTATATGATGGATGGACAACTTGCTACATGCGTTATTATTATCATATTTAATTGGGTTAGAATTTTATTTTTATTGTTCTCACAATATACAAACATTATTAATTATGTGACGTCTTCCTAAATAAATTTTCTTAAAATATTATAGTTTTGCTGTTATTTTATGTCTTTACGATTTGTTTAATTTCCAATATTATCCTAAAAAATACTGTTATACTAATTTTTACTATTTTTTTTTACATTTTTTATTAAAGGACGATTAAACGTTTATGTCTCACGTATAATTATGTTAAAAAAGCAGCATGTTTTAGATGTTGAAATATAAAACTGATATGTTATTAATAACAGTAATTGTTACAGCAGCAGCAATAATAATAAGAAGTACAAAATTAATAACGTTTATATGTTGAGAAAGAGCAATAAATAATGCTTTTACTCAATTATATACAATGGCAATGAGTATCTAGCGAACAATCTCAAAATTTACGAAGACAAACGAGTAATATACATCACACTAAACAATGTAAGATAAAAAGTAGGTGGACTTGTCGCGGATATATTGTCCACAGGACAACGATACATTGTCTGAAGTCGTCCAGGAGAGATTCTCCAAATTATGGCAAGATATACAGAACAAGCTCTGCTTTCCCTTTTTCACCTCATAGCCATACGACACGCGAGCAGATCTTTTTTGCTTTATTCGAAATACCCGTTGATCCTTATCCGCGATGATCTTAATTTCTTCTTATGCGTCAAGGTTCTCGCAACCGGCTTGCACTTATTACGTTATCTGCGCGCCGCGCTGTTTCGAGCGACACGCGAACCTAATAGTGTGTAGCACAATGACGGCTATACACAAAAATCTCATACAATTTTTACAGGATGTATCGAATGCCATGCGCCTTCTCTTAGAGACCGATATTATGTAAAAATTGTTATATCTTTTTTACAGCTCTATGACTCTTTCGTTAATTCTTAATTCTTAACAAATTAATTATGCGGTAATCATATTTATTAACTTATGATTTAAATTAAATTAATAATTAGGATAAATTTAAAGATGCAATGATAGTTATTCATAATGCATCTATTTTGTAAATAAAAGATAAAGTTGAAATGTCATGAAAAACGTAATGAAGAACAGATAGTGAAATGCATGTATTTTTGAAAATTACATTTCTGCACATCTCATGATAGTATAGTGTCTCTATAATCTCTCTCTTTATTTATTAAGTTTTAAATGTTATAACTTAAATATAAACGAAGCTATTTCGAAATAAGTGCATTTTAATACCTGCGTACCAACTGTGGAATTAAAAAAGAAAAATGGCTATATTACGAGAGTATAAAAAGAGTTTGATGATGAAGTTAAAATACAATAAAGGATAATTTAAAAGGATGGAATTAGCCGTTATCTGTTACGTTGTTTTAACGGAATTCTCCGAGGCTGAGTTTCAAAAAGGGAGATAACACGGTTTTTAATACAGAGTAACGTTAATCGAAATGCGAATTTAAAATACGAGACATTCGAGAAGTTATTGCATAATTAATACATTTGTCAGCGTTTAGAATTTAATGTAGAACTTTTAAACTGCCTGTATATTTGTGTACTACGAAACGGCAGTGGCAAGGCGTAGCCCTTTCGATCCTTTTTTAAGACCTATACTTACTCGATTTTGATGTTGTTATATTTGTACATATCGTTAACGGCAAATTGGATAATTGTCATAAAAAGAGTAATCAGTAGAGATATTAAGTAAGGGTAAAATGAGACATCATTATTATAATGCGTCACTTAATATGTGGAATGATAGTCTGTATGACGTACTAACTTTGATCCTAATAAATTGACTTCATCGACTGCTCTTCACATACATAATTCATATTAAAACGAAAGAGTTACTATTGTAAGAAGAGATTACGCTTGTTAATTTTTTTAATTATTTGTGGGAATTAAGAAGGAAATTACTATAGCAGATATTGTGAATAATTTTTTATTTGATAGATTTAATTGATAAATATATCCGATAATTATGATTTGTTCGTCAAATTATTTGATCGTGTTTTGAGAATTTCTATAAAGCAGTAAAAATAATTCTGCACGATTAGTTACGTTTTGTTTGAAGCTATAGGTAATTACTTACATGCAAGTTTTGTTGAATTAAATTTTTGTTTTACGTATTGTATTATTGCACATCCATCATTCTTGGGCGAGATTGTAACTCGAATACGCGTATTGCGTATAGCGGTAGTACAGATAAATCTGCGGATTTTATTTCGAGATTAAAAAATGTGAAAGGTCGTAGTGCGCGACGTTTTTGTTGGAGCGTTACTTTGTGGTAACAATTAAGGTGCATATCGAATTTATTCACGTGCATTTCTAGCGACCTTTTGCCGTGCGAGCCATACAAAACGAATATTTTTGTATCTACGTGCACTACATAACGCAATAGATTAAAACGTGCACCGACAGGATTCTAACATGCCCCGAAGTTAAAAGAATTAGAAATCGCATTTCAATGTTTTCCGTTTGCGCGCGAATTTTTTATTCAAGATAGATTCAACAAAAATAGTTTAATAAAAATAGAAAAAGTAAGATTTTGCGGCACGATAAAATGACGTTTTGCCCATTATTCTCTTTATCAAAACGTATCGTCATCATAAGGGTAATTAAGATTAAGACATTCTGGACTGTTCGTACGTCCAGCGAGAAAAACGCAAAGGTCATACACTTTATAATATTTCTCAGCGTTATCATTAACATATCTGCAACGTGCACGGCGTGCAATAACGATCGCGGTAACGAATCAAGTATGCGTCGTACGTATCGCACGCTATTTCGGCTGGTATATTTAGAGCTTTAACTAGAGCGACACGGTTCGTGTAACCGAGTTATAATGCAAATCGCTTCGGGCATTTCTTACCGTTAGAACAATTCTGTCATCGACAAATCTCACGATGAATAATTCATTTATTACACCAGATCTGGCTAAGCACTACCTCGTTTGTCAGAATAATTTTTTTGCCGTTAGGGTAAACTCGGGTAAGATGGCCATACAGGAAAGATGGCCAACCTATGTTCTTTCAATCTAGCTCGTCATGAAACATTGAATGAACATGGGTTGGCCATCTTATCCGAGTTTACCTTATATGTGTTGATATCAATCGCTATGATATAACTGTAACATTTTTTGAAAAATCTATTGAAGTATTTATCGCAGGAAATATGACATATTTTTTCAGTTATATTTTTAGTTATAATTTTTAATTACATTCTAGTGGATTCCGGTTGAATTCATTTAAAGTTTAATTTAAATGTTCTTAAAATAAAGTTTAACAAAAGACGTTACTGAAACATATTATAGATTCACAAATTGTAAAAAATATGGTGTTTAGAGAAATTTTTGTTGAGAAAGGTTGGTCTTTAAGTTTATTAGACAATATAAAAGTTTCGTATTGTTGAAGTTAATTTATTAAAGTTAATTCGTTTTCATGTCGATTTCTCATATGATTTTTGTGTATATTACAGTATACTGTAAAAGAACTGTAGTAACGGCAATGAGAGAACAAACGAACTTCACTCGCGTGTACTTTTACGAGTGTTATACTGTTTTATCTAGAAAATGAAAAATTGAAAAAAGCTGTATATTTTACTGTTCTATAAGGACGAGTTTTGCGTTTTCAAACGGAGTTTTTTATATTGCTCGTAAAAATAGAGAATATTTTATTATTCAATTGGCCGCGATATACCAGACTGAGTAAGATTATCGTGACATACTTATTGTTCTCGTTCTTGCATTTGTAATTTTAATTGTTGCAAGAGTCACAAACTTTCCAATGTGTGTGTGTGTGTGTGTGTGTGTGTGTGTGTGTGTGTGTGTGTGTGTGTGTGTGTGTGTGTGTGAACGATACATTATTTAACATATGTATATTAATTTTTAACCTGTTAAATCATAACATCTGGAGTATAGTTTTCTAAAGCTACGCTTTAGGAACAAGATGTTAAAGACGTTCCTTGAGATGAATGCGAGGTGAATTTTCTAGAGATTCTCTGTGGAGCTTTATGTGTGCATGAGCACTTCAGAAATGCAGGTCTTACACTATGGCTTCGTGCGAGATTGCTTGCTGTTTTTCGTTGACTGGAATTTCGTTGACTACGAACAAGCGAATAAATTTAATTCTCGATCCCGAGCGATCTTCCTCTATCAAGCGCTTCGATATCTTTTAATGCTCCTTAAAATGTTATTTCTGTCTTAATTTATTCGTACGTAGATGTATTCGATTCGAAGATGCGATTTTTCTGCAATAACGTTATAGGAACAATTACAGAATTACAAGAAATTATACTAATCAAAGACGTATTGAGAACGATTATAGAAAACGTTAAGATTTTTTCTAAGATTAATTTGCAAAGAGCTTCTTTTCGACAATAATCGCTGATTTAAATTTCTACGAATAATTTGCGATAGTATTACGATGTCATCACATCCAAATGCTTTTACTGCTGCGATTGTTTTATCGGCTCGAACCGCATATTTGAATAAATTGTGCATTTTGAATCACTGCAGTACGAATAACAGAAATGGTGCGATTTTGTGCGGTAGTAGAAAAGTTCTCTTTTTTTATAGCACGTTCGACTTTTTGTGATTTCAATTTTCTATATTATTGCAAATTGCGACATATATGCAAACGTGATTTCTCTGGGTTTTTTTACTTATTCCATGGAAAAAAGGACTTGTCATTTCACAGTGACCCATTTCGCTGAAATATTGATGTATGTATATTTCCTTTTTGAAATAGACAACTTGAAGCTGCGTCCAACTATTGTTACAAAAATAGAAACCCGCTTTAAATCCGTCAATGCAACAAATTCCTGAATTAAATTTTTTTTTAATAATTCTATTATGTTTTTAATTTTTTTAATTAAATAATTTTAATGACAAATATTGAAATAACTTTTAAAGTGCAATTAAATTAAACAGGTCTTTTGAAATAATTTATACACGTACAGATGATGGTAATTTAATACTAATACTACATTATACTAATTGATAACACTCCATGTATCTTTTCTTTCTTATTTGCCGAAAGTGCTAATATTTTTCAATGATAATGTTTTAAAATATAGAGATTTCTTTGTACGAATTAATTATTTCGGTGTTCGTCGATTTGTTGTGTAAGCAAGTTCCTACGTAATTAAAAAGGGAAAATCCATCAAAACTACACAAGAAACAGTACATTTCAAAATGGCAAAATGCATCTGTCTGAACCGAATAAATTTTATTCCTGCTTCCTGATATTAGGTCCATAAACTACCTGCGATATATGATAGTGTCAGCAAAGTCAGTGGTTCGAAGCATGAAGTTCATAAACGCAATTTACTTTAGTACACTGTACAAGCGTGTGCAGTGGTAACATATGGTACGCGAAGGGTTAAGCTAAGAGCAGCAAATGTACAATGCATTTATCAGGTTCGTTGCATGCAGCTGCTGCTGAGAAATTTTTATTTCTCAAATAAAGAAACTAAATTTTTAGATTGTCGTAAACATACCGCAAAATAAACGCACATATACAGCTTTATTTAATATCTTTTTATATACATATCGTACCCCGAGAAGAACACTGTCACAACTCAAAAATATACAATTCTCAGGATAGAGGAAAAACAAATTTAATTGAATTTCTTTTAATTGTGAGATAACTAACGCAATATTTGCGACATTTTGTTATAATAAAACTTTTACTGTTTCTTGAAGAAGTCTGCTGTGATTCACTTGTCAATTCACTTTATGACACTATATATTCATCCAGGAAACCATAACCGGTTTAAAAGAATAACGATATTTCTGCTTCATGCAGCGGGTTTCGTATATATATATATAGACTTGTGACACTATTATAGTACATACACGGAGAGAATTTTCTCTTAAAATTTACCCTGAAATCATGGTAGTTGTGGGACAACATGTACCACCAAGAATTTTATGTGAGCTATTCTGATTAATATCCACCATAATAAGAAATATTAATATCTATTTCATTAAAATATAAAATAGATTTGATTAATTTTACTAAAATATATCTAGGAAATTTCAATAATTTTTCAAAATTTACCAATCTGCATGGTAATTTTTATCACATTGTTTGTAAAATGTCTTTTGTATATTTTAAAAATTCCTTGGTTACCAAGTTGTCCCAAGTTTGTAGTGAATTTAAGGGTAAAATATAACAAAAAATTCTCTCCGTGTAGGTAACATTTCAGGCATACCTTTTATGGGCTTAACTCAAAATCGAAATTTTTTGAGTTGTGACAATATTTTTCTCGGGGTGCGATATGATATTCGTCGTACATTAATTAACTTCCAAAATATTTGAATTATGTTTGTACATTCTATAATTATAATTATACTTGTCGTTGGCAAAATTAACTATTTTTAAAAGATGTGATTTAAGTAACTTGTCTTTTTTTTATTCTTGTTTGAAACACCCGTTTTTATAAACGTGATTACGAACATTTGAATATCGAATCATACATATGTATACTGTGGCTATTTCCGTCTGCAGAATTTATACATTTTTAAACTTTTATAATCTCATTTTGCAGAAAAATCTCGTTATCTTAGATTCGTATCTTAACTTTGAACTTTGTTCTTATTTTCCTAGAACTTTTTGAATCAACGAACCAAGAGAATTCTTAGGAATCTGTATTTCTATTTTCTTGAATTTTGGAAATTCTAGCATATTTTATGATATATTATGTAAAATCTTAAACGCTTAAATCTCCAGATTCTATCCTTTAGTAGATAAACAATTGCCATTTATCTGAACTGTCAGCATTCTGCGATTCACAAGCTTTGAACGCTTCCGGTTTAAAAGCTATTAATGCTATTATAGTCTCGACATTTTCCATATCAGAACTTTCATCTCTGATTTATATATATATGATATATATCTCCGAAATCTATCTATTTTATGTATCTAAAAAACGTTGAAATAACATCCACATTTGTTACAACCTAATAATAACATTTAACGTTTTTACTTGATAGCAGCATTAAATCTATATTTTTTTACGCAACTATTGATAACGTCATTTTATTTTCTCATCTGACTGTCGACTCGATTGTAATCTATGAAAAAGGTTTCATTATCTTGAAAACTTTCTTTTACGGTGCTTTCAGAAATAATCGGCTCTCGCAGCCTCATTTTTCCCACGCGGATAGATCTATCCCGTGGTGCTTTAAATTCAACGTTGCGACGGGTATACTCACCGCGAAACCGTGTCACTTCTTTTAAATCGTATCGTGCACTTAGCAGTAACCTTCTTCGGCGTAGTACGCATTTCTTGCCTCTTTCGCTATTTCTATTACGTGGATTTTCTCTACGCGGATCGAGAAACACAATCGTGTCTCGCGCTAAGTGCACGAATCGTCTAGTTGAACGAAGGTACGATTATCTTACGGCTGTAATGGTTCGATTGATTGAGTATTTAATGAGCTCAATCAATTGCTCAGATTCCTACTATACAAAAAAGTCTTACGTACTTTAGCGTACGTAACTTTTACTTTGGCGATAATTGCTAAAAAGATGCATGAGTAATCTTATCTTTTTATACAGGCTTCTCCATTTTTACTGAATATTATTGCGATTAAATGCTTGATTAAATTTAATTTTGCATTTTTCTGATTAAATTGAAAAAAGATTTCGAATTTTAGGTTGTAAACTATAATTTAGTAAAACGCAAGAAATAGGGCTTGATCTATGAGGGCTCTCCAACACCACTTCCGTCGATTCTAATTGAGCAGTCTTTCTTTTGTACAGGTGTTTTCTGCATATAAAATCTAACGCTTGCTTTAATGAATCTACAACGGAGTTAATTCTTTAATTTTTTAATGAGTCTTTAAATGAGTCTTTTAATGAGTCTTTAAAAAACGTGAGAAAAGACCGCGTTATTGCCATGTTTAATAGAGGATAACTGGCCCAACTGAGTTGATGAGATTAGGGTCTGTTCGTTGGCTGGCACGCTGGTTAGTATTCGACATAGAGAATGACGAATCTCAGAGGGACGGCGAGCTTAACGTGCCCTATTTTGGCCCCATGAGATCAATGCGCGAAAATTAAAAGCCCCAAGCAGAAAATAACGAATCCTGATGGATCTTTCAGACTTCCCGATAGTAGTCATTTCACTAGCGAGGTAACGACAGTCACCTTTTCTTAAATTTTTTCATAATGCAAATTTATGCAATTTTTTGTTCATATATTTTTAATATTTAAATATTCGTCTATTATTAAGTTATAATATTCGTTTTATTAAAAAATACTTATCTATTTTATTATACGATGGACAGACTAACTGTTAGCGAAACGAGTGTATTAAATAATTAATTTTCGAATTTGGGATTGATGAGAGATCTACAGTCCTGAAAATAATTTCTTATACGAAAACAAAAGTTAGGGAGTAAAGTACAATCATTTTTAATCATGTTATTACTTCAAAGAAACCATCATTACAAATTATGAATTTTTTCAATTTTTAATTTTTATTTTTAATAAAAAGAATAAAATCTTTTCTCAAAATATACTAATTGTAAGTTTGTGACTTTAAAAATTGTATAATTGTCGTTTATATTGTCAAAATCACTGCTTCCGGGAATCCGGGATTTAATTTAAGAGAACCTATACGATTTAATTCTGGGTCCCTATAATGGAGATCTTTAATTTTCAACGGAGCATTGAAAATAATCTTCCACGATGAAGATTGTTACGACTCCTTGGCGGCAGGAACGTATTTGTTAACGTTTATTTGACGCAAGGGACGCAAACGACAATGCAACAATCGCGTCCAAGAAACAACGCTTTCATGTTTGCAATTACTTCTAACAGTTATTTATCGCGGAATGTACACGGAGAGAATTTTTTGTTATATTTTACCCTTAAATTCACTACAAATTTGGGACAACTTGGCAACTAAGGAATTTTTAAAATATACAAAAGACATTTTACAAACAACGTGATAAAAATTACCAAGCAGATTGGTAAAGTTTGAAAAATTATTGAAATTTCCTAGATATATTTCAGTAAAATTAATCAGGATATTAATCAGAATAGCTCACATAAAATTCTTGGTGGTACATGTTGTTCCACAACTACCATGCATGATTTCAGGGTAAATTTTAAGAGAAAATTCTCTCCGTGTAGTGTAAACATTTTTTTAGCGAATATTTAACACATTCACGTTCAATATCGAACGAATCGAGAACGAAATAAAATATTGTTTTGCGAATACTAACTTCGCGATAACCCGATAAGCTCAAGTCGCGAATGTTTCGTAATAATTTTCATAACATATACACGCGATTGTCACATCTGTGATTGTCATGTCAATTTCAATAGTATAATAGGACAAACCGAGCAGTCGTGTGTATGAGATCTAATGTCCGCTTTTTTACTCTCAACGGTGAGATAGCTTCATGAGCCTTAAAAAATCGCAAGCAAAAACCACGTTATTGCTGTGTTCAATGTAAGATAACTTACCCAATGATTTGACCAGGTTGAGGCCCTTTCCCCAAGTGGCACATTGGTATATATCTGACACAAAGAAGAAGGATTCTCAAAGTAGAGAGCGAACTCCATGAGTTCCATTTCTCTGTCGTGCTCCATAGGATCAATTCGTGAAGAAAAGTTAAGTGACCCGTTGAACGTTAAAGATCCCAGAAGGGAACGAATTCCGAATCTTTTGAATTGCTCGTATATAGCGATCATTTCGGCAGCGAATCAACGGAGGTCACCTTTTTCCAAATTTTTGCATAATATAATATTATGCAATTTTCCCGTATCTTTTCGTGATAACTTATATTCATGCCCATTGTCCCATAATGGACATCAAAATTTGCGCGAACAAATATGTTCTTCCATTATCCATTTGTAATTAAACATTATCAACTACGTTATATCCATGTTTACTATTTTTTTTATCATTAAAATAGCATTAATATTAACATCAATGGAAGAACATTTAATGAGAAGAAAAGATTTAAAATTTTCTCTTAAAATATATCAATTTCGTGACTTAAAAAATTGTATGTGATTGTTGACTTATTGCCGAAACCACTGCTCCCGGGAATTGCCGAGAAAACTTGAGTTTAATTCCAACCTTTCCACGGGAATCCTCAATTTTCAACGGGGCACCGAACTAAGTATTGCAGATGGATCTCGTGGGAACCGACGAGAAATAACTGTGACAGTTCACTGTGAAGATTGTCACGATTCTATGTCGAACTGCGTATTTGCTTACACCTATAATACCTGGCGCGAGAGACAGCATCACCAAGGTCCCTTCGCTGAAGCAGCGATCGCATCGAAGAATGAGGAAAGAACGCCATATTCGCAATCCTTTTTAACAAATATATATTTGTGGAGAATAATTTGAGAAATCATTAGGAGAATATTTGACGTGATATGCGAAATTCACGAATATATTCCAAAGCGAGATAAAAGTTTTTATTAATTTACGCGAATTTTAATTAATAACGACCAGTGATAATTTCGAGCCACGAATTTCGTAATAATTTTGTATCTCTCCACTCTCGCGATTCTGGTAATCTCAAAATTGCGAATGTCAAGCTTCGCGAATGAGAAGTTAATATTTGAATAGTTGGCCTAATTTCGAGTTTTGACAGATTTAATTAATACATTTTTATATTATTTGTCAAAATTTGCGATAATTCTTGATGCAAAATTTTGATTTAATTTTTTCGCATGGCATTTATTAACAATCTTTTCTACTAATGATATAAGCTACCAAAATGTTTGCAAAATTTTAAAATAATTGAATTTTTCCCACTTGTGGCCTCAGTATATACTTAGCGCCTTTTTTTACCTTTGTAAAAAAGGTATTTTTTACTGATTTAAATTAATTATAAAACAGGTAGAAGCTATAGATGGGAGTAGAGCTAGGAGTAGTTGTTTCATGGTAGAGATATAGTGCAATTTGAGAATAAAGCAACAAAATAATACTAAACAAATATGTCCTTGTTTTTTATTTTTTTTTCGTTATTTTATGTGGCTGTGCTAACGTTAGATTAAGCTAGCACGCAGCCACTGTTTTTTACGAAATGAATGCAGCAACAAAATCCGGAATATAGAGCAATAAATTAGCAACCAAAGAGCACTAAATTTCTGTATATGTTTTCTTCGATTGTGCTAAAATGACTGTCAACTATATATAGACGTTATTCCGCGAGCTCATCTCAATCCGGAAATAATGGATACATTACATTCGGGTAAGAACCCACAACGCACGATACGAAATAGACTCGATTTCAAGCAATGTTAAAATAGTACCATAAATATCGCGATTAAACAATAATTTACAATCCTCAGACCTTGTCGCTATCTCGTTCTGTAATACTTTTGCAATAGTTCTTGTATGAACTGAGATAGAAATAACGTGAAATATATATAATTCTCTTCGAAAAATTATCGTTATCTCGATACGAATTGTTAATCTAAGAAGTTGAACACGCTGACTGATATACGCTCTAAATATTCATAAGAAATAATTATATTTCCTTGAAAGCGATATACGCACACGATAACGCATTTGTTTGAGCGTTGCCATGCTATCGTGTGTATATATCCGGCAGCGCGGTGACTTTGTATAAACAATAACACGTTGTACGTGACAAGCCAAGTTTACATACCTACCAGAAATATCGAAATATTTCATACGTTATGATATAAATTCATATTGCATATTCCGTTTCTTATGCTTTAAATTAGCTATCGGATTATCATCGGATATTAAATGACAATTATTTGAAGTGTTAAATTCACCTTATTTTAGTGAAATAATATATATGTATATTATATATATAAATTTATTATTGTTACTTTATAACAAATTTTATAGCGTTCTGAGAGAAATAAAATTATGCGTAATTTTAACAAGTAATTTTACTAAGTGATTGTCAATTAATTACAGTCACACACGTAATGTTAGAATATGATGATTGCATGGGATTTTACGAGTGGCACTCCCTTAATGCTAATCCGTCTTTATTATGCTTTTTACTACACACCGGAAAAATGTAATATTGCAAAATTACCTTTTCTCAAAGAAGATAAAAAAGGCAATAAATGCTGCATTCATCAAAAAATATATTGTACAAAGAAGTATCATATTAATACATATTTCAATAAAGTAAAAGGAAATTTGAGGTAAAAATATTAAAGTTCAAAAAGTATTTTGCATATTTTATATTATTCAAATCTGTTTTTCCTAGAAAAGTGAAAAGAGAGGGTATTTTGTTATACAAGAAGGCGTTAAATTTTCTTTACTTTTAATTAACTCGTTCATTTTCTTTGGTATATAAACACGCGATCTTTTTAAATCTTTAAAAACCTTTTATCTAGAAATACATTTTGCAAATTTCACATTTATATTAAACTTTAGATGGAATTTGAAATGTAAAATATAAGCTCTGTTTGCAGTTGAGAATTTTTCAAAATCATTACTTTATTGTAAGAAAATTTGAATATACTAATATATTTAAATAATATGATATGTGTAAAATACTCTTTCATATTTTATTATTTTTCTTAATAGATTGATTTTTATCCAGAGTGCTTTAAATTCAACGCTTCGGTGGACGCTGGCAAAACTGTATCACTTTTAAATTGTTTTGTTGTACTTATTGTTAGCATGTAACATTCCTCGGCGTAGTATGCATTTCTTGCTTCTTTCGTTGTCTTTACTACGAAAGGTCTCTACGCGAGAATGAATCTCATAGGAGCGAAGGTTTTCGTTTGTGCTCGTATGTGATCGCACGTGTGGCTCTTTACTGACTTTATCTCTTTCTCTTTATTTCTCAACGATACAGAAAGATCTACGATAAATTCCGTTCCTGCGGCATAACGATGGCGATGTCGCAGGTCGATGTTTTTGTTCCATTTATTCCTTGACAATGCCCATATCTTTAAAAACATTTATATAAGATATATAATTTCTTTGGTTTTCTCTGTACGCCTGCGTTTGCCAATTGCGATAACGAACTGTGGTAGAAAGGAAAATGTTTAAAAGAGTTAAAGCGCTTCTTTGTTTCTTTGCATAGAGAATGTATTTTCTATATTTTAAAGACTAATCTACAATGTGTTCTTTGCTTCCTGTTTTCTGTTCTTAACCTCTTTGCGACTATCTCGTATTTCGCAATTCTGTCGCGTAACGTGATGTTTCTAGTCTCTTCTGAAGTTCGTCAATTTTTATCTTGGGCGACAGAGAACAAAAAACATCGCGTTACGCGACGGAATTGCGAAATACTAGATAGTCGCAAAGAGGTTAAGAGCAAAAAACAGGAAGCAAAGAACACATTGTAGATCAGGCTTAAATGTCTTGTTCCTTGTTTTTTTTATAGTTGCACTTATTCAAAAGAAATACTTATTGAAATCAATGTAACTTGAAATGCTGATTTAAGAAAATCCGTGTTTGTGTGTCTATAGATAAATAAACACGATACATACAATAATTTTTTCACGCAAAGTTATAAAAAAATTGTCAAATCTTCAATATCTTTCGTTAACTAAACAATGTTCTATAAAATATTTTGCATGGGAAACAAGATTTCCGTAGCAATGAATCGAGAGAAGATCCTTGTCAGTTTGATTTGGTTGATTTAATAACGTTAACAATATTCCAATTGAAACTGCCTTTTATATTTATCAAATTGTTATGAATTATTTGCCGCGTTAAAGAATTCCTATACGCGATTGATACCACGACATCACGAACGGCAATGTTAATACAAAGCTGCGAGCAATTACGCCGCTTATGTTTCATACACGATAGATGCAGCGACATACACACGTTCTACTCGCTAAATATCACGTCATATCTTCTACGTAATTGATAAAGGTTTTTTTTCTGCACACGAGCAAATTGATGTCAAATGAAAGCGTGCAATGTCAAAGAAGAGCCGTACGCATACAACGATACGTCGCGCATTCTCTTGCAGTATGAATTCACGCACGACATAACGCGGGCCCTCTACCTTCCTCTCGTGCGATCGACAATCGCTGGTGCAGAAAATTAAAAGGCCATTCGGAAAGAATACTGGATGCGCGTTCCAATTTTTTGGCAAGCGAGTTATATGGATAGATAGATTCGTCGCGACGGATGCAAGGTTGCATCATATCGACGTAGAAGCAATTTAAAGCTACTCCGCGACAGCTTTTAATTGAAAGTAGAAAATTACAAATGTTTTGATACGTGACGTAATCGATTTAAATTTTGCTTCAAGAAATAGTTATTTTTATTAATCATACAACATAATAATTATTATTCCGCTCATAATACGCACACACACACACACACACACACACACATAAAATATATGTATAACTATTTTGTACTTCATAATTGATATTGTAATATTGTAACACTGATATGTGTTCTATAAGTACGTACATTTTATAATGATAGAATATAAGATCAATTTTTATGTACATTTAATGCTGTGTGACTGTCCGTTCCTTGTTTCTTAATACTTTAATCTCATTATTTTATATGCGTTCTGAATATTATGCGTATAATTATTTTTATTTTACAAGGAGTTCTCCATAGGATTATCTTTATTTCACAGAAAGTTCTCCAAAGTTTATAATAAACTCGTAAATTTTTTTCTCTGGTCTTTTGACTTTTTCACGTTTTTCGCCGGTATACGTGAAACAGTTTTCTACTTTAATATTTCCTCCTTTTACGCTTGTTCAGGATATCCTGCATGGTTGTATTTTTTCAGTTATTTCTTATTCTCTCGCTTTCCCTTTCTTTTTTCTCTCTTTCTCCTTTTCTCTCGTTTGCTCGATATAAAGCACATGACAGGATTAGTTATGTTAAACTTCATGTCAGTATTAAATCCGCGTGCGTTTCTGGTGAAATTCAAACACTCGTGAAAACTAGTTTACTCTCATTGATAGTTTTCGCTGATTCGCAAACGACATGTGTATATTTTATACATATGCCATGTATATCAGAAAAATTATCTGTTACACACACACATACACATTCTCCTCTTTCCTCGTATCTTTTAAAATAAATTCAACATAAATATGTTACATAATTATTTTTATTATTTAATTATAAAATCTGTCTTTAATTGTCGAACTTTTATAATGAAATGTGAATTGAAAACAGTGAAAATATAATTGAAAATGATTGTTCCCATCTTATCAGCTTCTTAATTCCGAAATTACTTAGGCTTGTTTAGGCAAAAGATAAAATCAATATTATACCAAATGTACTATTTATTGTCAATATTAACTCACAGCCAATTGATGTATCATTTATCAGAAGAGACGAATGCATAATAACGGTGGTGAAAACATTTGAAATGTAAATCAACAAGCAAAAAGTCGCAAGTTAAAAGAAACTTCACAAAGTCCATTTTTACTATACCAATATTAAATTACTCAGATAAATATTGGACTTCCGAGATATTTAGACAGAATGAACCGTTCTTAAATGATGGTAACAAATTCATAAAACAAAGGACAAAATTTATAGTTTATAAATATATATTAGATCTATTTTAGACAGGATATCCTACCTTAGAACATATACGCACGTATTCGTATTTTATAGTGCTTTATAAATATTTCCTGAAATGTACGTCAAATAACTCAGCATTTTGTTTTCGTGCGCGGCGCTATATATGTTTATGCAAGCTAGGTCGCCGCGCTATTATTTGCGCGGCAAGTCTCGTGTGGGAAGATAGAGTGCCGCGAGCCACTCCGTGTGTCATCGCGTTATTATCTCACGAAACGTGATTGTTTCCTGTGAACAGTCAGCAATTATCAGTCGCTTGATTATCGTCCACGATTAGCGACTCGTAAACGAATCGAGGCGGCAACTACTTGTCGAAGTAGATATCTCGGGATTTTGTCATTCGGAGTAGAGAAAGAGAGAGAGAGAGAGATCGAAGCGGTAGAGGGGACGATGTTTATATAGATTATACTTTTATTATGATATTTGCAAAAACGATATTTCTTAAACGGATTCGAATATATCGCGTTTTATTTAAATGCCATATCTAGTGATTTAAATAATAGAAAAGCGTATCAAATATGAATTTGTTAATACTATATGTACATTTCGCATTAAGCTTCCTTTAATACGTATATTTCTGGATTTAAGTATTCGAAAATGTGTGTAATACTATATTTTAATTATATATTTTTAGACATAAATTATCGCGTCTTAATTAGTTGTTGTATCGTATTGCACGATATCAAGTTGAGGTATTTTAATAATTAGTCCGCGATCATATAGTTAATTTTTTTGCGAATTTCGAATATTTTGTGCAAACGCTGTGAAAGAACAACGAAAGCTTATAGGAGATATTGGGCGATGGCGTGCCAACCACGGGGTGAATAGTTAATTTATTATTTTATTGAAACTTTGATACTTGCGAGGATTGATTTACAATTATTTTTATACGTGCGCAGTAATTATTTTGTAATTTTGGTCATCGCTATATTTTTGGATATATTTGTCTTTACAGGTCAATGTTCGTATCGCAATTCCGCCGCTGCGCATCGTATTGGTGAGTGACAAATTATATACATATCTTGTTTTAATTTGCGAGATAATGGATGCGAAAAGCATAGGCAAATATAAGTACGTAAAGATGTATATGCAGGGGCACACGGTGCATGATTTTCCTGCTGGATTGCTTGCGATCTAGTAAATTACAATAATTGCACCACTCAACACTCAGGATTTCTAGTAATTTACTAGATCGCGAGCAATCCAGCAGGAAAACGTGCTCCGTGTGCCGCTGGCTTAATATATATGATACGTTATAATACGTGAACAACAAACCACCTATTGATTCTGTTCCAAAGCCGCGAGGAAAACGCTTGGAAACGCGTATCGTTCGCACGCAAACGATGCGCGAAAAATTGTGTTTACGTTCTTTTTTTTCCATTTCACGACTACGGGGTGCGGGCTTGCCCTAGGTAGTTTCTCTCCGCAGCTGCGGCTCGATTGCGGTGTAGGCCCACATTGCGTTCGGAGCTCACCAGCGAAGCGTTAATCGATATTAATTACATCACACGATGACTCGCGGGTTCTGTCATTTGAATCCGTTTTCAGCTCTGTTGACCCGATGCGGAACGAGTGGCATATGACTATTTGGCTTCCCGCACGAAATCGCATGCCCGGCGCAGTGTACATTGATAATCGATTTTTGATAGAGCGAGACAGATATTATTTGCATGGGAATTGACATTGCGCCAGACAATTCGACTTTTGATGTTTTGTAACGAAACGTGACGCGTTCGGGATTTGAATCGAAGCAAACGTCGCGTCTGTATCGTCAGACACGGTAAAGTAGGTCTGTAATGCAAATTACTTATCTACATAAAGAAAGTGCACAAATACAAAATAAACAAATATAAAATATAAAGTAAATATAAAAATATCTGAAAATCTTTCCAAACTCGGTGCATTGTATGTTGTTTAAAATTCATAGAATCTGAAGATTGAATTTACACCATTTTCGAAATTGCTCGTATGACAGAAAATGCCCCATCAAAATATGGCATATCGAATGTAATTGTCGTGTACGCGACCATCTAGATTCGCATCAACGAAATCAGACTGTTTCCGACAAAGTTCTCGACAGTTAGTTATACATTTGATTCCACCTACATCGTGTTTATTAATCCATAGGTTCGTTATCTCGTTTACAAGACCTGGGATATTACAACAGTGATTTACGACACACGTTTATCTTCGTTAGAGCGCGAAATCGCGCTGAATTTCTCACTGCTTAGCGTCAGCGTAAAGTCATGCGCAGAGTAAGTTCTCCAATCATAATTTTTCTAACAGTGGATATCCATTCATCACTATCAACAATATACGACTAATATTAGATTTTTTTTCGAGATAATTTTTAATCCTTGCTTCCTGCAATTATTTCATAAGAAGAATTACGAAAGAAAAAAATTCATAAATTAACATATAATAGATACATACAATTGTATAACTAAATCTTTTTTATGTATCTTATTACGTTTTCCTAATCCCCTTTCTGAAATGTACATCATGAATATATTATGGATATTAATAATGTCTATGTTTCCAATAATGTAGTTATATTTAAATATAGTTATTATAGTTCTTTACTGGGGAACTCTCTTTAACCGTTTTCGATTATAATAAGTCTTTGCATTGTGTTATAGAGAGAGGAAAGTAAGAGATCCAATTTCATTAATGTCTTAACCAATATAATAATTTAATGTTGCTTTATTTTATCGTTATAATATCGGGATAATCTTAGAAAGTTATGTATTTGTTCCAATTTGTTTTTATTTTGGTTATTATGTACGACAGTAAAATATAACACTCGGCATATATTTTTTATATTAGTTTTTAAATACCCGGTTTTAGTACCACATCGAAAAAGACAATATGATATTAATGTAATTAACTTTTTACTATTCTTAAGAATTAATTCTTTTTGACGCCATGCAGATTTTGTGCTATTCTGAAAGAGTAAAATAACGGAACGAAAGTTAATTAAATTGGTCGCGTGTTCTGAAATTTACGTTATATTTTTTCTGCAAGAGAGATACTGTGCTTTGTATTGTACATAGTAACTGTCCAAAAAATAACTTCTCTCTCCCATTTCTAGGAAATTGGAGATCTAGTGCATACGTGTCATTTTGACCTTTTAACTACAATCCTGAAAGAAAACTGTAATAAAGAAACCGTTATTATTTTTTAAAAGCATAAAAATTTGAAGTATGAAAATTTTACAAATATGGTTTTTTCAACAAATATCGACGTTTCAGTACCTGGTTTAAACCAATATTAATTTGGTTTTATAACGATGTTTGAAAACATGGCTTTGAAATCGTTGAAAAATTTTTAGTAATTTCACGTTTTGACGTTACAAATGAAAATCGAGTAAAAACAATCTTCATGTTTGCTTTTGATAATGGAAACATGATTTTGTGCATGGCACATTTTCCCGTGTCTACAGCATCGAAAATTTAGCTTGAAACTATATTTCAAATGAGATTTCATTAAATATAAACTCATGGAGAATAATCCATGTTTCACGTATAATACAAGTAGATCAAATCAGTGACGTTTAACAAGTATATCGGTAATACGACGCACACGAGTGCATACATTATAATGTTTACATATACAACTTAAAATCAATAACTTAATAAGCGATGATTATTTTGTTTTCTTTCTTTCTTTTTTACTATTCTATTTGCGATCAGAGATAGAAATGTGCAAAAGTTGTTGAACACAAGAACACTCGAGGTGATCTTTTTTTTTTAACTTCAATGCGCTTGTGATAAACAGGAGTTTGATATTTCATGAAGTTCCACCGCAGGACCCTTCGCAATGAAAACTCAACGCAATGTCTGTTCCGCGTAACTCGCGACAATTCTCGCCGTGGTAAATCTTACCGCGAAACCGTAACCGTAATCCTCAAGCGGTCTCGCGTTCTTGTTACACGCGTGCAGCGCGTGCGGCGGTACCTAAAGCTGCTCGTACGACAACGATTAATTAACATTAGCGGACACCGTCACCGTCGTTTCGCGTCGCGTCGCGTCGCGTCGCGTCGCGTCGCGTCGCGTCGCGTCGCGCCGATGGTGTCAGATGCGACGGAAGGTGGTGGAGAACGGAACTCCGGTAGGAGGTGCCGAAGAGCGGCGGAAGATACGTAATCGTGCGGGCGCGAACGATAGAGACGGAAGCGACGGAATGATAGGCCGAAAGAGAGGGAACGGAGAGAAAAGCGCACACACAAGGAGGTGGGAGCTTTCGCGGGCCGAGGGAAACTATCGGCGGGGGAGCAGCAGGGGGCGGTTGGAAAGGAGGAGGGAACGCTGGAGGCCATGAGGAGCCTTACGGCGGTGGGGACGGGTGGCGGCGGCGATGGTGGCGGCGGTGGCGGCGGAGGCCGCTTGTCGTTCAACACGCAGGATCAGTCTCGGGGAGAGAGACCTCGCTCCGCCGCTTTCGCCTCGCTCTATCTAGTACCTCCACCGCACTCGTACACGCTGGATAACGCGCCGTTCTTCACGCGCCTGAGTAAAGAAAAAAAAATAGTAACGCGAGTTCACCGCGTCCAGTAGAGTCCGGCGGAAGATCGCGGAGATCTCGACGAACGCACGGTGGTGCGGCGCCGGCGTTCTTTCGCGTCGGTGGACGGAAAGCCTGTTGCGAGTCGCTTCCGTCGATCCGTCCACTTTCTCGGCCTCCCCGCGCTCCCTTTCTCCCTGACGTATTCCCGTATCAGGTATTAGAAGGATTCCGTCTAGGCGCCTTTTCCCTTTTTTTTGCCCCGATATTTCTCCTTCGCCGACGAATCGATCCCCGGACGTGTCGCGGTGATCGCGTCGACTGTTGTTGTTTATTACGGTCAACGAGGAGAGTCCGATCGAGGGACGCGGAGCGAGAACGAAAGAGATAGAGAGAAAGAGAGAGGAAAATCGCGAGGAAGCTAGAGAGGAGTTTCTCCTCTCGCGTGCGTTCTCGTTCCGTCCTCTTTGATCGAGCACGCATCCCTTCTGCCGGTCGACGAAGAGATACGAGGGAGAATAGTGGGTACCGCGTGTAAGAATCCATGCCACGCCGTTATCCGCGCTATCAACTCGAAATGGCGATCTCGGTGTTGTAAAGTAGCGTAGAGCGCTACACAATAAATGGAAAATAATGAAAGAGAGAGAGCGAGAAAGAGAGAGAGAGAGAGAGAGAGAGAGCTAAAAAGGTAAAGACCACTTAGGAACGTGCGCTGACGTTTAAGCCGCGACATAGTACGCTCTGGAGTAGCGACCCGTTTCCCTACAAGGACGTGAGTGTAAGACTAATTAGCGAGGGACACTAGCACAGGGACGAGAGGAGAGAAGAGAGACGGGGGATGACTGGGAGCACCGACACAGCCGGGTTGAAGTGCCGAAGACAGAAGGGAGACTTTGTGTTCGCCGGTATGTGTCCGGTGGTCCTCCAAGGCATACTGAGGAAAAGGGCGAGAAAATCCCTCGATTTTTCTCCGTCTTTTCTCCTCTTCTCTCCCGTTTAGTTTCCGGAATTCGCGAGTAAACTGTCGAGCTGGCGAACGTCGAGTATACGAACGAGGCTGAGTCGCTGTCTAAGCGTTTTAGAACTGACGCCTCTTCGGATGAGACTAGGCAGGATAGAGCAACGTTGCGCCGTGCCCTGTTTCTGTTACCCTGTTCTGTTGAGAACTTTCCGAAGTCAGCTCATACATTCTGCACGCAAAGCGAATGAGAAATAAATAGTTTAAAGGGAATTAAGGTCGTACGATTAGATCTGGCTTTCTGCTCACGTCAGACTGCTGATTTGGAAGATTAGTCATTTCGTGATGGGTCGTTCGGCGAGAGTTTTATCAAAATAAATCATGCAAGAATCATATGTGTTTGAAAAGTTTTTGGAAGCGAATAGGAACATGAACGACGTGAAACAATAAACTACAATAAAGGAATTTCCCCCATTTATATTCGTTATTATATAAAATAGTATTACATTGCCTTTCGTTTTTTTTTTAATTTGAAATACAATATCCTTTTTGATTCAATATCCTTTTGTTTTTCAAATAATTTTCAGATTTACGAATAATATTTTTTCGCAGCTGCGAACTTTGAACTTTGCACTCCAAAATGAGAAAAGTTCTCAGAATGTCGCTTTCAATCGAAGTATCGAGCTACACGTAAAATATTATTAAACTGTGACAGGAGTAATCAAGGTAAACTACTGCCAGTTTTTGTAATATTAAATACTGCGTTAATTAAACTTAAGATTAACTTCTGGCAAAGAGAAAATTGAATGGAAATTACTTATGATAGTAAAACTCCGCGGTTTCCACAGAACTTCCGGGAAACACGGAATGAGATTCTAGAGACTGATTTATTGCGTCGTATCTATTTATACCGCGATAATAATTACATCGATAAGCAACTTGTTTCATCCTATTTTTATGCATACAACACATCCCACGTTGATACGTTGATACGTAAATACGAGGAAAGAGAAACCATACGATACACCGGAATCGCATTCCTCTCCCGTTGTTACATAAATAAGCAATTCCATCGTTCCAACGCGTCTTATATCAAACACAAGAAAAAAAGAGAAAAGAATGGCATCCGGATCACGATCGATTCAGCAGGCCTGTTGCTCCGACGGGCTTGAAATCTTAAGCGCTGCCATATATTAAATTCGACCCATACATGGCTGTGTACAAATATCCGTCGATCCCCGCGCTTTAAGCCCACGCTTAAACTTTAAGCACGAACGGTTAATGCAACCGGACGGGGTAATGGGTTAAACGCGGCTTGCTCTCTCTCTCTCTCTCTCTCTCTCTCTCATACATATATATGTATATATATATATATATATATATACATATATATTATATATCTCTCTCTTTCTCCATGCAGCTGCGGCCCTTTATCGGCCACCACCGAGACGCTTCGATCGATAGCGCGCGAATATGCAATACGCAAAAAGCAACGCGCTCTCGAGCCTCGTAGCTCGGGCAGCGGCATAAAATTGTACGCGTCGCCGTGATGTCCACAGGACGACGAGGTGAGAATAATATGCGCTCGCGAATTGCGCGCGAGGGTGCGCGAGCCGGAAGGGGACCGAGCTTGCCACAGCAGTGACCTGCGAGCTTGCAAGCGGTACGTACGTTCGCGAGCTTAACGTACGTTCCATGTGTCGTGAAAGAGCCCGTGTCAACGGCGACGATCTCGCGGTCGCAGTTTTTCGGACGAACGACGGCTTCTCGTGAGATAATCGGTTAGTTCCTGCCAGACTGGATCTTCTGGGTAGGCTTATCTCCCGGCCGTCTCTCCAATCGTCGCGTCCTACGCGTCTTCGCAGGGCGCGCGAAAGAGCACGAGTTCGAAGAGGACTTGGAGTTTGAAGACGATCGCCTGCCATTGAGTGAACGTTATTATTATTATTTTTTTTGGACGTGCGAGGGGATACATCGTACGCTGGGAGATTCGTAACATCCGCAGATATCGTGGAATTTACGTAGACGCTGAACCGGTAAGCTTCTCCTGAGTTCATTAACGCCTCGTGACCTTTCGATTTCGGATAGAATAGAGCGAACGTAAAAAGCTCCGATATCCTCTTTATCTTCCCTCCTTTTGCCGTTCGTATATTACTCGGTAATCTATTCAATCAGGGCAGCTATCGAATTTTTAGTAAAGGTTAAAAGCGATACGATGGATATTTAAGTTTTTAAGTCGTTGTAGATGTATAGGAATCTGTATGTATAACAATAGTAACGCTGCAATCGGCGTAAAATAGACTTTACCGTATCTGTAACGTCAAAAATTGAACTCGTCGAAAATGTACTTTCTTTTTAGTTTCGCGCGGTAACGTTATTACACAAAGTTTCTCGCACAATATGACGAATGATATGTTGACTCTTCTCTACAATTTGTTTCAATATGAAGCAAAGTAGTAGGTACTACAATTTGTCCGTTATTTAAGATATCGTTATTTAATATATCATAAAGACAGCTCTGAAGTGAACGAGTAGAAAGATATAAGTATGACGATGCTTTTAGGTTTCTCGTAAAAAAAGAAATCATAAATGTCACGTTGCATGCACGATAATAATTTCTTAACGACTTTAATTCTTAAGATATTAACGAATTTAAAGTGTTAAAATAACCAGGTAACCATCAATAATATTCACGGGGCAAAAGAATCAAGAGGGAAGGTTAATTAGCGAAAAAATCCGCAAGCATAGCGTGACTTTTCTGGGGCGCTGTAAACGAAAAACGCGGATTCGCGTGCTCAAGTTGGATTTAATGTTACAGAAGAGTAAATTAGAGAATACGTTGAATTACCTCGAGTATTCGCGTCACGAAAAGTCAAGTCGTTGCTCGCATCTTGTACACTGGCCGTGATGAAACACTCCGTATATATGTTTAATTAGAATTAAGAGCTCTGCGACAGCTGCTCCAGCAAATTGAAACAACAGATTAAAATTTTGCGCTATTAATTCCGCGGTCGTTATTTTCACGATGATCGATGTGAATGTAATGAGGCAATAATCCCATTTTGCCACGTTAAAATTTTAGGAGGATTCATGATTAAAATGTGAATGTTGCCGTCGAAAACAATGCGTAAACCAAAGTAATTATTCACGTGAAATAGTACACACATTTATTTACAGAAGCACGTTTTATCGGATACAAAAATTGCTTTATAATTTTGTTGTTTTGCTCGCTAAATTTTACTTTATTCCGCTTACGTTTATGCGTGCAAATAAATATATTTTCTTGACGGGAACACAATAAATTAACATTGTCGAGTAAACGCGAACCAAAATGCCAAAGGGAGATACTTAGGCATGTTAAAGCCTTTACTACCGAAAAATCTCGAAATAGCATCCCACAGCTAAAATGAAGACAAATATATAGTTGCATACACGATGGCGATGGGATTATAACGCTAATTAGCATTGCTCTTAATATACTGTGGTTTTATTATCATGTTATATGTTTGTTGCGAAGTTATAACTGTATCTAGTATGAAACTTTTCTAATTTCTTGATAACAAATCTTGGTACTTACTCATTGTACGGGCGTTCCAATTTTTTTCTACTTGAAAACACAGCCGATTATTAACTTTATTTACACTATTTGTTGAAGTTAATGTTGAGGTAATTAAATTTATATATATATATATATATTTCATGACTGAATAAATCTCTACTGTTATATAAATACAAATATTTGTTTTAGAAGTGGCGCCCATATAATGAATAAGTACCCAAATCTTGTAATATCACCAACATGTGATTTGTTATTTGTAAGAATAATTCGACAGCGGGTAATAATCGGCGATCCCACATACTGTTTTCTATTAGTTCTCAGTTTGAGTGACGCAACTGGCAACTCTTGATCCTTGTAAAGCCGTTTTTATACAATAGCACGTTTCGTGACTTGACGTCTGAACGATTTAACACTCATCTCGTTGCGCATTAACAACGTTTCTCGTCGTTCAGCCTCCCATCGTCCCGTCTAACCGCTGCGGAGCCATGAGGCTTGAAGTGTCTGCATAATTCATAGTCGATCTCATGGCAGTAACCTCTCGTCCATCATCTTCGGCTCGTCGGCCGTTTTCATGTTCATCGCGACACACTTGCGAGGCGTCCTCGAGATAACGTCGTTGAAGGCAATCATTCTTCCGTTTTTCTCAGCTTTTCCTTCACAGGATCAACGAAATCGATGTCGAATGCTCAATACTGAAGCAGTAACTTCAAAACGGAGTTTAGAAATTGACAGATGTGTATAACGATACCTAAAATAATTTTAAATAATTAGAATGAAACAAGTAATACGCTTTTTGAGCGTAAAAATCTCTCGTTTTGAAATTAAATTGATTCCAGGTGCCACAGCTTTTAAATTTAAAGAACGTTATTCGAATTTGTTTCTGAGGATTTGGGACTTGACATTTTCTTGTTTACAAATCTTTTTTTAATTTAATTTTGTTTGGTTTTTATAAATAACTTTTATATCTATAAGAGCAGTAACAAAACATGTTCTGTCTTGTATATCTGTCTTGTATCTCTCTTACGTATGATTTGACATTAGCTGTATACATAGTTCAATTGTCAGTTATAAAAACAATGAAGATCTGGTAATTTATTTCATAAAGTTTACTGAAAATTACTGTAAACTATAATACTTCTCGAGTACAATGCTGGTGGGAGAGAATTATTAACATAAAAAATATCATATAACATAATCGGTTGAAACACACATTCAATAATATCCTTACGCATTAATTTACACATGTTAGATTTTTTTATTTCAATTTAAATTCTCAGTAGATCGCGAACTTAGAAATTCTAAAGCTATTCCACTTATACGAGTATGATACCCGTATGATACGAGCTGAAGCAGTAAATGCATATCGGTTTTTCAAACTTTTTAAGTATGGAGAAGCTGCGTTAAAGTCTAGACATGTACGCTGAAAGTAGCATAAAGTCGTATAATAATAAATTCATAGCTTATGTTTTATCTACGTTCTTTTACGTTTTACGATTACGTGGATTGATTAATATTAATTGAGCCTCACATTCGCTTTCTTTCGTGAGACTATATCAAGCATTATTCAGCTTAAAGAATAATTGTTAAAATTCTTTTCTATATTTTGTTATATTCACCGTTTTAAACATGAGTAAATGGTTAAAAAGCGACATTAATTTTGAAGCAATCAAATATTCTGTTATAATATTTTTAATAAATATAATCACACACGCATACACACAACATTTTTTGGAGATTTGTGTAAATTAAAAGAACCCTAAAAATATTTTTACTACAATATTTTGAAAATACAAGAGAGTTTTTGTGGTGTTCTCGATAGTTTCAGAAGTATATCCCATAGTCACGCTTTTTTCGAATATCAAATAAAATAAAATTTAATTGAATAAAAAGTGATATATATTTGTTTTTCATAGCATATAAATTTCTGCTTTTAACTATCTAAAAATTATTTAAAATTATTGATCGATGTTTTGTTGTTGCTGACAATTCGCGAATCGCTTTTTCGCAAGATATGTTTTGTGAGATCGAATTGGCGATAAATTCGTGCACTGATATCGAGTCCGCCGGACAGGTACTCACAGGTCGTATGCATAAATACATTTTTGTAGCATATAGGAGCAAATAGTACAAACGACGAAATCTTCGTACAGATCAGGTACCACGGGGACGAAGCGTCTGTCCTTGTTCAACTGACCCGCCGCGCTGGATCGAAAGCGATTTGAATAATTCGTTTCGTGGCTGGCTCACCGGTAACTTCTTAAAAAGACTTTCGATAGCCCCGTAAATCGCTCCAACGGTCGTTACGGTAAAGTACCCGATCGGTACGGAATTCCCCTTTGTGCCTGCTTAAACGATTTTTATTACATAGGGACGGCTTTGTCGCACAAGACTTTAGAACTACGTGAACTATTAAGGTATTTTCTACACATAGTTTCGTTACTGGTTCGCTATCCCGCTATAATACAAGTTTGCTATTTTCTATAATCTATATAATGTAGAAAACGAGATAAATAAATAAAATACATATATAAAATATATTAAATGACACGTGATGATTTTTATAAAACATTTTACCTAAGTCACACAGTTTTGATGATATGGGTGTATTAAACTTTCCATGATAATGAACTTTGAAGCGTTCTTCTTCTCCTTCTTTCTTCGTTGAAAGAAAGGAGAAGAGGAATGCTTCGAAGCATTTGTAGCGTCAAGTTGACCGCAGCCAATGAATATATACGATTTATATTAGATTCACGCGCATGTATATGTGTATGTGTGTGTAAAATATATTTTTCTATGCTTTAAGACTATTCTTCGTTACTCTCTCAATATCTACAAACTATTAGCAATACTGTTAGAATTTTTTCTGACGTATTTCCTCGTTTTATATATAACTAAAAACTCGTGCGTTCGCGTAAATATACTTGGTAGTGTTTCGCGCTGCGCGTGTACTTGGCGCGAGACACTACCGCGTCTCTTGATTTTGAAATTAAAAATTAATTTTAGATTTATTAACAACAGTATGCATAAAAGCAATTTCTTAGTTAACACCATTTTTGCGTATATAGATACATTATACTAGGAATTTTTAAACTATTTGCAAATAGTGACCTCTTATAAGTGACAACTTTATTAACATTTTTGTGACATGCTCTCTTTTTCATGCTCTTTTAATTTGCGAATTATAAAACTTTGTTAATCGACGATTGGCATCTATACAAACGGAATTAAGTATAACTGTAAATCTCGACTTCTTATTCTTTTGTAAAATAACAGTTTCCTAAGTTGGACGTGTTACAAATTGAATGTCTTATTGAAGACTTCCGTTTTCGTGCTTCACTATTCGATACCGATGTAATCGCGTGATACAAAAATTGCGAGCCACGATATTCGATGACCGCATCGCTGGACTAATAACGGAATGAAGGTAAAATCTGGCGCAACCTCGCCAATTCGACTTCTATCGTATCTAGATGGATCTTGGCTCGTATCGAACTATATGGCAGTTACCCTTGACATTCTAGCGCTAGTCGTTTCTAACTGGATCGCCATCATTGGACGTGATTGGATGTATCATAAGTCAACGATTTTGAATAATTCATCTTATCGAATGCGACAAGAATAAAGAGTTACAAAGCATATGATGTCGATCATGCGACACGCAATTTTAAACAGTATCAGTTTGTTTTTGAATAATAAGTAGGCAGATTAAAGTACTTTTTATTTGTTTGTAGTATTTTACAATTTTGTGCATAAAATAATAGTTACAGACGTTACAATAATATTCTAGTCTTATAGAAAATTTACAAAATATAAGAGATTTATCTTTAACATCGTATCTTTAATATCTGATTTTAACATCATGATATATCTAATATTACACATTACGAGTAATACAAACAATAATTGAAATAAATCCAAGAAATTTACATATAATTTATAATTTGCAACATTTGTTTAAATCGTAACTTTATAATAGAGGATAAGAAGGAGATCAAGCAAGCTACATGGATTTTTCAAAAGTGTTGGCTACTACTTGTTAATTTAATTAATTTGCGATCATATTTTTACGCACTCGATAGCAACGTCAAACGAAACAATTTTTATCCTCGTTTTTCGAGGCGAGCCATTTCAAAGGATCGATACCGGAGCATCTAGCACGACAGCAGGATTTAGTGCGGCCTTGAGCTATTGATCCTAGCCACATTGTACGTGGATCTTTTCTTACGATTTACTTGGGGGCATTACACGTGCGAACGGCCCCGGCCGGTCCGTATTGAGAACTCGCTTTAATCACATTCAGTGCAATCATGGTATCAACGCATTACGACACGTAGCTATTGTATCATGATCGGATAATGACGATCGATTAATCATAATAACGTTTATTTTACGCGACGTCCGTTATTCAAACAAGATTATTCCCCTCGCAAGTCTGTATATATACTCGAAGTGACGTGCGTTTTCACGCACGTCATGTATCTCGAGACGTAATACGGAGATCAGTAGTTCTCAAATCAATTGGTTGTCTACAATCTAGGCTTCCATCTCGACAGAGTTTCGATACTTTACTTTATCTCGTAGCCTCTGACAAACGTTGCTAGATGAAAAGGTTACAAAGGTCTTACAAAGATGGATGAGTTTTATTATTATCAAAGGCGTCACGACTGTTCTAATATTATTGGACTTTAATGTGTATAGACAGACAACTATATGGATATAAATTTCCGTTGATTATTTATTTACGATTCGTATAGTAATCTAATAAAAGAAGTTAAATATAGCGTGGTTCTGCGAGAATAAAAATTAGTATCTAACGTTATATATCGAATCAAGAAAGGGGAGGAAGGAGATGAAAACCAGAAGAAAATTACATCTGTCGGAACAATAATTTGTCATACACCAAGACTATTGTTTAGGATATAGTGTATATGATTTGAAATACAAACCGAATAAAACTTCCGCCGAAGATTCATGGGAAAGAATGATTAATGGCCGTAAAAGATCGGGACATAGCAAATAAAATATCTGCCGGAGTCCTTCCCCGGAGACGGTAAATCCCACTACGCGGCCTCTCAAGAATCCACCTGACGGCGAAGTCCTAAAGCGAAATATATAAGACCTGATGGTTAAAGGCGACGTAACGATCGGCATGACTCAGTCGTAAACAATAAAACGCGGAAAATTCTCTTCGCCAAAGTCTCCTCCGACGACGTGCAACGATCGTCGATTACTTCCTCCGGTCGTCGCGAAGCCGAGCTTCACGATCCTACGACGTAGTTACATTTGAAAAGTCCGGATAAACCAGATGGAGAAGAGGCTGCATTCGAGCGGTAGCGAGATTTAATACGAGAGTCTGGGCGCTCCCGATCGAGCTGAAATAATTTGCTGAGTCGGATGAGTTTGAGAAGATGAGCTCGACGACGAATGTCTTCGTCGATGAAGGACAATGGTGGTGTGCAACTGGATCAGACTTCCAGATGGCTCGTAATCGCGTCGCGACAATTGCGAGAACGATCGCGAAAGGGAACTTCGAGCGCCTTTTTCGTCACATTTTCATTCCGCGAAACTGCATCGAGCAACCTATTGCTGTACGTGCATGCTCGCGATTACGAGTCTCGTTATAATAGTCCGACTGATTTAACCTTGTTCTCCTCGAGATCGTATGCGAGAGACAACACGCGAATATTGTATATATAAATGTCATACGACGCGGTTTCCATCTCTCGCGTTCCAGATCACCGTCTTCGGTGTTTTCGATGTCACGGCACGTATCGACGTTAGCAACGCGAATTGAATGCTAAATATACTTGCCGCGGTGTATCTGTTACGCAATACCGCTGGAATTAATGGACGTGCGATGACTTCAATTACGGTACTTGTCCAACTTGATTGATGGCACGCAATTGAGTATACACTTATTTCAGTAAAGTGCAGTCACGGAATATGTTGGTTTTTATAGAATGAACACGTTTAGTTTAGAAAGTTACAAATACCGCAGAGCGAGCTAATAGGTAATCAGGATTACGATCATCGCTTTCTTATACCAAGAAATATTTAATAACCAAAATTAAAAGTTTGAAGATGTAGCTCGGAAGGTTGCAGAATTTCTATATCTATTTTCTATTTTCTCGTTTGAATCTTGTAAGTTATGTTTTAACGTAAGATAATTTTATTGACGTAATTATGGCTAAAATATTCTTGAATGATTTAATAATTACGTTTAATAATTATGCAGCATATTATTGAAAATGCCGACGTGTTAAATTATTTTTTATGCGACAAAATAAGACTAATTAAGGTATAAACATGTAAAAAATTGCTATTAAAAGCGAACCCTTAACTTTAAATCAATCTAGCAAATTCATTCAGTTGATTTCAAGATGCTAATGTTTGAAAAAATAAGTTAAGGACGTTCTCCGGTCCTTATACTAGAGAAAATCGATTTTCTTTAGATTTTCTTGAAACTGTGAATATACGTTAATTTAGGTGTGCTTTATGCGTGGTATAAATTTCAGTACCTCTTCCGGTATAAAAAATAAAGATACTGAGCCTCAAAGTTTCAACTTTTACTAATGAAAAGGTTTTCCAGGCCAAACGGTAAGAGATACGAGGTTGGTCAAAAGGACCAAAGTCGCTCCTCTCGTCGAGTTCTATAAGGAAAAAATGCCAAAATTAAACAAAAATTAAATTAAAAAATTAAAAAATTAAATTAAAAAATTTTTTTGGTAAAAATTGAAACTTTGAGGCTCAGTATCTTGATTTTTTATACCGGAAGAGGTACTGAAATTTATACCACGCATAAAGCACACCTAAATTAACGTATATTCACAGTTTCAAGAAAATCTAAAGAAAATCGATTTTCTCTAGTATAAGGACCGGAGAACGTCCTTAATAAGCAAAAATCATCGAGCTAACAATAAGACCGAAGAAGTTTCCCAATAAAGTTATTTGTTGTATTTTTTTTATTTCGGAATTGCTACGGGGAATTCCAGCCATTCAAAAAAAGATTACGTTTCTACTATAACATGGCTTAGATTCAATATTCATGTTTGTGTTTCGATAATGGCTGCGGCTTGTATATTTTCCTTCTCGGAAAGCGCGCGCATATTTGGAAAATCTTTTCATAATGTGACGAAATCATGCGGCCGCGTTAAAATTAACCGAAGTGGAGTTACTCAAACCGCGATACGGCGAAAATAAACGAGATTATATAAATGCGAGCGTGACACCCACCCGGCAGCTCAATAAAATAAAATTTTATAGTCGATGTCGATCTAACAATAAATGTTAGCTTTTGATGCCTGCTGGCCTTTCTTGACATTTGGTAGTGACGAGTTATTTCTCGGCGTCGTAAAACGGCATGCACGCGCCCTTGCAGAGAGAAATTCAATTTCTGTTCAAGTAATAGTCTACATTTGAATACGCACGTTTTCTTTTGTTTCTCTCCCCGAAGTTTACTCCTCAGCTTCGAGCGTCCCAGTAACATTTTTTTTTTACGTTTTGAAGAACAGGTGATCTACTAAAATAGATTCGTTGATTCAATAATATATATATGTTTATTAACTTTAGCAAAACAGCCAGAAAGTGGACTTGGTTTACAATAAATCCTTATTCACTCATACCTGACGTTGATTCAATAATAATCGGTATTGTCTTTTACGAAAACGTTACATTTATTGTATCAAATTAGAAATATTTGAAAAAACATTTAAATATTGAAGATACTTAAAATAGTATATAGTAAATAATTAATGTTTGGTGGATATAAAAATGTAAGAGTATATATTATATAAAGAATGAGTATAAGACATGAGTGTAGTCTGAGAATTAAATATAAGACTTACAATTAGTATAAATAGAATAATTAAATAATAAATTGAGGGATAATAGATTGAAGCAAATGGTAGAACAAACTGCTGTATATAGAAAGAGAAAAGTTTCATTTATGAAGATAAATAACGGAGTTAATTTTAATTAGAAGTTGATTCTTATATTGTTGTTGGTTTCAATTTACTTTCTTTCCATGCACTAGGGTTCATTTTCTTTTCGCGTTTTCTGATTTCTATAAAACTGAGCGAATTTGCAATTAAAACTAAATATTTATCTCCGTGATCCTTGCGAATTATTTCGAAAATGAAAAATCTTTTATTTAAAAGTGAAAATACATAGCCATAAATCGAATTATTTGCGTCTTTTCCGATAGTTCTTTGTTCTTTATTAATAATGTGGTGAATTTTAAAGCTTTGTCGCATTAACAATAAATTAAAGAGCAATAATTTTAATTTATTTTAATTAATTTGTCAATTAATAATTAAAAATTCATCGAGGTTACATCCGATGAATTTTTTACGCCCTAAAATCATATGAATACGCAAATTTTGATTTCATGCTTGCTAAACGAAAGTTGCGCAGTTTTTTCGGAGATTACTATTGCACAAAATAAAAAGAAAGAGACAAAGAGAACGCTGACAAAGCTTTCGCTTTATACATCTCGAAACCTCTTGCGTTGCTGATAGAACGTACTTTCGAGAGAACAGACTTGCAGAATCTACAATGTGCGAGCATGTCTGCAACGCATTTTGATTCTTCTCTTCGACCATCCAATTATCGATCGTGCGGATACGATAGCGAACTATCGTGAGAATAGTCATTACCAGTGAGAATAGTCGCTTAGTAAAAGGAGTACTCGTTACGGGCAACTACAATATAGGTCATAATTGGAAGTCGTCGTTGGGCTCTTGTGACGCGTTACGACTCTGGACGTTCGTGCAGCTTCTATTTATCCATTGAAATCGATAGGATAAAGAGTCGTAAAATTCGCGAAGAGCCAATATGAGTCAATATTCTATGGATACATACTTTCGCAGACGAGGCGAGAGTAGAGAGGAGAAAAAGGGATGAAAAGAGATTAATCCATTCGTTTAATAATTAAGAGAGATTTGAGGTCAAAGGTACGCCTACGTCAAAGGATATGTTGAAAGAAATATGACGGGAAAACTTGAGCGGGGTTTTTTTCGTCTGTAAGCGAAAGCTATAGACAAGTAAAAACACGACATGAATTTCTAACAATAAACCCTGAGCGCAATAAACCCTGAGTGCAATAAACCCTGGATGCAATAAATCCTCTTAAAAGGGCTTTACAGATCAATTTTAATGGCACTTAAAAATTTTAGATCATGTGAACCGACGTGTTCCTTTCCTCCCTCCACGGTTAGATTAATGATGTATATATCTGGGCGCTAATTCGGTATGACAATATTATAAATTCTGAAATTCATAGCCGAGTCTCTCTCTCTCTTCACTACACATTTTTATAGAAGTGTATTTTGTAGAAGTTTATATAAAATGTTTATTTGAAAATTTAATGAAATATCGAAAATGATATAATGATATACAATAGCATTGAAATAAAATGCGTATTTTCTCTAAAATATTACACTGCAAAGCCAAGTGTGTAATTTTTACACATTTAAAAAAAAATAACACGCGCACAAATGCGTAAAAAGTGACTACACGATTTTACACACTTAAATATATAAAAATTACATACTTGGCTTTGCAGTGTAGTAGTGTATTTATATATTTATTCTATTTAGCATTGTATATTTTCAAGGTCTTCACAAAATTCATACATTATAAATCTTTATCGTAGACTTTCCAGTTCGTTTTACGTGAATAAATCCCAGCTCGAATCTTATCCACATCCTAGCTGTTCTTTTACATTCTCCACGCTTCTTTAATATCTATACACGCTGTGAATACGTCATATTTGGGAACGTATGCAATTGAATACTATGTATTATGCAACGCATGCGATTTGCTATCTATATCGAAATATCTATGCGCGTAAACTAATCTCCGTGATTGATACGGACTTGGAGATATATCCGTATATACAAGACTATACGGTGTGTATAAAGGATAAAAAGTTCGGCGAATTTCCTCCGAGACCTAGTTTCGACTGATTCTCCTCGTCTCTTTGAGAGCTATTCGCGTCATTCTCCTCATTCTGAAAAACGGCTCGCAAACTTGATGGAGCCGCGGTGCCAACGCCGTAAAATACGCTGAAGAAACCTTAACGATGAAGAAGCGATTGAACGGCTCTCCCGAGACGTAAAAACAAGTTGGCAACTACTCGAAAATAGAATAAATGCTGTCTGTGCTTTATATATGTTATATAAATTCTTTAAAATATTCTTCCAGCAGCTTTATATCAGATAGACACACAACATTATCTTACGTGATTTATTCATCTTAAATTTTACAATAATGAAAAAACAGTTTTTTAAATATTAATTATATTTAAATTTATTGTAGTATATAGTATAATAGCCGACTGTTATTCTTTTATTCCTCAATCTTTCATTCAATCAGGTAAACGGTAAAATCAGTAAATAATATTCGAATATTAACATATGACTCTATTGAAAATCGGATCGATTTTCGCGGATTTTTTAGATGAAAATGCCTCGACGCATTCTCGTCGGCACGGCTTTTCAACAGCTAGAATGCCGGTTGGAATCCAGCTTGTCGCGTGTGGATCCATTTCAATTCTGAATCTAGGATTCACAGGAGAAAGATGCTGTCGGCTCGAGTCGATAATTCTTCATTCTCGTACTGAGCGGCCAGTGACGTACTTCATTACCTGTGCAAATTCGTCCTCCGAGTCTCGCACGAATAATCATGTCTCTCGCCGAAATCATAGTTAATTATGCCATGCGGGTTCCGTCCATTTCATTATTTGATTCGCGTATCGCGTGTCTCTAAACAGGCGGAGCACATGATCAACATTATATTCGCGCACGAATGGTCGATCGATGCGACGCAGCTCTATGGAGACAGTAGAGTATTCAGCACAGACTACTATGAACAATTGACGTGCTTATCATTGTTATTCAGGGAAACTCTGCTTCTGATTGAAAACTGACGCGATTTTGAATGACCATTTAGCAATCTTTGCGATAAGTAAAAACTAATGCTTCGGGAGAAAGCATTTTGAAAATTCTAATATCTTATTTGGAGGAAAAATTAATTGAGGAAGACAAGATATACATTGTATATTTTAGATAAAGATTATTTTAAGGTGTGCTCTCTTGACTCTACTGATATCAGTATTTTTCCTTCGTATTTGTTTTGTAATCCATCGATGCCGACTGCACGCGAAATGTTTTATGCATTTTCCCACGAACGAATCGTATGGCGGTCGGGAGTATCGGGATATTCTGCCGGAATACCGTTTTATCGTATGCAAACGTCGAAACCTTGGGATGAGAGATGGGTTACATGAGGAATTGAAAGGCGTGGAGGGATGTATGCAAATACCGGCAAACTTGGTATCGTGGTCATGTTGACACGTTCATCAGACGGCCGAAGTCGGGACGATTGGACGAACTACTGAAAGGATTTCATGGTTCCGGGTGAGATGGAGGTACTTAGTGCCCGATTTTCAAGTGTCAAAACAGACCGCGAATCCTCTTATTGATCAATTCTCTCGCAAGGTTTAATACTTTTTTGTAAGAGATTAATCTCTTTCCCTTCTGTTCTCTCTCTCTCTTTCTCTACTCTTACAGATTGATGAGAAAGATTTCAATAAGAATTTTGGAAGAATTTAATAAAGCAAAAGGAGGAAAATATTAGTTCGTAATAGAAATATGCTCGGATATATTACACATACAAATATGCGTTGAAAAATGCACATTATCTTGCATTTTTTATTCTTCCTTCCCTTTTAATCCTTAAAAATGTCGTTTATTTTTGAAAAATTTTTGTTGAAAAGTATTGAAGAGAATATTTCTTTTAAAATTACGGATATTTTAAAGGTCGGATAATATTATTTTATAATTGAAAGATGTTATAATTGTCTCTGCGAACTAACGAGAGCGAGAGAATCTATTTTTAATTTGTTTTTATACAATGAAACTCATATGCTTGTTTAATGCAAAACAATTGCAGTTTATTTTCTTCATAGGTAGTGAAGATTTTTTCAATTATATATTATATTTTTATTACTTCTAGCATTATTTATAGTAGCATAATCTCAATTGCATAACATCATTATATTTTCCGGATTATATACGCAGTGACTCACGAAACTTATCAAAATGTACTACACAACAATGATCTATAATTAATTAATTTAAAAAAGGCACTTGATGAAAACAATCTTTTAATATCAACAAAACATATAAATAAATAAATATCCACGATCATGCTACAGCAGATATCTTTGTTTATGATTTTAAAAAAAAATTCATAACAATGATATGATTTGATCAGTTTCATGAGTCACTGTATTTCTAATATGTTTTCTAAATTTTATATTTAAATTAAAATTTATATTTTTATTAAATACATCAAAATGCACGATGACGCAAGAGTCGCGGAATAGAAATATGAAGTTTTCCGTTATTACAATTACGAGCAATTAAAAGTTAAAAACTTTTTCAACCAGGAAGTCGTACTCGTATTCTCTGTCACCGTGCACTGTGTATGACCGTTCACTATAATTCCTTCACAAAAGTCATTGAAACCTTCAAAGGCCGACTCTAAATCGCGAGGTAAAAATGAACGATAATACCATCGCGGTCGGTATATATAGTTCTAGATGACAAAAGAAGAAGCAGATTTTATACCATAAAAAGAGAAATTCTCTTGAAAGTTTAATTTCATGTACGAACGTTTTGGGCGTTGCGGAAATTGTCAAAAATTAATTACATCACATTACCGTTTAAAATTTCGATTTTGCATCTGTTTTTGTTTATTTTATATTCCAATAACTCACTGTGTGTGTGTGTGTGCGCGTGTGCGATGCGTTAAGACAGGTATCAAATTGTCAATTTGTTTTCCGCCATATATTTGTTTGTTATTGGCCACGTACGCGGAAGTTTTGCGTCCGGTCTGGCAAATTATAGGCTCAATATTGAATCAGTCGAATAACAAAATAGAGCAACACAAATCTTTATTAAAAGCACACACACACACACACACACACACACACACACACACACACACACACACACAAATCCCCTGTATTTTGAAATTCTATTTTATTCGCGTGAATTGCGCGCTCGGCGATTTCGCACGTACGCAAGTTAAATCAGCCTCAAGAATACCACGACGGGAGCTTATTTCCGTTGCGCGGAAGCGTCGTTTCACTTATATTCTTAAGTAAGAAATTATTTACGCAGATTAACCATATTATAGCGGTGTATTTTGAAAGTCCTTGTGTTTTTAAATATACAGGCTGCGTACACGAGTTGTCGAGGTTTTCTGCTGGTAATGTGCCAGCTGCAGTCTCGCAATTTAGAAAAGTTTGAACTTCTTGATGTTCGTGTAACATCCTTTTTGCCGTGTCCACGCGCAACTCGCGCATGCCATGCTTCCAGGCGAGAAATTGTCTCTCACAAACCTGCTGTCTGTTCGGAAAAGTTTCGCTAATCGTTTACGGTCTTACGTAACTTGCAATATTCGTCGATTTTGTCCGGCAAACATTCTCCGATACTCTCTTCTATAAACACGACAGAAGAATGGAATTTCCTTTTATAATGTATATTTGTCTTCAAAAGAAGCATTACATTAACAATTGTCCTTTTCCTCTGCTTCCTATTATCCGTTTTATTCTGCGAAAACATAAAGTGAATCTCAAAGTGGCGATTTGTATTTATTTTATAAGTAGATAACGTTTGTAACAGGCTGACTCACTTTTAAGACTTCTCAGAGATGCAACTTTGCTTCGACGCAAAAGAGAAGTAAAGTGCATTCGCCCATTTTATATTTAAGTTACATAATAGCTCGTTGCACGTCATATTCTTCTTCGTATGCGGTATATTATGTAAAGAGTTGTTGGGCGTCTTTGATCCTTGCTTTTTACATATTTCAACGCCATATTGTATAACGTCTTCAAAAATAAATTCATGAATGTGAATTACAATATTATGAAAATAATATTACAGAAAAGATATTTTTAGATGCAAGCGGTAGCTCTATCTTAAATCTTTGAGTGTCTCGCATCACGTCGCGAGTATAATATGCAGTGATGCATATTGAAGTCGTTATTAAGTAGTCGCGAAACTATTTAATTTTAAACATGTTCACACGCAATACAAGTAAGTCGTGTATACGTTATAGAATCTACAATGTGTTGAATTTGAGATAAAGTAGCACAATAATATATAATGTTAAAAACATTGCGCGCTTTATTAGGTACGTAACTCGCCGCTCCTTTTTAATTAAGCTGTTTCCCTTTATTTCACGCAAGCTGGACGTTACGCCATTAATTACGAAAGCCGTTTGCGCAATAATTAACAAGGTGTCATATATTACGGTTCTACATTAAAGTTCCGTAACGTTATATAATAGAGTGTGTTTACGCGCGCTCCGTGTGTTTTGTTGATAACATCGACCGTATTCTCTATTAGTTTCTACTGTATGCGCGATACTCGATATTTCAGTTATGAAAGACATAACGAGGTACAAGCAGGTCTGATAACTCAGGTACACATTTCCATGGTGTAATAATTGATTGAGCGTAAAATAGCGGAATATTCGATGTTACGTTGGCAAAGAGAACAAATATTTAGAAATAAAAAATTAGAAACGCTATTACAAAAGATATATATATTAACGTTCCAATTAGTGTATCATGTGTACACTTTATTTTGCCTGGAACGCAAACTGTCGTAAACAGAAACGTCGCGGTTATTTTATTGGGCGAATAAAATGCTGCTTTATTGTAGCAACAAATCATGTTTTTACGTTTTCCGAAGAGCGGTCTGTGTTCTCAACAACATTCTGGAACGCCGTTTAGATAGCGCTAATCATATTCTTTCCCGAGCAATTGCAACATTGAAAACTCATTTGAATTATTAATATAGGAATATACCGTATTTGACATGTATAAGTTGTAACGTTGTATCGTTAGCCGCGATCCTATTATCTATCGTCACGAATATAGACGGTCGCAGTAGAAAATCCTATCTATGGTCAGACACGCGCGACACGGACAACGGCGCTTTTCACGCATGCGATCGGAGCACTGCACACAGTACTGTTTATACGTATATTTTTATGTGTTTACGGCCTAGCGCGTACACTCCGCGTGACAGTTAAAACGTTTTATACACGTGTCCCGATTCTCCAGCATGCTATCGATCTCGTCGCCGCGGCTATATTGCTGCCTCGACAGGGGAAATACCTCGGGCCGGGAGATATTTCTAACGCGTTTGTAAAGCAGCCTGGGCTGCATTCACGAGTATCGCTTCACAACGAGTATCATGCCATCGGTCATCTGAAAAGCGTATATGTTTCGAGATCTGATTTCTCGATAGCGAAAAATCTACAATAATAATTTCAAAACCGTTTATTATTGTGGAGAAAATGTCACTCTCGTTCATTTCAAAGCAAACATATATTTTTTTACTTGGAAAAATCTAAAGTTATAGGTACGTTTAGATAGCGGATATTTGAAAAATTATTTGATATTATTTTTAAATGTTAATTTCAGTATAATCACATATGTTAAAGGATGCGTTGAAATTTTGTGCAATTTTCATTTTGGGAAGAGCATATTGTATATCGCCGCACGTGGAACTAGATAAAGACTTCGACTCGCGATGACGTCCACGATCAAGCGTAACAATTCGCAGCTAACTTTTGAACGGACACGATCTGTCAATATAGACTCTTCGCCATTGCAAACCGGTTCTATAGCTGTATCGGTGAAACAGTGAAAATTTCTATAAACGTCGTATACCTACTTATCGATCGCTTAAAATTGACGTCAGCGTTCGTGTCTCAATTGTAAAATAATTATACAGATACAGAATGATCGTATGTGGATTTTCTGCAAATGTCGAGAATATTTCGATTTGCAGTTAGGACTTGTAACATTCACAGTTTCATAGTTTGCAGGGATGATGCTCCATTTGTTAACTAATTGACGCATTAATTTATGTCTTTATTTAATTTCCATATTTTGCTAATTAATGTCAATTGTAGCAAATAATGTATTTAGACGAATTGAAATTAATTATCATTGGTTTAATTAGCTGCATATTCTATATGTTGCATATTCTAAATCATGAAATGATTGAAATAATTTTCGCTGATAACCTAACAGATTCTCGATAATCACATTGTGTTTCAGGAATACGTTTTTATGCGACAAATTGCCATTTACAAATTTTCAATGCGCTGAATTAGTATTCCGTAATTAAATAAATTTGATGTGTTTAATCTCATATTTTCGAAAAAACAATGAGAAGTTGTCAGTGTTAATCGCGGTCGCATCTAAATCATCGTTCCGTGCTTGCTTTCCGTGTAAATAAATCACGGAAAAAATACGGAGTATGATTTTGCAATAACGTGCATCTCGACGTATCTGTCGCAATGTCAAGACAGAATTTGTGTTATTGACAGGATATGATCGCTAGCTTTTCAAAACTAGGAGAGTGTGAAAATATTCAAATATGCTTCCGTTACAAATTTTGTCAACAATACTTATACTTTGAAGTTTATAGCTGATAAATTAATTTTAAAAAATAAAATAAGGAAAGACAAAAAGAGAGAGAGAGAGAGAGAGAGAGAGAGAGAGAGAGAGAGAGAGAGAGGGGGGGAGGGAGAGAAGTACTTTTTATTATTTTTTGCTTAATTATGTTTTAAAAAATATCTTTGATATTGTATTATTTTTCTACTGATCTTATCTCTTAACAGTAAAGAAACCGTTTTCTAATTAAGGTTAATGCGAGGAAACAGCTTTTGTCTTTGCAGCGCAATTATTATGGCTCGGGATCGATTAATCTTGCACTAGGTATTATTGATAAAAATTACCGCGCGTTATAAAAATTAACGAGTCTTTTTATCTAATTGATCCATCGCTTTGCACTAATGACTAAGTATTGTTGCGCCGCAATTGCGCCTGTAGAAATAATGCTTCGCGATCGTCGTATAATTCGAGCTGCTTTAATTTTAAATTCAATGAAATACTTGGGGACTGAATAATGTCGCGTTATTACAGGACGAATACAATCGCCGGTGCAGTTATTCCGCCATTATGGAGATATATACGTCCTGGGTACATTGTTCTCTCAAATTATCATTTGAAATATTAATGGGCCAGTCGCGTTACGCGAATTCACCAGGGACACCTTACGCAAATTCCCGATTACCGATTACCATGTATATCATAAGAATCAAAGGTTCCACCATTCGTTACAATCTAAAGGATCACGATAGTTTTCATCCTAAATTCAAATTTCTAATATTGCTTTAATAAATCGCCTCTCCGAGTCATAATTTGTCGCATGAGAACGCCGTCTGTATATTTAGGGAAAAAATTATGTTATCCTTTAAGAGAGAAAGAAATGAAGCATTTTAAAATACACATTCTGAATGTTATTATTTATTTATCTAATAAATCATTAGATCTTTATTCATTTCACACGCATTAGATCGTCTTCTAGCATTCTTCTTTTAGGTACACTTTTTATAAGAAGCCTAGGACAATTTTCAAATAACTCAGCACGAAGGAACAAAAATGATCCTATGCAATTGTCATGCAGATCGCGTATTGTCGATTCGTCTTGGATAGGATCCATCTTTCCATAGAGATACTGAAGAATCACGTTAAGAGCGTCCGGAAACGTGAGCTGTCGGAAACTTCCGTTCGAAAGTTTATGGCCGGGAACAAATAGAATATTAAAGAGTAGAATATAAGAGATAAAAAGAAGAAGTGACATCTTTATTATAGTACGTTTTCCTCAAGGATCTCTTTGATAAAAAGAGTATTGTCACTTTTCGCTAAAGATATGAAACCATATTGTTACTTTGATAATGTTCCAAAACGAAGACTATATAATGTAATACGATAAAATATTTATTATTAATTATAAAAAATAGATGCAAGAAAAGAAGGAAAAGAAAAAATGACGATGAAATCTATGTTTATCAAAGGATATTGCCAATATTGTTATTTGTGAGAAATAAAAAACATCTCTATAGTTACAGTTATAATAATTATGGAAAAATTTATTTATAGAAAAGTGTACTAGAATTTCATTAAATTGGTTACGTATCAATATCGTAGCAAATTAAAATTAATTAATAAAAATTCTTTAAAACTCTTTTTAAAATTGAGCTTCGTTGTTGCATATTCAGAGCATCTTGCATTTATTTCTTATCTTTTTTTATATCCTAATCTTGACTCCACATCAAAAACTTGCGGCGAGAACATCGCAAGATTAATGCCTCCGCATGACGTATACGCGCGTATACTGCCGGCAATTAGAATTGCAATTTTATTCTCGCTGGGGAATAGTACGCGCGAGGCCGCGTCGTTGGCGATTCGCGTCAATGTCCACCGAGGCACGACCCCTCAGTAATTTATAGCTGAAACGGAAGAATTGTAAATTGCGGTTGTAGCTGAAAATCCGCACGGCCATCACCGAAGCGCGATATCGGCCTGCAATTTGCGTCCTGCTGTGACCTGTCGTGTACTGGGTGTCCCAGTTATATTGTGCCCTGGAGATTTTATATCTTCCGGTTAATTTTATTATTTGAAAAACTCATATGCAATTAATTTTCATTTCTGTTACGAGCCTTTGAAACATGAACTGAAAATGGCGTAATTGCTAGTTTAACTTTTCATAATACAGAATGGGAAAATTGCGATACTATCATGATGTAGATAAATATAGACGTATAATTTATGTATATGCTTGTAGTTCTGAATTTATTAAAATTGTGTTAGTCTTGACACTCTTTTAAAATGGGGTCGTCGTTAGAATACACGAAGATCTCTGAAAGTCGTTTCACTCAATTTTTATGTTCGTAGACGTAAAAGCGTGATGTAAAATTGAAGAGCCCTGTTCTCTGGCGATAAATGTGGTTGTTTTATTGTCGTATCATATTACATGAATCGAACGCAATAAGGTTCGGTGGATCAGATGTTCAGTTTTGATACAAAATATGAAGTGAACATACGGACGGATAAAATAAATATGCGAGACGGAATATTTTAGCGGATTTCCCGTAAGGAGCGTTAAAAATGTTGCGCCGTTCTTCATGTTTACTTTTGTACTTTTTCACGTTCCCTAGATGGAAAAAATTGTGCATCCAAGCTGAACGCGAACATCTTGAACATTAAAATATCTGTGGTATTTTGCATAAAATAAATTACTACAATTCAGAGATTTAAAAAATATAAATATACTTGTAAATAATATATAAAAATATAAAAATATTTTGAATAAATAAGTTATTTTTAAAAAATCCTTTAAACAAAAAATTCTGTAACAGAAAAATAGTACAAATTTGTTGATATACATGATATTTTTAAGTCAAAAATACGAAGATTTCTAAACTGTCATATGAAATTGTTAGGCACCCTATGTATCAACTTCATTACCAGTGCATTATAACTTGATAGCAGTTCGTAATTCATACCGTTGCGCGACCACATTATTTTTCCGAATAGACGAATTCCGAATTATCGATCTCAAGTTACACTAATAATAATTCATGATCTGTAGCAATGACGATGCGATTCACCACCTGCCTCTGTATATATCATTAGGATTGGCATATCAATCTGCGTGATTCTATATTGCGTGTTACTAGTATTTAATTTTGCATGCACATATTTAATTGGATCATAATTTACCTCTAAAATGTAATAATCCGTCAATAGCACATTTTCAGTAATACCCTCTTACTTATCGTAGCTCTTTTCAGAAAGAGAGATGCCGCCTTGGTCTTAAGTTGTTAAGAGGCCACAAAAACTTCTTTTACTCTGTTACAAAAAATGTACGAACGGATAAATCATTAGTGAAGTACTTTAGAATTTTCAAAGAATTTTAATTAAAATTATTAAATATTATGTAAAGAGAATTTCGCGCGCGATTATGCGGCAGATTAATTTTTGTGGGATTTATGATGATTTTAATTAAAAGCAATTGCACACACAACAAAAAGTGTGTAGTAATAGTTGTGGCTACTTTTAATTAAAACTTGACAGGTATATATAAAGGAGAGTTACATTCACTGGATAAAATATCATGCGAGTTCTCTTACATTATTATGGAAAACAGTTCTGAGGAAAAAACATTTTAAAATTTACTGGATAAAATATCATGTGAGTTCTCTTACATTATTATGGAAAACAGTTCTGAGGAAAAACATTTTTATGGTCGTTTTTACTACTTTAGAAAACTAAAATCGAACATAAAGTTAAAAGCAAATAGTATACAAATATTAGTAAATTTAGTATTTTAGTTTCATTAAGTGTAACTAATTGATACATTATTTTATTACTTATAAACGTTTATTACGTATAAAAGTTTATTTATATTAAATTCTTAACATTTTAATAATGTGAACTGTTTCATTATCTTTTATTCGCACACGAATAAATTCACATAATGCGTCAGTTCATCTTAAGATAAAATAAAATTATAACACATGGTACGTTAAGAAATTAAAATTACACAAAATGAAGATAGAATCAAACGTCGAAAAATTAATTAACAATTGTGGGATTTTAGCTACTAGTTTATGAAGGTAAAAGTTATAGGATATAAGGGTTGCTTGCATTCCTTACGTCATCGGAGCGACTTGTGTACTCGCCCGCGTACTCGTTGCAAACTGGAAACTTCATTCGCAACTTCAAAGGAGAAAATTGTTTCGTTTTACTTGAACGCAATCCGCGTACTGGTGCGGTAGCACTCGGTAGCGCGAGACTTTTTCGTTTATGTTGAGGCACTTTGACTTGCTTCTCGAAAGTTTGTTCGCGCTATTCCGCACCCATTTTGCGTCCTAATTCGCCCGCGCGGTCCGATAATGTGCACGGAGAGTAAATTTGCAGGGCAAATGTATCTTGCTGATTAACGCTTTTGCGATAAGACAACCGCGTACCGATAGTATGAGCGTTATTATTTAGCGAGAAACAATACGGGGAATAGCTCTCTGGACTTGTGCTAAATGTATCATAAAGCATTTTTATTTCGCTTGGTTTTATTACAAAATCGTTTCGGTTAATATAATTGTAATTCGATTATATCAATATTCCTTTTATTGATTATATCAATATCTCTTTTATTCGATTCTATTAACATTCCTTATATCTTTTTTTAACAGATACGTGATGGTATACATATATATACCTATATCTTTTTCTAATTTATAGGTAATGACAAACAAAAAGTATTTCTTGAAATAAACTTCCGGAATGCAATTGGATAACAAAATATTTAAACCCATGCGGATTTTTTTCTCAAAATTTTAATTCGATGCTTAATATTTTTTTAAATATTGAATTCAATATAAAGTATTAAAAAGATATAAATGATAGATATTTCCGAGAAAAAGATTTACTTCAAATTTGTCGAGAAATTCAGCATAAAATTAAAGTCAAAGGTCTTAAGTTTTAATTCAGCATTAAATTAAAGTCGAAGAATTTTTTATCATCTATTTCTCTTGAAAAATAATGTGTGTATGCGCTATAAGGATATATAGGGCCGATTTCACCATCTCCGATTAACTTGATCCTCCGATTAAACTCACTCTTCGTCTCTTTCCATTTCTACCAATGTAGATTAACTTTAATCGCGGTTTAACTTGCTTTTTTTCTTTTTCTAGTTCTTAAAATTTAAAAAAGATAAAAGGTAAGTTCAACCAAGATCAAAGTTAATCTGCATTAGAATAGTAGAAACGGATATAAAGGGGACAGTTAGAAAGAGATGAAGATGAAGAGTGAGTTTAATCGGAGGATCAAGTTAATGGGAGACTGTGAAATCGGCTCTAAAAGGCCGGTATTCATAGTCGGTTCTTATTTTAAAACCGTCTTAAGTAATGTCTTAAGATGCCAATACGGCTCTGTGATTGGTTCATAACATCTTAAGATCGTACTTAAGATGGTCTTAAATATAAAGATTCGACTATGAATACCGGTCTAAGAGGGACAGTTAGAAAGAGATAAAGAGTGAGTTTAATCGGAGGATCAAGTTAATCAGAGACTGTGAAAATCGGCCCATAGACTCCGTTTATAAACATGTAATATTTCATTATATATTATTTTACTATTATATTATTAGTTATTTTAGTTAATATTTCAGCTGGATATATTTGTAAACCATTCTCAATTTTAATTGATTATTAATAATAATAACATTTATAATCAAAATGTAAACGCGATAATAATAATGGAGGATAATATTTTTTTAAATCTAATTAATATTAATATCGAGGTAATGCTTTGAAATTCCACCCAATCGCTACATTGGCAACACATTCTAAAATAAAACTATTTTAATAATATCATATAAAATTTTATTCGTCTTTTGACAACGAAAAGTGCATTTCTTTCGTTTACACGTAAGTTGTAGACGCTTTGATAGTATTTTTTTGTTTCTCGCGAAAGAGAAATCGACTGCTTAGAAATAAACAAAATCTTACGTCCGGTTTCATGCGCAGACTTCACTGAGCTAATCAACTTGCGTGTCGCTCGCTACGGAAGCTTAGTTTTTTTTAGGTCAACGGAGGCTTGTGTGCGTGGTCAGGTCGCGTTTATCACCGGCTGCGACTCAATTCGTCTTCTTTAGACCGAAACTCGAGGAGAATTATTAAAATCGCATGTACGTGTACACGGGGCATGTGCAATCGCGTTGAGAATAATCAGGCAACGATGCAAAGTAATTTTGAGTAAACACTTCGGGCGAGAAAACGAATTGATATAGCGCTTCATTATTTTGCTGGTCGGCCCAGCAGGGCATTCCATGAAACGCCCAAGCTTGCTTGATTAATCATCGTAGCGTATAGCGTGCCACGCAAATATGACGAATGAGAATAGCGAAAGCACAACGAACGCTGATGTGTACATCATCATGTCATTCGAGTTATACTTGGCGATCATACACATATTGCCATTTCCAGCTTATAACACTCTACACGAGAACGATATAGAGACAAAACTCGCACCTACCATTTTCTGAGGTACGGTTGAAAATGGCTCTTACACATGCAGACATTTCGGATGAATTTTATTGGCTTTCTTGTTTCACGAGTTTGAAATATGGTTGATTTTGTGCTGAGCGAAAGTTAATACAGCAAACTACAGTAAATGCAAGACTATAAATTATTCAAAAAGACTGCGAGGTACGCGACACGAGTTTTGCTTCTGTAATTATATAATATGCATACGCGCATGCACCTTTGTGCTGTTCAGTAACGCAATCCGCGTGATAGAATTCACGGTTGCAACACGATCGAGGCAGCACGTTGCTATCGCTTTAATATTCGAAGCTGCCGGACGTTGCAACGTCCCCATGGCCCGTCGTTCGGATTATTTGTCTTCCCTCCATTTTCGTGCTGGCGCACCATTGTGCACCGTAACTATGTTAACGTTGTCCACGACACACGAGCGAAGCGCCCATTAGCTAACACCGCCGCGATCTTGGCATTATATCGTCGTTTTCATTGTCTCCGTTCGGTCGGTCGTTTCAGTCCGCGTAAGGGCACCGCCATTAGAATGATAGTACATAAATTCACCGCTCATTATGCTGTTGTGCGCCCCTTAGTCCGCACATTGCTCACGTGCGCAATTAGGCTACTTAACTATGAACGGCATTAGCGAGATTTCCCGCACGCTCGACATAGCAAGAGGTATGCACCGCAACCATTCACGGTTATGTATGATCTTTTGTGTCGCGAAAATAACAACAGATCGCTAAAACAGTCAATGCAATGGTGAGATGTATTATTTTATGGGTATTAGCGATATTTTCTCGGTTTACTTCTGTATTACAATTATTATAAACTGAACAATCATTTAACAAAGTATCGCTGCTTGAATATCGCTTATTTGTTACATTATTTAGTGATATTTTTTTTTTATAATAAAGCCGCTTGCATTTTTTTATATTAAAAAGATTTCTAATTGTTATACTTTTTATTGGAAAAAAAAACGGTGAATCACATTGCTCGAACATGTGCATAAAGTCGGACGGATTAGACGCTCATTTGTTGAAATCTTGGAGAATTAGTCCAGGATTAAATTTCACACTGTCGTCGTTAATACAACAAAATCCGTAAAGTCTTTAAGGAGAGGACACATTGTTGAAACTCTCCTCGCCGTACTTTCTAGGGAAACGTACCCGTGGTATTGCCAGGAAATTTTAATGAAACTCCCCCACGGTACTTTTACTAGGCCGGAGGCTTCAGCGGCGCGCGTACAATAACGGCCTTCAGAAAGTTTTTGAGGGCGAGAAGCAATGCTCCTAAGAAATTTTTCATCGCTGCGGCTCCACGACGACGAAGTTCGGTAAATAAAAACGAAGAGTAGGGCCGGCGTTTGGTCGCATCGACGATATAAGCGCTGTCGCGACGGTACGCTTGGTGAATAAGAAGTTTCTTATATCTCGAAGCATGGAATTGCTCTCCAATTACTTTTTAAACATTTATACATTTATGTATTTCTGTATAGGTACAGTTGACCGCGATATGTTTCAATTGTCGAAATGCAGCACAAAAACTAGAGACGAAGACGTGAAATTATTAATTCTCAGTCTAATTTCGCCACATCTTTGAAGTCTTAATGAGCGAATGGCTAGATATCATGACACAGTTAAGTTTTATTTAAAATTAAAGCTGCCACGTAGGACAAAGTTAATTATATTTCAGGTCTTGTAATTAACTAATCAAATATGGATATTTTGGATGTGTCACAAAATGTATAGGGATTAATCTGCGTGTTGGCATCGTCTAATTTGTCATAATTTTGCAAATTAATTTTCATACATTTTTTACATAACTCATATTTCTTTTTTCACAAAAGCCAAATTGCGACAGTGCAATGTAAGGACGAGAATACTAAAATGTATATAGGAATATCTTTGAATATTAAAGAGAAGATTAAAAAAGAAAAGCTGTAGCTCGAATATATTCCACAAAAATAAGACGTAATTTTATTTGAAAATTATACATCTCCTTTAGTTTTACGATTGTCTTGACTTCTGTAATATTTTTGAATTGCAAAAGATCTCCGAATTGTGATTTTATCAGCATGATATGTACGATTGCAATGACTGATATTTGCTCGATCGAACTTTCCGTCTCGGGGCAATATTATCGCGATATCGTTTTCCAGCACTTAGCACTTTACAGTCGAAGCCATAAATTGCATGTCGTAACGTTTACACATGGTAGCGACACTTTAACTCGCCCACGCCACAAAAGTAGTTTTATAGCCAAGTGCGCTATATTAATAATAGACATTGCCATTATTAATAGCGTACTTGGCTATAAAATCGCTTCTGCGTGGCGAGAAAAACTACCTGCCTGTTCTGCTCCGTCCACATTTCGTGACGAATTACCACCGTGAGAATTGCAGAAATGAGGACGTGAAATTCCTTTTTGATTTGCCACTGCAAATATTGCGACCTTTACAAGCGATCGATAGCTACGTATGGTGAAATATCTATTTTAGGTACTGCTCTTCCCTGGCAGTATCGCGTTACGTGTTTACACAGTTGAGTAACAAGCCCGTGTCTGCGAGAGCGACATGGAGACAAATTATCCGAGAAAAAAAAACGGCGCCAAAGATCAACTTATATGTCGCATGAGAAAAGGAGCCTAAATTTAAAAAATAAATATATGTAGGTAGTATACATTTTATACACATTATTAATTCTTACACTGCAAAATCCAAGTGTGTTATTTTTACACGCATAAACGTCTAAAAGTAACATATTTTGACTGAAGCTCTTTTTACATGTTTCTTACCTTACGTCATTTAACACGTTTAATCGTATTAAAAAAGTTAATACATTCAATCGTTAAATGGCGTGATTTAAAACGGCAAGAAATGTATAAAAAGAGCTTCGGCTAAAATAACACCCTTGGATTTGCAGTGTAGACTTCATTTCTTTTCGTGGTATTAATTTACCTAATTTTAAGTCTTCTTCTATTTTCTCTGATGATAATCTAATGATAATGAACAGAATGATCTACAAATAAGTGACAAAAATAGTTAAAACAATAGATGAAAGATAAAAGCCGACAACCTCAGAATACCCTAGACGTCCCGTATCCTCATTTATTCATCTATAGATCTATACCTTCCAATTCGGACAAGTCTATTCATCTAAAATATCTAAATGAGACAAGTTGAGTCACGTCGAATCGTCGTCCTTACATTCGCCATTGTACCGAAAGCGGTGAGCGTCCGATACACTTAATCTACTCGCATTGGCGGTACAACGTTTCGTTAAAAGGGACAGTCATGTCCGCGGATAATGCGGAAACGTCGTCGCGGGCACAATGGGCCACGGCCACTGTAGAATAGTGTAGAACAAACGAGGGAAAGACAAAAGAGGCCGCGCACGGACGCACACGGATCGTTTTCTCCTCGTACAAGCGCGCAAAACTGTGTCGTGCGCCGCGGCACGTTTCGCGTGGACGACAATGCGACTATGCGACGCGTGTGATGCGGATGTCAATGCGAACCGCCAATGCAACCGCCGATGCAACCACCGATGCAACGCGGCGCGGCCGGACGTTCCGGTGTTAATTCTTTGTGTTCGCCGGCGCTAAAGGCACCAGATCGGTCGCGCGATAATGTCAGTTGCGCTATAAATATTCTTCACGTGCGCGTTCGTCACGTACAGGATCAATTCGGTTGCAGATGTATTCCGTTGTACGCAAGGCGCAGTAGCCGTCGCGGCTTTTGCGAGTTCCGGCGCGATCCTCGTGATTGAAATTCATGCACGATTGTACGTGTAGTCCTAAAGTTTGCAGCAGTCGCGACGGTCGTGAATAATTATAATAATAATATTATGGAAAGCTCTTAGCTTCCCATAAAATAAATTGATCATAAAATAAATGGGAGCGTTTACTTTCAGTGCTTTTATCAGATTTCCATAATGATAGTCATAAAATAAATTGAAACGTCTTTTATTGTGAAGAGATGTAACGATGTTACGTAGGGACGCAATATTTTCACCGTACTTTAAAGTAATAAAAATGTTTTTTAATAAAAATCTTTGTTGCCGTCACCTCGTGCATTAGAACGATTTGTGAAACTCGAATGAAAATTTACTTGAGGATTGAAGCACGGTGAATCACTTCCTCTTTACTTCCTCTTTATCATTCCCCTTCATAATAGAGCAGTTAATAGAATAATTATTGTAATGAATGACTTCCTAATGATAACGGTTAAATTATCACATCCGAGCACCGCGAGGTTATTGCATTCGTGACCTTACAGTTCCACTTTTTTAAGTACTGTCGTTGAAACTCGCTCTTAATGATGTCTCTAACAATAAGAGGAATACAACTGTGGGGTCAAATATGTTAATTCTTTAGTAGCAATCTCGTTTAATTGCCGAGTTCGCGAATAGCAAACGTAATAAGAAACTAAGAAGTGAGTTTATTAGCAATTATAATCTCCCTGCCATTCCGAGCCCCAGCGCTAGCTTCTTCGTTATCTGTTGCTGTTAAGGAACAATATCACGAAATAGCGTACAATAAAAATGTTCAACTCTTTAGTAACAATTGCATTTTAAATAATGACCAGATACGGATTATAAAAATCGATGACGCAATTTTTTTTTTCAGGCAAATTTTCTCAATTTATTTACCGAAGTTCCGAGAGATCAAATTCTTAAAACACAAATGCAAAAAAAGAGAAAAGGTACATCAGCAACTATAATATCTCCTTCGCATCTGGAGCACGATCGATAAATTCCTTCTGGCGAGATTCGTCGCGGGTTTCTCTATGTCGTTAAAACTTGCAGCGAAAGAACCTTCCTACGATTAATATACAGTGAATGTCTGTGTCTACCATCTCTTAGCAACAGTTTAAAGCGTTCGCCAAGATGAAGAGAGAGAGAGAAAGACGGGCATGTAATTTCTTCTCGAACGAGAACTTTGGAGTTTGCGAATGCGGCGCATTAACTCGAGTAGCGGTTTGCCGTGGAATAATCGACGACTCTCCCGAAACTCGAGCACGTATAAACACGCCGTGGCGGCCCCCCGTTAATCTTCATCCGCGCGCTTAATCTCGTAAATAGCCGCCAGCGGACCAGGTCGCGACTTCGTCGACGTTCAGTCGGCGCCACCGCCACCGCGAAGCGCGTTAATTACGTTTACGTGTTTCACATTTTCGTATTACGTTCGCGAACCACGCGGAGAGCGGAGACGCTCGCTCTTTTGTTACCTAACGCGCGATGCGTCATCATATATGATATATCAGCCGGTACCGGCCATTAAATCAGCCGACCACGAGCAATCGTCGATTCCCCAAGCCAGTCACGATCGCGGCCGTTTCCTCCTCGTCGAAACGATCCCTCGGCCCACCCTTTCCATCTCCGTTCTGACGTGGAACGAGTGAGTTTCTCATAATTCCATCCGCGTATCGACTGAAGCTCATTACGACATTACTCGCGCGTCAACGTCGGCATAATGATTAATTCTTTCTCCTACTATCGTGGTATACATGTATGTGTTACCTGTAAGTATCACACGAAGGGGATCAAGGTTGCTGAACATTCTGTTACGATACTTATATAACTTTAGGATTAATCGAGATCCTCAAGCTTTTTTTAAATTTAATTAACTATTTACTATAGAATTTTAGTATTGAAGTGTTATTGCATTAATTTTTCTTCGATATTTGCATTTTACGTATTCGACAGTGATAAAATTAACAATTAATCTGTATGCATATTGCGTCTTTAAAGATCTTAGCAACGAAAGAGTTGAACATCTTGCACTTTGTGATGAAAATCATGTGGGAGACTTATAATATTTTACGAATTAATATAATATTAAAATATTACATTTTTTAATTATTCGGAGTTCCTTTTTAGTCAACTTTAGTTTATAATTAATTTTGTAGCTAAAATTACTTGCTATTTATATCATTTTAGTCAGGTTTAATTATAAATCCCTTTATCGGAGATGGATCGAGGTTACACTCGTAACCCTACATTGAACCCGTCGCTATAAGTGGCCTATATATTTTCCTTCCTTTGACCCTAAGTAAAGCTGATGAAACCAAAACTTAAAATTATATCACGATTATAACATTAGAGGAAATAATGGAATTAATAAATTTTTTTTAGAAAAAGTTTTTTTAAATTTATTTTAATATAATTTTCATAGGATACACTATTCAAGAAATGGAAAATATTTTTATGATAATTGGAAATAAAAATTGGAATAGATACATAAACCTAATTTATGAGATAGATCTTAAGGAAAGAGAATATCAAAACATATTTTATTACATACAATAGAAATGATACTAGTCTAATTAATCAGAGATTAAATACATATTCTACAAATAGCAACAGCTGTCGAATAAACTGAAAAAGAATCATCAAGCGATTATTGTGATATAAATTACTGCTTATATAAAATAGATTAATATAAATTTTTTATAATAAAATGTTTTTAGTCACTCTCGTAATTAAATACGAATGCTTATTTCTGATAAATTCCCCCAAGAATTGTTGAAAGCATCTTGCTCGTTTGTCTTTCCTAAATAGTGCATGTATGCCTATATGTCATTCGTCATCGTCATCCTGATCACGCATTCGGTTTCGATATCCTGCCATTTATGGCGATGTTACCGACAATTTCGAATTTCGGTCGAGAGTGCAACGATGAGCGTGCGTTGCGTGCATTATGTGCATGCAATATACGGCACACCGCGATATACGACATCTCGAAAATTACGAACACAGTCTCTTACCACGTAACAACAGGCAAGAACTTCCGTGTAGCCGTTATCGAGATCGCTTTATATCGCAAGTTGCCGGACCAAGGTATCAATTATATGCATTTTCGCGAAATCTTGCAAGAAATCTGTTAGTCTGCAGGAACATTATGTTCGTTATCCCATATTATAGACAAAAATGGAGTTTTAATACTTGGTTTCTTTTTTTTCTGAGAAAATTAGAAACTTATTTCGCAATAAACCTTTCTATTTTTATCTTCTGGAAAACATTGATCCATTAAATCTGTTTCTTTTTGGGGGGAAAAAAATTAGACCATTAAAATTTCATTTTATTCAAGAATGAAACGCGGGTAATGAAAGTAATGAAAATAACATTTATTAAAAAATAAAATATTTTCCATTTAATCCTGTAATCAAAAACGTGGAATTTATTATATGTGTTGATCACGAAAAATATTTTAGTATTTTCATAACTTATTATTACTATAACTTCACATTATTGTAAAATTCTTAAATTCATTAATTCAACTATTGAATATTTTAATATTAATAATTTACCTGTTAATATTGCAATAAACTATTATTTTCTAATTATTTTTTGTACATATAAGAGTGTGTATCGGACAACTTTTATACAGAATTATAAATAAAAAAATTACAAAATAAAATTGATAATATTTAAGATTAAAATACTCTTATTTCCAAATGCTTATACTTATTAAAATACTCTTTGCAAAAGTATTAACTTCGGGATAACAATTTTTACAATACATCTTCATTATTGAGATTATTTAATGAATAATGCTTTTACTAAATTTTATAGTGTGCCGTAACGTTAAGACCACTAAGAAATTACAATAATATTGTCCATAAGCATATTGTACTTAGTAGTTAGTAGCACTTAAATTAAACGAAACTTTGTAAAGTTTTGCAAAGATCGATAACATTGACTGTTACGAAGATGAAGTATGCAATCGCCCTGATAAAATATAGAATGGGGTAAAATAAAGTTACAGGAGTAGAAGACATCCAACTACATACATATCTTATTTTATAACCGGCTTTATAACTTGTTCAATGCTGCTAACATAATTCACCAATATTTCATATGCGCGGCGCGCGAGAAGGCTAGCTCAGACTTGTCGCGCAGAAGGTTTTATCGTTCGTGAAAAGCGTGGTAGTGGTGGGCGAAATCGTTAATCTAGACATATAACCCGAGATTGAAAATACACATTAAGATGAAAGCTGCGAGACTTTATTTCTTCAAATACGGAGCAAAATAATATGAGATAATTTCTACTTCTGGAAATTAAATTAATTGTCTAAATTGATTATTCCGTTCATCTGCGCCTAGAAATTAAATTGATCGTCTAAATATAAATTGGTAATCCTGTTTATTGCGATGAAAAGTGTTTTTAATAGCTGCTATCGAAAATTTTACATTTGCTCTCACGAAATGTTTTATTGATTGTTGCAGATATCAAAATGGGTTGTTTCGGGAGCAAAGACAAGTTGAGCAAAGAAGATATGGACTTCCTTAAGTCGCATACGCGATACGACGAAGCGACCATAAAGGAATGGTACAAAGGTTTTAAAGTGAGTATCGAGAACTGCTGAATATCATGCTAGTTGTGGGTGCTGAGTTATGGGTCGAGAATTAAATTGAACACTTTGTTAAATACGCAATTGTGATGATTTCGTATATTTCATAGCGACCTCAATTTTTCTCCGTACATTCTCACTGTAATCGCGTCCTATGATGTATTATGGCGGTGATGATAAAAGACACTTGAAAGTGCTTTGTTGAGTGATGAAAAATTATTCGCACAAACTCTATATCTCCAGCGTTTTCCAAAGAATTGTTTTCATTTCTATCTTTTGCTAAGAGCTTTACTTTCATTTACGTGATCTATTGAATATAGAATTCTTAGGCCATTTTAGTACTTCCATTGTTTATCTGTGCGTAATAACAATAACGAGTACGATGATACGTGATGAGAAAGGACATGAGTTTGGTCATAAATAAAAAATAAATAACGTTTATTTACAATTATAGTTTCTCTCTAAATTTTCTTTGATGCAGAATAATAGATATATCTTAACAGTTTTTACACGACGAATAAATTATATAATATTCGTTGTATTATTAAATTACTCTGCGCGATTGTTAATTCTTTTTTATTAATCTATGCTTTTTAAATAACTTTTTATCACATCTCATTACTTGATTTTATGATAGATTTGTTTTTTTTTTTACATTTACATTAGCATATATGTTATGATAAAATATTGAAGAAAAAAATTACATTTATATTGAGATTTATTATAGACATTTCGTGACAAATATAAATGGGTTCCCAACTGTAATGCCACATTGAAAATGAAAGCGTATGGAGAAAGAGGGAAAGATATATATAAACTAGCAAATTGATTCATTTTCTGAATGTTCTGAAAATATGAATAAGAATATTTTATGATTTCCTGTTGCATTAAAAGAGAGTGTTAATTACCATTAATGGCTTGTGCTTGTTCAGCGTAATCACAATAAATAGAAATTTACTATTTATATTTATGAACATTTATGTGAATAAAATTGATGCAAATTCGTTAATAAATGCAACATACACATCTGTGATACGTCAGTTGGAATAAATATGCAGCCACCCGTATTCGCAATTACGCCACATTAAATATGCTGCGCGATATTTCACAAGCATGCGCGGCCATGTAACTCTCGCAAAAGCTCTTATTTCTCGTAAGGAAACAGTGAGTGGTTATACGAAATCATAAAGGGTTTACGGTTATGAAATTTCGTAAACGAAAATTTCTAGTTAAATTACAACATGTTCATTCATAGTTTATTCTTGAAAATCTAAAACTTAATTTAGGTGCAATAACATGTTTTAGAAATATTTTTAACAATTTAATAAAGTTTTATAAATATAAATTTGAATATAAATCATACGAAGGTTCACGTTTAAATTTTATAAATAAGAATTTGTAGTTCAATTACAACATATACCTATATCAACAAAAAAATCTTTTCATTTATAGCTTATTTGAATTGAATACGTTTTATATAAATGAAAGGTATTCGAGATAATATTATGACATTATTTGTCTAATTACATTGCGAAAAGCTTTGTCACATCTTATTAATAATTTAAAACTGATATGTGGTATGATTAATAATTTAATATTACATCATTATGACATATTACGATATATTATTTACCTATTGAAAAATAGTCGTGTGAGATGATACCGAGGCTAATTAATTCAGTGTATGATATTTTATTTATTCATTACATAGCAATTATTAATTTATTCGTTACATATTCGACGTCTATGAATAAACCACGTTGACACGATGAGTTTTATAATACGTGTTTTAAATATTTAAATAAATTGAAATTGTCATGCTTTTCGTACATGACAAACTTGACATTTAGTCCATTAACATTTAGATAATTGTTAGATCTAATTAGAGCGTTATTATCTTAGAACACATTATCTCATTCATACATTTATACATGGCATTCGCGAATAATACGTATATACAATATATAATATGGCATGTCATGTAGTATAAATATTTATTCAACATCGATACAGTTCAAGCATTGCTTGAGGCTGCCTTTATAATATTGTATACATATAATTTCATACAATTACATTATCATTACAACACTATCGTGTCAACATTCGTTATTTCATTATATACATCAATCATCGATGCATATGAAATGCATTTAACGAATATGCAGAATGCTACAAAATGATATCTTGCAAGAGTCACTCAGGTCTGAAATTAAGAATAGATTAATTTTCAAGTATTAACACATAGCGTCAAGTTTATAGATATAGACACGATAGACAGTACCGTATCGTCAACAAGATTTTCAAGCGAGTATTCTTGCGAGATAAATCAATTTAGATTACGAAGGTGAGGGGAACTGACTCGCACGAACTGTGACGTGAGTTGCATCGGGAGTGGGACGTGACGTTTTCGCGGAAGCAGCTAATCCCGCGGAAAAGTTACTTTCTCGAATAGTTTAAACGCGGATCCGTCGTCGACCGGACTAATTAAACTGGAGTTGAGTCGTTAGAGTGGACGTTCCGCAATTCGGTCGCATTGCACAGCGGCTCGTTGCCCGCGCACATCCCTCGTGTGATTCGCAATGTGTCCCATCACACGCGACTTCGTCAAGTCTGTGGATTGAAATAAATGAAGACTGATCACCACATATCGACCTTGGTGAGAAGAAGGAGATTGAAAAATATCCCAATGCGGAAGCGACGCCGCTTGATCGCGCGTTCGCTCGTTTTGTAAAAAGGCTGGAACGAACGGTGCTAAATCAAGGCTAATCTGATACGAAGGGAGCGATGACACTGAAATGATGCGATTTTTTTCTCAGGGGTTCATATCTTGCGCTCAACCGGCAAGACGAAGATACTTATCTCGCGATCGATAGAATTCGCCGCGGGGATGAAAGTCTTATTTTAGTCAAATCGGTTGATTTAAACGCAATATAATTTTATCATAGTATTTTTATTCAGACCGATTTAATGTATATCTCTATATTTAATAAAAATCTCCATATTTAATAAATTTTATACTTAAGTGTATGAAAAACATATTAACGCAAACACTCTTACTTGGTATGCACATATAAGAGCTATTTTCGTTGAAGTAAATTTATCCATCTGGTTATTATGCAAAATAGCATTTTAAGCAACTTATTTTCTATGTTAATATAACATGTTTAATTTTTTTGTTTTTAATTGAACAAATGTTAATATGTCTGTATAAAATAGCATTGATAAATTAAATAAGAGAGAAATAAAATTGAAGAGTAAAGCATAAATGTGTAAAGAACAAATAATTGCGATAATTAACTCAGTGCGATCTAAACTTTTCACTCGTGTAGGTACTATATTGTAGCTATAATTATATATGTATAATTATATTTTAGGAATGAAAAAGATGGAGCGAGAAATATGATAAAAAAACAAAGGAAATTTTTTACTGAGCTATACTATCGTACATTTACAAGTATATTAATAATAATCGAAGGGAGATTTATTAAATAGGAATAAAATAAGATTGTCCAAAAATTATAAATTAGATAGAGATATGTCACACGTGTAACATAGGAAAATTCTACAATTTAGAGAATTCACTATTTTGTGTTCTTTCGAATGTTACAGCAAGACTGTCCTAACGGCAGGTTAACGCCGGCGAAATTTGTCGACATGTATAAAATGTTCTTCCCGTCCGGCAACGCGGAAGAATTCTGCGACCACGTGTTCCGCACATTCGACATGGACAAGAACGGCTACATCGATTTTAAGGTGAGTACCGCAGGTTTTTTTTTTTTTTTTTTTTTTTTGAAAAGACGAATTGGCGCAGACGGCTGTAATGAGGCGTGTAATGACTACCGTGCCCCCCGGTGAATCTTGAGTCTTGAATGAATCAAAGAGGATACGCGCACTCGTCACACGTCGATCATTCCGCGCGATTAAACACGATCGTACGCGACAAAATCCGCGCGTCTGATTGACTCGGGGAAACGCATTAGACTCCGCAATACTTCCATCCGAGAAGAGAAGATCGCGTTTTCATGACGTGGAAATATCGTGAATTAGACGGAATTAGATCAACCGGCGCGACGATATGGGGAATCCGCGAATATTGGAAATTCGAATCGTCAGGCATTGTAAAATCTATGCAATGTCGAGAAAAACGATTGGACAACAATAAGATGGTAAAACGATGCGCTAAAATACGGGGAGATTTTCATCTAGGTAACATACGAGAGCGCGCAAAGAAAACGCGAGCGACACTTATATCCGATTACGCGCTCGACAAACGCTCGACGACGTAAATCCTTTCCGAGATTTTAGATCGCATATTCTTTCGTTATACCCGGTTGTTTGTGATTGCGAATTTATATCCCTCATAATCCGCTTAAGCCGTTAATAACGCGTTATTTATATAAGTACAGCCAGCTCTCCGTCACTTTCCGTCGTCCCGTCTCGCTCCGTAGCTTCGTAACCGCCTTGACTCAAACTCGAAATCCTCTGAGAGACGTGCCTCGCGTCGCACGTGGTCTCCTTACGTTTGCAAACCCAGCGAGCAGATATTCTCGGCCACCATCAGGTACGCTGCTCGGTAATTTAATATAGTTCCAAAGCCAAAGGTGCGACGCGTCGTGTTCGCCAGCCGGCGAATAGCTATTTGACATCTGACCCGAATACGTTGAGTAAAACCCCGAGCTTTGTCTAACGTCATGCTTTGTGAGGTGATTTCGCATCGCATCGCTGATCAAAGTCATCCTAGAGCGACTACATGATTCGCCATAGGAAGACATCCTTCGAATGCGAACGACGAGCGACTTTTCTGCCTCACCGTATCAAGAATCATCTTGTCTTTTTGTCTTCATCTCAGCTTACCCTTCGCTGTGTCGTTTTTTCTCTTCAAATAACGTTACGCGCCATTCTCGACGCGATTTCTATAACTAATTATAAAAACTTCGTAATATGTTAATGTCTGATCGTAATTTTTTCATCTCTTAGAGATAATCTAAGGGAGAAAGTAAAAAAGTAGTAGGTAGACTCATGAAATATGTAAAATTGACATACAAATTATGAGAAGTAAGAGAAAATATGTAATATTGTAACTTTATTAAATTTAAAAGTAATAAAAATTATATATCCATTGTAGGAATATCGTGATATTACACATTATGTAGTCATTCTCTCCCTTTGCTTTGATATTAGTATGCAAGAAATAAGGCAAATAAAGGAGAGAGAGAAAATTATTCGTGCTTTGAAATAATATCGGAAATTCTATATTACGTATATTCAGAGTAATATAGAATTTCATATAACATGTGTATAAAATAAATTTTAAAATTTCAATATAATGCTCTACAATAATTGCGCGTTCAATTTAATTCATACTGCATTATTGTTATTGGTGATATTGGGAAAGAATATAATAATATTGTTTATCTTATTGTACGAAACGCGCGTGTTAGAAAGAACGTTGAAAGATTGTTACGACATATTTGGCAAAAAGTTAATCGTGTATATTGATTGTATATCTAGAGAGCTTTATTGTTGTCTAGTTTAATCGTAGATATTGAATATGGAGTCTGAAGCGTTTTATAAGGTTTCAGGTTAAGCATGTTCCGTAAAATTTTATTTTCTGTTTTTAACATATTATCGCGCTACACTAATCATCTGCTCAGCAAAGCGTATTACGTGAATGCGTTTCTTTTAACAGAATTATTGGAGCGAACTATCTTCAAGATAACTTCATGTTAATGTGTAAATTATTCATTCACCTAAATCAAGACCCTTGTATATAAATATTGTTAAGCTTATAAATTATTTATTTCTTACTTTACCTAGGAGTTCTACATAATATGAAGTTCTATTAATATATCAAATAAAGTGATATAATTTGTAACTACACCATTTGATAGTATTTTATTAATAAAAATTATTATATATTATGAGAAATTATTATTTCACATTTCAGTATTAAATATGAAACTTAATCATGAAAATACAATTCTCTCTTATAATTAATCGAAATACAAAGCTTGTTATCGAAGCTTGATATTGAATCTGTTACTAAAATACAGGATTTGTTATCACTTATTAAGTCTGTAATTTATTAAAATTAACTAAAATTTAAAATTTGTTACTTGAAACTAATTGAAATACTAAGCTTAGTATTTATTTACATTTTTTTACGCTTACGAACATTATATGTAATTCATGGTATTAAATCGCCGCTAAATCGGAGCAGTTTGTTTCTTTTGTAAACTTCTTTTCTAAATGAAAAACAGACACATCTGTTTTCAATTCCCTCGTTTAAAATTTTATTCGAAAGCAAACAGAAGATAGATAGTCTGTAATACATAACATAAATTATATATTCAACAAAATAGGAATACGAATGACTGCAATTTTATAAATTATATTTTATTGTGAAAATAATTAGAATTGCTTCCTTTTTATTTGAAACATTGCAGAAGTAAACACAATAAATCATTGTCCGAAGTCTTGGAAATATCGAGCACGCGAAACAAACCAATCTACGTTCCAAATCATGAATATACAAACTTTGTCCAAGCAGTCCATCGACGCGGACATTTAATAACCGGCGAGTTGTAGATGCAATCTGCCTCGCGCCTGTATCTCGCGGTTGTACAACACTCAAGAAATTTTGCGTTGAGATGGCGAAGTTTCGCCGGAGTTTCACCAATACGTAAGCTCCATTGTAACTTCATCGCGAGCTGAAGTTCTGTTTGTGTACAGCATGTACGCTCGCGTAAGCTCTAAGCGACTATTATTCTGATATTAAGTAAACCCGCGATGAGACGTGGCTCCTTGCATTATTATCGCTATGAATATTATCGCCGGTGAGAAAGACATTTTGCAACCTTCAGCATGTAGCTGAAAATATTGCGAGCTTCACCGATAAGCCGGGGGACACGAACCAAACGTTGGTGGTCTCCCCATTCGATTCTCCTTATCATGTCGAGACTAATAGCTATCTATATATAATAAAAACTCGTTCTCTCTTCTGTGGACGCTCTGTCCATCGCGTTCTCTTTGGATATGATAATATCATATCCAAATAATAGTTTTCTTGCCACCCGTTTTTCTTCGAGGAAAATCCGGACAAAGTTATCATCTGAGTTTGACCCTCACGATATTGTCTAAATGGAAAGAACTTCCCTCGATGGTGACGTCTTCCAGAACGTCGATAATAATAGGGGCAGTAATAAGCGATGGATTTTATGGAAAGACAATATATGTATGTCTCTTTATCAGCGAGAAGTTTTATAGCGCCGTTTGATGACACATGAAGTTGATTTTGACGAATTGAAGCTGGAAATTAGTTTTTTTATTTGTTATCTTTATTTTCTTATTTGTTAATCTTATTAAATGCTGGAGAGAGAGAGAGAGAGAGAGAGAGAGAGAGAGAGAGAGAGAGAAAATAGGTTTTTTCTTTTATCTTTTCTAAGTGCAACTTAAAATATCTAAAATTATTACTCTTTGTATATTTTTTATTTTTACGAATAGAATTTAACTTATATTTATTTCATTTTTGCGCTTCTCGATGCTGTGTTTCTTTTATTTTGGAATCGATAATTTTTAAATTAGTTTTAGATGTTACTGAAGATATCGACTATGGTACAAAATTTTTGCTAACGTGTACGATATTTATTTAAGTGACGTAAGCTTAGAAGGTTGTCATGATTTTGTTGAAAGTGTATGTAGTGTATGTGACTTCAAATTCTTGCATAAGCCTCACAATACGCATGCAAATACGTGCAGTCAATATATTTTTTGTTTTTAATATGATTGAGAGTGCACTCTTGTTTTGTTAATAATTTTCATCAAGACGTATAATTTTCAACTGCGAACTTTCTCTAATTAAACTTCCGCAACTTTTGCGGGGAAGGAGTAATGAGCTAATTCAAGCGTTTCGCACATTGAAAAGCCATTAGAGATTTAGCCAGAACTTCCGGCAGTTTAAACTTTATTTCCCGAACAATTCCGACGGAACGGTGATAAATGACAGACGGGTCAGCTATCTTGGCGTTCTTGCAACTTTTCTTATTTAGAAAGACCTCGAATTCCGTTTACATTCATCGTCTTTCCTCTGGACAGTATCTGAAATCTCGGGGAATCGAAAACACCTCCGTTCTGCATAAACAGTGCTTTGCACATTCTCAGTGTATCCAAATATATTACGAGTGACATAACAAATATTCTTCGATGTCAGGACGTTGATATATTCCTATGTTTCTTTGTGAAGGGGTTTACACGGGTTTATACGGGTTTATATGGGTATCTTCTGTATTTCTGCCGAAAGCTGCTCGATATTAAATGCAATGTTTCACATATGGCTTATTTATAAAGAAGATATTTCCCAGTTTTGAATGTCGCTTGGCTTTTTGTATTAAAGTATAATCTTTTTAAAAGAAGACAGATTTTTTTAAATCAGTTCACGAATATATATAAAAAAAATTACTTGTTATGAGATTAAAGATCCATCTCTTATGATGTTAAATTAATATTGTAAATTATTAAAATAAAATACTTTTTTAGTTTATCTTATACGTTATATTTTATATGTAGAAAATATGTTACATATCGCAATCGTCATCTCTTTTGATCCATTGAAACAGAATATTTGATATCAAACAAATTTTGATTAAAAGCAAAGAAAGTCTCTACATTTCATACATGTATATGAATACTCAATAGTTTAAAAATAAAAAAGTTATTTGATTAATTGATAATTTAGCCAAATATATAATATATACTCTTTTGTTACAAACGAACTAGTGCTGCAGTTTCTCTACTGTCTGAGAATTTGCGAAGATTTCGAAGAGAGTACGAGCTTTATTCACGCCTTTCCCTTGAAAACTTTTCGCGCGGCGTACCGTGTAATTGCATTGTTGCACTCGGACGCACCATTTGGGACTGAAAGTTAACTCGCTAAAGACTTATCTCCAAAGCTTATTTCAAAAGGACATTTTGAGATTGCGATCTCTAACTTTATCCTGTATATCTGTATCTTAAAGGTAAAGAATCGTATCTCCAGTTTTTGTCAAAATGGAGTTAATATACTTTTTCCAGTATACCAGGAGCTTAAATTATATAATGGTAAAGGGGTGTTTATTACTACTGTCCATTATTATTATTAGTTCCTGAGGTACAATATTTAGAAAAAGTTTATAGTGCCTTAATTTTGGTCAGGTATAGCATGTTATTGACAGTTGTTCTATTAAACATGTCGGTTAAATTATCGTATTTTATTAAAAACTTAATAAATCAAATTGCTACTCTTATTTTATATCTTAAAAATACACCATTTCCCAATTTAAAACTTTAAGCCCTGTTTTCTCTAAATTTATAAATAATGGAGATACGATTCTTTATCTCTAAGGTAAACAAATACATATTATTCACTCTTGTTTCATATATTGGTGTTATTTTGTATTTCCATTCCATTCTCTTTAGTACTGAGATAAATTATAATATTCCAACAATTCGTTAGGCTGATATTAATTTCTCGTTTAATGCCAGAATATCAATTTGCTTGCCTGCTGCTTCATGATTATACAAGCTGCAAAATTGCAGTAAATGGGGGCCAGTAAAGTTAAAGAACATTACGGATATATCGCTAATTTATTTGCGTTATTAATACCAATAATTGCACATTATACATGAATGATATTGATAGAACACTAGTGAACATTCATTCTAAGTGTAAAGTTATATTTTATGTCAGTTTTATGTTCCACATGAGATAGCACATGATGCATCACCTCTTCAGGAAGAACAACTTTCTAATAACTTTATTTATTCTTGCATGATAGAAACATGACATTATAAAACATACTATGGTAAAAAATCTAAAACGAATGTTTTCGAGTTTCAGTTTTGCGTTACGCATTTGCGATAACGTTAAGCAATTTTTATTTATATCTCGTTTGACACACGGTCATGATTTATTCGTAAAACTAAAGTCATTAAAAACGTTTTAAAGATTTTTCTGAGAGAACTTCGAGTTTTACGTGGAATACGATTACACAAAATGTTCAGGGTGTTCACTTACGTTGCGGTAAAGTAAAAGGTCATATCATACGTCACGTAACCCGTGTGCAAGAAAAAAGTGTATGTTTTACAGAAAGCTTTTCTGTACTTTCATGTCCGTCCTTGAATCACGAACAGGCTTGACCTTTTCGTTTTTCTTAAAGAGCGCTCGATCGCGATCCTGAGGTTGCATTTCCATTAGTATCCATTCGGCAAGGTCCATTTTGAAAATCCACTTCGGAACGTTCGTGTTCGAAGGAACATTTCTCAATGTTCGAAGTTGCTTAGTTTTGAAGCGTACGTTCCTCCGATACTTCGTACCGCATTCTTGTGCCCTTTTCTTGTTTTACTCGTTGTTTTCACTTCACGATGAAACATGCTTTAAACTTTTAATAGCCAAGTGTTGAAAGCATAAAGTTTGTAGAACATGACCGCGAAAACATTAATACGAATCGCGGTTTATGTAATTTAAGAATGATAAGCGTGAAAATAGCATACTTATCTTTCCACAAGTTAGGTTTCGTACTAGTGTGTTTTTAAAAAATTGTTTTTTATATGATCCTTGTATAATAAATTTGTTACATACTTACAATATTACAATGCACGTTTGAAAATTGTGCATTAAAAGATATAAATTATTCACGTTCAATGGACAAATCGTATCAATATCAACAGAGCAGCATGTACAATTCAATGTATGTGAATGTATATATATTCAATATATTGGCTATATGGCACACATCATAAAAATATATACATATGCATTTAAATTTATTACTTGCATTTCATATTATAATTCCGAGAGCACGCAAAGCGTGGACGATTCGAAAGCGCGAATAAAGCTTTAGCGTGATACGATTTTCATGATTAAAGATTATGATGCAAAAAGTTAAAATAAGCCTGCGGATGCGAGCCTACAGTTCTCCTAAAACACATTCTGTGTGTGGCTGCCCTTTGTCAATAATATCAGTTTCAAGACTAGACTCTTGTTCTCAAGATAGTGAGATACTCGCAACCAAGGAAACGTTTTATCTCAATTAAAGACCGTAGAGTGCGTTTGTACTTCAGATTGTTTCAGTAACAAACAAGAAATGCGTCTTGGATTTTCTGTACTTCAAGGAAATTGCGTTCCGAAGGGTTGATAAATAAATAAAGACATAAAGGGAAGTCTTTTAACAGTGTTTTTATTTTTAATATTAAGCATTTAATAACTTTATCTAAAATATATTATGAATCTTAGAAGATTCTGATTCTATTGAAAATAACACACGAGATATAAGATTTTATATATATCTTCGTCTTTTAAAGTTTATTTCACAAGAAGCTATTTATATAATTTATATCTTAATTAAAAACTACAATAAATACATTTTCCGAGATCATCACGTTGGTGTACTTAGAAACCAAAAATTAGTCTATGTTTAATCAAGAATAGGTTGTTAAGTTGTGATGATAGGACTAATTTTATATTATTGAATATTTTAATGCGTGATTTATTGAAAATTGTCCTATAAGAAAGTACAAAACTTCTCTGTTAATCGTTTCCAATCGCTCATCATTTATTTTTGAAATACGAATAAAGTTTAAATATCCCCAAGGGTGTCATATATGAACTAGCTTCCGACGATGGTAAAATTGGTGTACAAAATAAAGGTGGTGTGTAAACAAACCAAATTAATGATTGACGGAAATTGCGCGACCCACGTTCTTTCGACTTCCTTTACCTTGACTTTCTTAACTTAACGTGAACGACGTATATAGGGATTTCCGACCAAAGCACTGTGTCTTTTTCCACATCCACATCACGATCCTGCCTAAAGCTGTATACGTGACTCTGAAAATAATAAATACGAAAACTACTCTTATCTAAAAATGTTTAAAAAGTCTGAATATTAATTTGTGCAGATGAGTTATTTTACAGGAAGTAATTTGTGAGAAAAAAATAATTAAGAGTAAATAATTTACGAGCAAAAAGTTATATTTGGCGACACGTTATTTAAATATCATAACATTATTAGACTTAATCTACTTTCTACTACATATTGATGATTATAGGTGAGAATAATTTTTTTTAGTTGTTCTCATCTAGACAATAAAATAATCTTATTATACAATTATACAATTAAATAAAAAAATTATTAATTTTGTCCCTGCTTTATGAATTTAAAGGATATATCACGTAATATGTGGACTATATTACTAACTGCTATAAGATAGTTTTAATATTTCAAATTAATGAGAAGGTTTAAGCCTGTTCTAGAAACGTTTTACATATTATACGCAGTTTCTTATTTTTTACCAAATCCGCCCTTTTATCGGAGCGTCTGATTGCATAATTGCTCTATGCATTTATCAAGTAACTGTTTTGAATGTCCGCTCGAGGAATACCGATCGCGAGTGCTACTCGGAAAACTCTCCAGGAAAATCACTTCGCTCCAATCTCAACATTCGCCTCGCGTTTATTCTCACGAGCATGGTGTTTGCAAGGCCAGTTAATGGCATCACAAAGATGTTTTCTCTTCCTGGTATCGGTCGTCATTTCTTCGGTAATGTCAGAGCTTTTCCACGGGTTCTTTCGTAAGCTTCGCCGGTAAGCTGCATCTAAAATAAGTGTGAGCCTAAGGCTAGTCGCAGAAGGGAAATGGACCGTTCCTTTTTCCCTCCCTCTCTTTCTCTTTCTCGTTTTCTCCGAGGTCAATACGAGAAGTGACACTTCAGAGGTCAGGTGGAGCAAAGAACCGGCTCGTCCTCCGTCCGCCCTCTTCTCCGCCCTATAAAGCCCTCGTCTCGTTTGTCTACCTCGGGCGGCAGGTGACCCAGTTCTGCCGGAACGTACTGCTCTCTAACGACTTGCTACTCGAAAGGTATCGGCCTGGGGCGAGTATACCCCGCGTGGATTCGACCCGACAAATTCGCTCGACACAATCACGACCGCCATTGTGACGCCGTATCATGATCGCGCGAGCTTTTACGTTTACGCGATTTCGGGCCGGTAACACGCGACGGAGACATGACGCTCGTAAAAGGAGCCATAACTTCGAGATGGTGACGCGTGCGATGATCGATAACACATCTCTGGAAGATATTGAGAGGGTCGTTAACGAGATATGCAAGACAATTATAACCTTTACCATTTACAATTTATAAAAAGATCTTTCATAATAACTCGCAAAATCCATCGCAATGTTATAAAATGAGAACACTGTACAGCTTTTTGTTACATAATAATTTAACAATAGATATTTCTTTCTATAAGTTTTAGGGAGTTCTTTAGAGAACTTGATTAGAACTTAAAGAATTTTTTATTATTTTTTAAATATAGACATTTTCTTTATGCTTAGTCAGATTTTATTTTCACATTTCTCGAAAATATAACAAGAAGATAAATTTATGGGAAAAGAATCTAAATTTCAAATTTTAAAATTTAAATTTGCAATTCAAAATATCTATTATATGAAAGTTCTTCATCTCTTTTCAATACTTTTTGCAACTCTTAATATTATTCCATAATCATATGGATAAAACAGAAGAGAATTAAGAAGGCCAAATAATAAATTAATTTTAAATATATATCTTAAAAAATGTCCTTATTTTAATTCCTAAAGACTTGAAAATATCTGAGAAGAATCAAGAAATTGTTTTTTATCTGAAACATTCTGTTTAATTCAATGTTTTGATTTTAACATTTTAATCGTTCAACCGAGTCATTTTAAAGATGTTTTGGCATTAAAACGATTCTAGCCGATTTCTGCTCGAATCATTGTATTTCAAGTGTAGAGATATTTCTCAGGGTTCTGGCAGAGGGGTGTTTGAATTATGGCATTTTAAAGCCGATTCTCCCTTCGACGCGTATTACAGATACACCTTGGAAAATAGATTTTCGTTTCGCACAAAGGGCGAGATTTGTAGCGAGGAAATAAAAGTTTTGATATCGCGCAGCTGCGCAACGACGTTACTGATGCGGGATACCATCGGCTTTTGTGTTGCAGGAATTCCTACTGGCGATCGACGTAACGTCCAGCGGCACGCCGGAAGAAAAACTGAAATGGGCGTTCCGTATGTACGACGTTGACGGCAACGGCGTTATCGATATGCAGGAAATGACGAAGATCGTCCAGGTACCGTAACTCATGAATAATGCATGCGCTTCGATTTATCTCCACTTAGTTGCACTCGACCGCAACTCTTCTGAACGGAATACAGAATTTTTCATCACTTGACGTCAGTACTATCGGCATGGTTAATCAATGAGAGCTGGTAGAGAGGAGAATTGATTCCGATATATTCCGCAGCCGGTATATATTTATTTATATATTTAAAAATGCACGGCTCTCTTCTCCGTGTCGCGAGTTCGTAATCTCATGTTTTATTGCACATACGACGTCACTACATTTCTCTCGCGATGACTAACTATAAGAGAGACTTGACAATGAATGTAGGAACACAGCGCGAACTGAAGTCGTTTTGTCGATACACGCTGGATTCCATTTTTCTCTTTACATTCGTAAACACGCGATATTTCGGTTCTTCCGTAACGAGATCACATATCACATACCTAAATGATTGTTTTCCATTCGGTCGAATAAGTCGACGCTGGTTTGCATAATTAACGCGCGATTGCACGGTAATAAATCAACAACACTGTTTTCCCGCGTCCGTCCAGTGCACCTCTCGGTGCTGCTTATTTACGTCGCATTGTGTAGCGTATGCAGCGAATACCGACGCGCTAATATTTCATGAACGGCCCCTTCGCGAGAGAACGGATGTCGACGTAGCCGCGCGGCTATTCCATTCGGCGACCGTATGCGAGTTTCTCCAGAAACGCCAGAAGCGAGGCTTCGTTAAATACAGCTGTCGCGTCTCGTTTTTAAATAAGTAATTGAAGTTTCTGTGCCGGTGACGTAGCAACAGCGGGCGGTAGCCGAGACGAATGGAAACTTTGTAACGCAACCTTTTGCATAAAAAATTTCCGCAAAATTGCGAGGTCACATTCCCCACACGCGTAGATAAAAGCGCTTTTCAATATTTAAATGGCATCCTGGTCTTTTAGGATTTTAACGTTTACTCGTTTTGCATTAATGTACAACAATTTTGCAATAATAACTGTAGGCACGATAAAGAGAATTCGAGAGGTCAAAGGACGCATAACGCGAGGAATGGCCAACCGCACGTAAAACATTTATCTTTTAATATCGTGAAAATGATAACTTTGTCGCACACAATTTACATGCGAAGAATATGACAATTTTTTGCAGTAGAATTTTAATCGTGGCAAAAAACAAAAGGAGTCGTTGCCAAAAATCCAGATCTAAAGATGATCTAATAATAACTTTAAACTTGCTGGGGATATATTTTAGGGAGAACTTGAAATTATTATACGGAATAAAACCCGAAAATTAGGGCACGAAGATAAAATCGCGGTAAAGAAGCTAATTATCACATTATATTCGGGTATAAATCCGAGTAAATAGAGAAACTCGCTTGTATGCTAACAGAGCGCGGAAAATCGTGATAAAAATGCGACGATGTATTTCATAAAAGTATTATTATCATAAACTTTATACATTTTAACCCAGCTTTTCATTATTTTATTTTTTTCCAAGTATATTCTCACGAAGTAAATATGTCAAAATCGTTTTTACTCTGCAATAATGTAAATATAATTAATAAATTTATGCGCAACGAAATGTGGAATAGAATACTTGGTAAAAGTTACATAATAGAAAATTAATTAATGCCAATATCCTTTGTCATATAAAAATATGTATTATGATTATTGGAATAACTATATATTGATATTTTACTTACTATACTTTATATCGATTTAATTACTATCCATTTAATTACTCTGTGATTAATTACTCTTTAATTATTCTCTAACAAATTTTCATTAATATTAAAATTATATAATATTAATATTATACATACAAGTATTAATATTAAATATTGATATTTTAATTTTTTTATTCGATATTTATGTCATATCAGTCCTTTGAAGATTATGGAAGCAAAATACCTTAAATATTTTTAATTTTCTTTCATAAATTATATACATAATCCTATAAAAGTCTTTTTACTTCTAATAAAAGCCGATACCGATCACTTATCATCATAAAAATAACAATTTTTTAATTCTAAATTTTGAATAATGAAGAAAATCGTCTTGAAAGAGATTAAAGCGTTTTAATTATCGGTAAAAAGTTTCTGAAAGAAAGTAAAAAGATCTTTAGTCCTTGCTTTGAGATACGTTATCGCTTTCATTAAAAAACGCATCGAGCCACCTAGTCGCATCCGTTAGGATACTCATCTCCACGCTATTAGAAGTTCGGAACTTCCGCGACGCCACTTCCACGGAAATTCCGGTAACCGGGGCTTTCCGCGCTCAATGAAAATTAACGATGGAATGTTTGCTGAAACTCCGCGCATCCATGTTTAACACTTAACCCGTGAACATCTACATCGCGAAACGCGCGTTTCCTGTAACTCAATTGACCCTACATTCCATTGTCGAAACTCTGAGTATCCTAACAGTTGTTGTTGGTTGCTGCTGATATCTCTAAGTACATTGTTTCAAAAACGCTGCCGTTTCTTCAGATCAGTCAAATTATGAAGCACCATATATATGTATAAAAAATATTTATAGATTATTTTTATAGATTTATTTCTATTGTTTGTAGAAATAAAAATGAAACAGATAAAAATATCTTTGCAAGGCAATATTTTATACAATTGCTGAGCACAAGAAAAAAACATTTTTATATGAAGGTAACAGCAGCTTATCACAATTATTATAATTGTTTATTTAATATTACAATTTATATGGTAAACATTGTTATGTTACATTTGAAATTTACGTTACAATAACGTTCGAATTTCGTATTATACTCTTTACAGGATGATCCTAACATGTAGTTTGAAGATTGATTTATAGCCTTCTATAAACATGCACCGTGTAGGGAAAACCAAAAGAGGATTAATTTTGTTTAAATAATTGTGTTTCGCCGGTAAGTCTACCAATGCGTTTGCGATAAAATTAATCTGCTTTATCTCACGTCTAGCTGCTGAGTGAGAGAATAATAAATTTCGCACATTTATCTCTGTCCGAACGATTTATTGTGGACTAATCGGAAAGAGTACGAAAAAGAAATTCTAAATAAAGAATCACTGGTACGCTTTGAGTGGCTCTCTAAAATAAAATATCGGTGCGATGAATTATATTTTTGGGGCAACACGATTTATCACTTAGTCGAGCTTTGCTCAACCGTGAACGCAATACATAAGAAAAATAAGTACATGTGCCACGCACGATTTAATTTTGAATTTATCAATTTCTTGGCCAACTGCAAGTGCATTACGCATTTCGTGATAATAAAATTGCTGGATGCGACAAGTAAAGAGAATTTTTTTTACGCTCTTAAAAAATAGTGTCACGGTCAATATTTTAATAAAATTCATATAAACTTATTTGGCAATTATTTTATAAGACAATTAAGATTTAAAATGTGTATAATACTTTAAATTAAAAGATTAGAGACAAATTAAGTTATGTACAGTACATATTAAATTGTTATATGTATGTTTTGTCATGCTAATAATTTTTCTATGAATCGTAAACTTTTATTGTTAAAAGGTAGCATATTTTTTATTATTGAAAGAAATTGCTAAAGTATAAATAAATGATTGTACACTCGAAACGTATTTTTATAGTTCGGCAGTATATACTAATTACGTAAAGCGAAAGGAGCTACCGGCTTACCGGTATTAGAAGACTGCTCACCGGCGCGGACGGTCCATTGAATGCTCATTAATCAGCCGTTTTTGTATGCCTGAGTCGCGTATATAACCTTCGATCTTGATGGATTTAGGACGAACTGTCGTTTGAAAAAACGTGACACAAGAGTTGTTCGTGGTTTTCGTGATTTACGACTTTATTGCGTTTATAATGCGTTTATAACTAAGCTAATATGCAAACCTGCAGTTCTGCTCAATCTATCTTGACTGCACTTTCTTAGGAAAAATAGTATTTTTGACAAAGAAATTAGCAATATATAAGCGTGTCGATTTTTTTAAATTACATATTTCTCTTTGTGCGCCGAAAGTGTGTAATATTAGCTTAAATATCATTTATATATTAATAGTTTTATCTTGTCAAGCCCTAAGGGATATATGTATATACGCATACATATGCATTGTGGCATAATTGAAATCGATACAGAGCCCCTGTATGACGAAAGTTACACACACGCACGCACACACGTACAAAACTTACCTGATGTATTACGTGAGAAGGTAAGTTGTAAACTAAAACTGCCTTAATCTTCTTACTCCCTAATCAGCTTAACGATTCTCTGTGAACCAGAATTGCTAAATATCTTTAATTCGTTATAAGAAGGTGTAGAATAAATCTACCTTAAATTCTATGTTAAATTCTGAGATCTTTTACGAATTCCAATTGGAAATATGTCAATGCCTTGGAACGAGGATGATTGATATCATTTTGCGAATTGAAAGCAGAAGAGAGATTATTTCCCTTTTGAGATTATTGGGAAACGACATTGATCGTCCTCCGTATTCCAAGACGTTAATGCAAAGCTGCTCTTCGTGTCGGATATGCCAAAATATAGACTGCTTTTCCAGATATGCGCGACGGAGACTTGCCGGCGCGGCGGGGCGGGGGTGATGCGTTAATTCTACACGAGGCTGAATATACCACGCGGAGAAAACAAAAGTGTTGTCCTTCTGTTCCCAGGCGATATACGACATGCTCGGCGCGTGTTCGAGCAATAGGCCGGCGGACAGCGCGGAGGAGAGAGCGAAGAACATATTCGCGAAGATGGACGAGAACAACGACGGGCAACTGACGCAGGACGAATTCCTGAAGGGCTGCCTCCAGGACGAGGAGCTGTCGAAGATGCTCGCTCCTTAATCCCGACGTCGCCGCACCTCCGAACGAGTCGTCGACGCGCAATCGTAAAAAGGACACCGCGACCCCCACACCACCACCCCGACTCCCTCAGAAAAACTCGACGGAAACGTCAAAGCGCCGGCAGCAATAAAGCCACCACCGAAAACGTCACACACTCGCAAAACACACACACACGCATCATTCACACGCGACGCGTATCAACGACAATTTCCTATTAACTACGACGTACGCTATTATTGTAGCGTTTTGATAACGAGGCTGTCGCTCGTGCCCGACGAGGAGGGCACGAACCGCGACAACGGAGAGAATGATCGAAAATGATAGATAAACGAGGAGAAGCGGCGATTCAAATCGAGTCGCCGTCGATCCTCACGGGGGCGAGACCCGAAAGAGAAAAGATTTCTCGGGGGGACGCGATCGCACAGTGATTCATCGCACGCTCAGATTTTTCGCGCGGTTGACTGCGGGGACAGCAACAACGTGGGTGGTGCATAATCGGTGGAAAAGAATGTCTCGCGAACATGGGAAATTGCAGAGTGTGACATCATCGTCGACGACGGGGAGGGATCTAATTAGCTTGTGGAAGTCCTCATCCGTTTCGCGAACTCGCCAACCGTCGACAACCGCCTCACCCGGATTCACGAATGTCCTCGGAGTGCGGTGACGGAATTAACGCGGCGAACGAGCCTTCCGTTCTCATCCCGGGGGGGTGGGGAGGGGAAGGTGACAACGAGTCGGTCGACGAGGACTGCGGTGGCTCTTAAAGCCCGCGATTTGGTTTAACTGATTCCGGACAAACGTTTCGCTGTCTCTTTCCGGATTACGGTCCCGTCTAATAACGCAGACAGGGACCGGAAACCTCTGAATCCTCTGCGAATCCTCGTGAATCCTCTGATGCACTTTAGGACTCACAGAGATTTTGCACGTAGCTCCGTACAGTTTACTGTCGGTTACTTGTCGCAGACACGACTTCGAAGGGGTTGACACGTTAGGGGGATCCAATTTCATTCTGGATATTATCAATAATTCCGAGTTGTTTTTTTTTTTGCGAACTCTTTCGCTTTGTTGTAGTAAAATTAATAAAATTCAAGTCATTTTCTTCATACATCGTAGCTTGTTTGATTTTTACAAATACTTAATCTAAAGTATCCATATACAAGCGCATTCTTATATGCGTAAATTACAAATAAATCTCAAATGTAAATAGGTCTTAAATTCACATGATTCTGAAACCAACTGCAGTTAGAGACTTTGATCTGATTTGAGTCTCGCAAGTTTTTTTTTAAAACCTTGAATCTTCGCACGAAAAAACTGCTTTTTCCAATTCCCTGTAAATACGTTAGAACTCAGCTCAAAGCCGACTGTGATTTCAATCTCGTGTAAGCTACTTGTTTATCACTTTAATCTCCATTCCATTACTCATTCTGCAAGTCCCGCTTGATTAGATTACGTCGCGGGGAGTTGCAAGGTTTACTTGTAATCCAGAAGTTCTAAATACAGTTCTAATACAGAAGTTCGAAATAAGATAAGAAACGTATGGTGCATCAGAGGATTACAAGCGGGATTGAAGGACCGATCGAAGCAAGCGCGATCGGTTTGAAATCGCGATCTTGCCGTGAGCGGAACGCGGGCGGAATTTCAACGCGAAGCTCAACGGAATTTCGCAGAGGTGGAAGCGAAGATATTCACACGAGCGAGCTCCGTGTGAAGAATTATAACGATTGCGAGAGACGCGTGCCGCGGGTGATCGCGGTGTGCGTGGCCCCCTTCTCTCGGGGGGAGCCTGCGTCGATCGATCGACGCCAGGTCGTATCCAAGATCGGCGTGTTGCAAGGGGACGATGTCGGCCGCCGTCCGCGATATGACGACGGTGTTACACGTTCGCCCGCGAGGTGGTAACACAACGAATTGCGAATTACGAGGTAATGCCTCTATTAGATAGGGGGGAATAATATCGCTTAGGGGTGACACAACGTTAATTTTATACCGGCACACCGCGGTAGCATCCATTGCATCGTCGACCAGCACGCGCGTCATCCCTCGCGCTGAGAAATCGATACGCGTACCTCGCATACGATGCTATTACGGCACAGCGTGCAGCGGATGCGGAGAGTAGCACCTGGCGCTACGTACGTATTATCGTGTTCGCCCGAGATCCACCGGACGTCCGTCGCGCGCGCGCTCATGGGATTAGGGGCAACGGTGGCGAGAGGCCGCGCGCGCTTTGGAGGGAGGTGATAAAAGCGGATATCAATTTCCGGATAGCCGAAAATCCCGTGCGAAACTCCGCGTGTCGCTTCACAAGTTCTCCGCATCGCGCTTTCTTTCCTCGTTATCTCTCCGCTGTTGTTTTCCTTTGGATATATAACTGAACAATGATCATCGACAGATAATTGGCATTATAAAAATAACAATGTTTAAATATAGGTTTAAATATATAATGTTAACTTCAATCTGATCCTAATTTACTTTTCGTCTTCGGAACAGAAATGAAAGAAGGACAAAGAGTAAATTAAACTACGGCTGAAGTTGATCGGTGAAATTGACCAAACAAATCGACTCTTCTGATTACTAATTACTGATGCATTAATTTACTGACAAGATTCGCAACGGTCGGTATTTTGAGCATTATTACGCGGGAAGTTACGTTGAAATTACACGGTGCAAAAAGAGAAGGAATAATTAAATCCACTCACCACTTTAATTGATATGGGAATCGATCTCGTACCTGCATAATTCTTTTAATTCATTCGACAGCGTGCTCGTCGACGTTCCGACACTTTCCATCACGAAGGCTTCAGGGTCTTCTTTTTTTTTCTCTCGTATCCACGTAGCATGTGCCGAGATACGTGTGCCCGCGAGAAACACAATGTGCATCGAGGTCAACGTGCTTCGCGTGCATGTATTTCAAGATTTATGAACAAGCGTCACACGTGCATCGGATACGCAACATCATACGTATATAACGTTCTTCGCATGGCAGATAAGTTGGGAGGAGCTTGCGGCACGTGCGAAAACGGATAAATTGGTCGTTTGCCGTCGAGAATCCTGTGCCTTGCACCGAATCGGTAAGTCATAACTATATATTATTTTGAACCGATAATGTGAAAATTCTTGGTATATTTCAAGTACATTTCGAACATTATTTGCGAGCGATCTCCTCTCATCGAGATCGAAAAGAAAGATTTTTAAGGTAAAGGTAAAATATCCTCTGTCTTACCGAATGATCTATCCTTCTTTAATATGGTCCAAAAGTTTCTGCGAATGCATCTTGCGATGCCTTAATGCACAGAATTAACGACGCACGCTGTGTATACTTGAACGTGATCGGTTCCAAATGAGATGAATGATCATTAAGCCCGCGGTGCACCTACGGTACACCTCGTTTTTTTATTTCCTTTCGCGTACGCTGCTGTGAATGCTTCACTGCACGCTGATAACACATACGTTACAGATTGCACCGTAATTACTTGGTTATCCATTTCCGATAGCTCCGCAATATTTCTCGCGGTTCGCGCGGTAATTTGCGGGTATCGGAGTATTTATTTTCACTACGATGACTAATCCCGTGCGCAAACTCGTAGAGAAATTAGAAATCTTTCGGCTTCTAATATCTCTTCGTATAGATGAATCGACTTATATTTATCTTGAGTTACGTATTTAGTAGTGAGAAATAAAAATATTCGTGCCTATATTTAAAAGATAGCGGGATGTATGTTTAAAATTCCATTTCTTTCGAGGGGGAATGTATATTCAAAAATTTATTTCTTTTTCGAGGGAGAAAAATTGTGATCCTGGAAACAAACGAGACAAGTGTCGAGTAAATACAAGTAGCCCGAAATTTATGTCTGAAACTATATAGATCTTCGTGTTTAACTTGAATTAATCAGCAGGCCATATTCCCTAGGCCATTCGAAAACACACACGCTGCAACTTGCAAGCTTGTATCGGATAAGGGGGCCGACGGCACGTACGTGTGCCGCGGGCTTTAAAGAGAATCGATCAGACGGCCGAGCGTAATAAGAGACGAGTCTGACTCGAGGAAGGCCAACGATAATTTTCGCACAGCACAGTTAACTCCGAGCACTTTCTCTGCCGTGCAACATCGCGCGTGGCGCGATAAATTCCCACGTGCAAGGCGACTTAGAACACATTGTGATTCGCTTGGATTTCTGGTGACTAGAAAAAAAATGCGTTGCACCTTATATTGGGTTTCTCGCGAGCGAGTCTTCTAATCGGTCGATCGATCGTGTGCTTAACGCAACGGATGAACGTAACTGGGTGATGATTCGGATGAAAATTAGTTTTCAGACTCTATACGTGAAGAAGCTGTAACTATTAGACATTGATAAGTAGTAAGAACTATAAAGAGTCTCGAGATAACGCAGAAATGTAAACGATTTAGCAGCCGATGGTAGGAAATAAGTATTCTGAAATCAAAACGTGTGTATATGCGACTCGGTTCTCGTTGTGGATTATAAATGATTACGTTGAAATAATTGTGATTATCCGATGAGGTAATCCCTCTGGATAAAATTATTTCGCTAATAATTTTGTCAAAATGTGTTTTCAAATTTATGATTTAATACTGCATTTGAACGTATTAGAATTAATATTAGAGCTAATTATTCTCCAACGTAATAATTTATGACTTGCACGCGAAGCTAATTCGGATCTGTTCATGAAATAGGTATTTATTAATCCGATTAGCATACGGAATACAATATTCTCTATGCGATTGTTAGGACACTCTGTATATTTGTATATTATCTCATAAGATGAATCAAATTGATGAATAATCACTGTGAAAATAATATTGAATTAAATCATAGTCGTGAACACCGATAATATATTAAATGTTGAATATAAAATATAATAAGAGACTCGCGGCGCGAGTAGAGTTATATAAAACGCAATTGTATAAACAATTGTCTCTTGTCGGTCAAGAATATTATCAGTCGATGCGCGCGGATGGGAGAGAAAGAGAGACAGAAAGAGCGAATGAAGACGCTTTTAATTAAGATTCCAATTCATTCTTCAATGTCATTCGCCTGCGATTATTAAAACGGGTAAAGGAATACCAGAAGTCTGTAATCTTGATCAACAATGGCGAATGTCACTGTTAAACATTTTGTATCGCGATAAACTACGGAGTGCTTGTGACATCGATTCGGATTAGATCTGTTAATTGGAAATTCTATTGTAATGCTTGGATGAACGGAATATATAGAGAATCCTGTACATTTTACGGGTTTCATAAAGAACGGCGCAGGAACTTTAGCAATCTACGTAGAATTATAACGTCGTGAAGATGATAGCGTTACAGATTGTACGTCTTGTAGAGATCTCTTGTAATTAAGCGGTGAATAGATTTAATAGAACGAAATCTCTGGCAAGTTTTGTTCGAAAGATTACAATCACGATTTGGGGGAATTTCGTTTTACGAATTGCTCGTTAAATATGCTCGTTAAAATTATAAGACCGGAAGACGTTTAAATTATATTCTATATTTGTGAATACGGTTGAATTACCAAAATACGTTCTTCTGTGCCCTCGATCTTCTATAAACTAACGTTTCCTATCCTATCGTAAATTCTTAGAGTATATTTTTAATTATATTAACCGTGTTTGTTCTAAATCTCGAATGAAGAGAATCAAGTACTTTGAAGATTTGTCAAGACGTAAACGTGCAACGGTTTAAAAATTCTTAAAATGTTATATACGCGTGCCATTGCAATATACTGTTCGTTGTGTAGTTATTCGATGGATAGTTTATAAATGCGGTTAAGAGGGAGAAAGAGAGAGAGAGAAAGAGAGAGATTTGGGATAATAAAAGAATAGTCGATCATCGGTGTAAGAATATCATACCGTTTAGGAGCATCGGCGTAAGTTATCCGTTCGTACGATTAACGGATGGTATTGACCTTAATTGGCGACCAAACTTGATGAATTCATCAATCGCGAATGGTGGTATTAAAATTAATTAATAGTACCAAAATTAACTACGTATTAAGATTAATCGACGGAACCAATCAATTAGGCTCGTATCTATGTTAATGAATGGTATTAATTTTAATCAATGGTACTAACGTAGCACCAAGATAAATTGTGGCAGTACCGAGACGGATTGATGCCGGAATCTATCGGCTTTTACAGTCTATTTTAACTCGCGTGAAACGGTGCGCTGAAGGAAGGGGCCCCGCCTTCTTTTCGTATATTCATTAACGAAGAACAACGATAAGCGGACCACAATACGTTACTGGCACGTCACTCCGACGTAAAAATCGCGTCGCGACAGCGGAGACAGTTTCGCGAAGGCACGCGAAGACCGCATCCTTTCCTTACTTTCCTGCGGCGGGGTACGTAGATAAGGTCTTGTGTATAAGATGGATAGTTCACATTTCCGTACGTCGCGTCTGAAACTGGTCGTGATATAAATCGTTAAGGAAGATACATCTATCGCTCGAATCGTGCACTCATTCTAATCAAGTGATAGACTAGAGTCTACTAGTGATAGCATTCGACCAATTGTGTGTTTTTATTAGAACGATGCGTTTTTCGGTAAGCGCGCGCGCGCGGTCGGGTTCTCTCGTAATCTTCTCCTCCGCGCGCTCCTCGTCGCGGTCCTCCTCGAAACGTCGCATCTGCCGACTCGATCGATTTCGCGCGCGGTTTTCCAGCCTGCATAAATCATGTTATGATCACAGACTTCTATATACTTCTATATACTTCCAGTACATAGGAGTCCGTGGTTATCATGCAAATTAAAATCGCTTTATAAAACAAGAAGCGGGAATGTCGCGAACTTCGCGTCGCGAGTGACTTGGCCGGAGATCTTGCAGACGGCTGATGATCTAGTCGAACTAACGTGACAAGCAGTGTTATTTGTACGCAGCACTAATGTACGCGAAATCGTATTGAGATCGCATCGTGATTTATGGCGATTGGTCGATTTGAAAGAGAAATTAATCGAATCGCGGAGCAGATCGGAGAACGCCTCCGCGCCGTCGAGATAAATAAAAATACGCGCTCATATATATTTATATTAGGCTAGGTACATATCATCAGCTCCTTCCATGAACGTGAGAGGCAGAAGGTCCTCTCGCTTCGCGATTTTACTGTCTATGTGCTTCAATCGCAACTACCACGATTAAGTCAATTTTAAACGAAGAAGAAGAGAAGAGCTCTATTCGTTAATACGATATTTCGAAACGTACATAATATTATATATATAATATATATATATAAAACGTGTTATAAATAATATTAATATATTATATATTCTATGTGTGTAGCGGATCTGTACCAGTTCGTAAAAGCGGTTTTGCCCACTGGCGATGACAGAATCGATCGCGCATTTTTGGGACGGAAAACGAGATTTTCTCAGTGAATGTTATATTGAAGTGAACAATTATATTTCTCGGTAGGGGAGACCGGGGCTCGTTGGCACAAAAAGTAAGTTGGCGACGCCATAAGTACATAAATGGAACGCATTGCCAACCTGCCCCTTGTGCCAACGAGCCCCGGTCTCCCCTACGTTATTTGTTTTACAAATATCTGATGTCCCAAAATTGCAAAATATTCTCAAGACAAATTTATCGAAAATTTTGCATGTAAATAATGAAACTGTGTTCAATAAAAGATTCGATAAGATTTTCAAGAGTTAATTGTTAAAATATAGACATTTTTGAAGGAATATTACATTGTCAAAGAAATTCTCGAGAGAAGTGAAATAAATAATTCGAGAATGCATTTCAAAGTGCATTTGCGCGAAATCGCCAGTGTGTAAGATCTAAGATAGACGCATTCGCACTGTCGTTGATTTACATAAAGGTACGCACTTCGCGTTCTAATGGCTAATCGCTAAACCGAGACTCGGTTCGTAAATCCACGCACGATTTCCGGGTAGACTGGGAGGGGGGGATAATGCGGGGAAAAAAAACGGACATCGCAGCTCTCTCCTCTCGAATAGAAAGTGCAGCATTGACAATCGACATAATAAGAGTTCCCTTTTACGAAAGAGTCGACGTACGTAGACCGGAGAATTTTATAATGCTTAAGAACGGACCTAAAGTGCATTACATTATTAGAGGAGCCGTCATTTGTGTCTCGATTGTCGCCCCCTTCGACGTGTGTGCGCGTATGCATGTGTGTGTGTGTGTGTGTGTGTGTGTGTGTGTGTGTGTGTGTGTGTGTGTGTGTGTGTGTGTGTGTGTGTGTGTGTGTGTGTGTGTGTGTGTGTGTGCATGTGCGCGAGACTATTCACGCAAAACCACCACTCCCCGTTGCACGTACACGCAATAGGAACGTAATACGCACATAAATATGCACGCACGCGAACGATCGTGCGCGAATATGCGCGTCCAGAACTCAATTTCCGTCGTACCACATTTAATGGCGTTTCCGCTAATAGGCCGCGCAAATCGCGAGCTAAAATCGAGCACCTATTTTAAATATCTAAACGACTCTCTCACCTCCGTCTCCCCTTATCGAGATCCATTTCCGCGGCTTTCGCAGATCCGTTGCGCGCGCGACGCGAACCTTCCGCGGGGGCACATTATCACGGGATCAATCGAGATAACTATGACGTCAGAATGTTCTTCGATGAATGGTAATTAACGATTTACCATCTTGTAAATGACGCCCGCTTTTGATCATCGTCGAATTCGTCATTTACCCTGATTGATCCCGATTCTTACGGCTCGCCGCGAAATGACAAAGATAAAGTCAATTTCTGATCAATGAGGACGCGATAATTTAACGTAACGAGGAACACATCGGACGAGAACTACTAATCAAGGATTCGAGCCGCTATTCTCACAGTCTATGCGATTTTATATTTTTCTACGCCTTCCAGCTCTGTTTAACTTGCCCTCCACCATCGGCACGTGTGTGATCTCTCTCGAAACTCTGCCCGATATATCTCCTATCGCACGTTTCCTCTATTCCGTCGGCGCGAAACGCGTTTAAACTAGTAATCTAAGTAACAAACTTTATTAAACCATTGCCGTATTGTTTCGCACGACTAAACTCTCGTACAACCGGAATACCCTTCGGCTAACATTTCCCAGGGACGACCGTAAACTCCGCTTGCAATTTCCGATTCCGTCGGTCGGCAGAAATGTTCCGCGCCGTTTGACATTTGACGGATGTTTCACCGACGGCGATGGAAGTCGTCGAGATCACTCGCCGAACATCTCAAATTCCCAGCAGTTTGGATAATTAACGAGTTGGTTAGCCAAACCACTCCGAATCGGAATTATTGCCTATTGTGTAGTTTTATTGGCATCCGATTTTCCAATGGAACGTTGCATTCATGTATTCTTCTCCAATTCTGTACATTTAATAGGAAAAACTTGGGAATTAATTTTACGTTTACGAACGAGGAATGCTTTTGTTGTATTTTATATACTTTTCGCAATTCTATACCTCGAGTTCCGGATTTTATAGAAAAGAAGAAGATTCAATCTCGTCTTGCTGAATGATACGATTAGAGAATTTCGATTGGTACAGGGTGGGGGGACGGGTGTTCCGGTCTCCGTGACAACTAAGCGCGATTTCGCATTGACCGATAAATTTAATCTCCCGGGAAACATTTGGCGACGCCGAATCGATACGTCGATGCCGAATCTGATCTGTCGAAGGATCAATCTCGATCGTAAACGGTACGAGGCCTTCCTTGCCACGGTAACTGCGTATCTCGATTCACTGGCTTGTAATATCGATGAGTTAGCTCTACGCTGCAATTTCCGCAGCCCGGCCTTACTCGGCAGAAAGGTATCTCGCTCTTAACCCTCCACCCTGATTAAGTACGTCACGGTATCATTTATTCAGGTAACAACCTGCGAACGCCTTAAATCAGTGGTTTCCAGTCTCTCTTTTTGTTACATTTATCTTTTACTTACTAACGTTTATCTCAAGCACGTCTCAAAATGCTATTGAATTTATTTTCAAATAAATAAATATCTAATTTGTGTGACAACTATACCACACCATGTTTGAAGACATAACTTTGGCATTTAATGTCTTAATTTCAAAAGCAGTAATGAAAAGCAGCTTTATTGTCAAATTGTTTTCACTCGATCCTAATAGCAAAAAGTAAGTAGAATATAACACTATAGAACTATAAAAGTAATCAAAGTGGTTCGTAATTTTTTACCAATTTATAGTGGTGCATTTTCCGAGATTTTCTGTAACTTTTGTTGCAATATGTAAATGAATAAATTGATCAAGTTACTTTCTTCTTTTATCCCTTTTTTTAAAATAAGTATATGTTAATTATCGGTAGTCCTCGTGTTAATTTTATATAATATATATTAAATTTTTGTTGTAAAGTATTAAAAAGTCTTAACCCGGTTTTGTGGCAAATAATTTTAAACTTTATTGAACTTGAGTTTAGAAATTAATTGCTGTCCAGTGAGGAAATTGCCTTCTACCAATTAACTTCCCAATAGCCGCTGTCTCTAGTAGTGCAACTATATACACTAGATTTTGCGGATTTACACCGATGTTAGAGATTAGTTCTGTTTTGGAAGGGAAGTCCTTTGTGCGACATACCTTTCTCTCGAGTGTGTGCTTTTTAATTACGCGATGAGTGACATGCGTGCTCGCCCATATAAAAACAATCCCTCAAGATAAAAAAATTATTTTTTAAAAATGCTTATTAGGTGATGCGCCGTTATGTATATGCACTAACTACAAACTCCATTTTTCTACGTTTTAAAAAGTACCTACGGATTAGATCGTTCCTGCGAGTATGCCTTCAATTCCTATTACGGTGCCCAGCTTCGATGGTTAAAAAAAAAAAGCCAAGCAACATCACAAGGATCCATGCGTATTAGGAGACACGCTTTCAATTAATCGTGCGTAGCTCGTACGTGGCCGCGATGCGCATAACGGTAGAAGTTGATCTTTCGAAAAGTCCGCTATCTCGCGGTTTAGCTATATCGTCGGATATCAGGAGGATTAATCTGAGATATCCACGCGTTTATCGCATAATAACGTAGCGTAATTACCATGTTATTCTGACGTCGCTCTTATTGCATTGAATATTCATCTGATGTAGCGTTAGGACTGAACGATAATCCTGAGAGAGGCCGCGTCTCGTGACGTCCGGAGCTTATCCGTGAAGGGGATATCCGTGCGTTTCGGTATCACGCCTCTTGCCTCGGAGCCTTGCACGCTCGCGCTGAATTAACTTTCGAAAGGGCTAAGTCAATAGGTCATGCAAGATTATCGTCGCTGTCTCGTTAATGGAAAGTATTTTATACGTGTATATACATACATATATAATATCTAGTGTAACCCGTATAGCTTCATCGCCAAATAATCAAATCGTGTCCACTAAGGATGATAATACCGATAAACGTGATCGTTTTTAATTAGGACACTTTATTATAAGACGATATGTGGATATGTAATTTGGATCGCGATTTTTTCCACTTTCTTTATCCATTGATTTATAGCACGGATTACTTATAAGCAATTAACTCGTTGAAGATATTCAAACTCACTCTACGAAAGCTACTCCCTTAATTTTTTTTCTATCTTTAAATCCGATCCAGTTTATAATATTGGTAATTACAACTCCGAAATACAGGAATACACTTCCCGTTAATTTTGTTACTAATCTTTTTGGATTTACCTCTATTATACTATTATCTAAATTATTTTCATGATGATGATCTCCAGCGCAAATTGTTAATTATTCCGCGGAATAATCACTTCTGATTAATCGGCGCGCATTAATTAATCACACGTTGTGCGTATAGTTTTATCAACTATAAACGTCCGAAGCGGCAATCCTTACTATTACCGATACGTGCTAAATGGATTATACATAGACCAGAAATAATGAAAGTAACGCGTTTCAGTTAGCTCGACAGTCTGCAATTTGTATAAAGCATCCTCGGATCAGTTCACAAGACGGCACAGGAGTCAAGACGTGTAACATAGTTGTGACTCATCGTCGGATCGCATCACGGGTAGTTTGCATTATCGTATTTCGCGTTTCAAATATCCTCGCTTCGCTGAGAAAACGTATTCTAAGCAAGGAGGAAAGCTCCAGGGTACAGAATATTGATACAAGAAAACGGGGCTGACTTTGAGTTTCTGACTAGGGTTATTGATATAATAGCAATAGAGTACAGTTACATATCTTCAACATGTTTTCATGCTCATGTTTCTATATTATGCTATTATTATTATTATTATTAAATGTAGTATCCTACTTCTCACACATTTTGTAATGACAGATACTTTGATGAATTTAGGGACAATTTTTTCTTAACGAAAATAAATCAATGTCAATAATTATAAGCGTTATAAACGAAAGAAGATATTTTGCGAAGTAAAATTAAAGGAACCAAATGGATTACAAAAATACATTTTTCAATTCTTAAATGAAGTTTAGTTTAATAGAAATTTGATTCTGAAGCTTAGTTATAAAGATATACATATAATGTGCTAAGACTGAAAAGTTATGATAAACAGTTACCTCCTCGACATTTTCGTTAAGAAAATACCGACTCAAAATTGATTTAAAAAATCTGTTATTTAAATATGATGTATGAGAAGTAAGTATCCGAGATTAATTCGCTTGAGCGAAAATCACGGTGTACAATAATGAAATCTTTTATTTTTATCGCGATAGATGCAAAATCATTATTACAATACAGACCAGATTATTTGTCAGTAGCGATTCGATTTTCTCGCACTGTAAAGTGTTTAAAATGTAAATTTTTTTTACACAGAAATCTCTAATTACTCTGCATCAATTACTCTGCATCCATGATCACGCGTTTCCTTTTTCCTGGATTATAGAATCGCCTGTTCCTAGAGTGCGATCGTGTAAGGATTACGAGGATTACGAGGGGAGAAATCGAAGGAAATACTCGCTAATCTCGCCAATGATACTCGATAGACCTTTTTTCTCTTTTACGACAATGGCACAGAATTAGCCTCAACGTGGTCGTAACGTGGTCGTAACGAGGAACACGAGGAATGAGACGCGAATCCGCGATCGATGCTCTTCGAGGTATATATCTGATGAAGAAGCTATTCACATGAGGAATGTACTGCCGTTAATTACAGTCCTTGATTTGTAAGCGCTTTGAGTATTATGCATCACAGATGACTTTCCCGGAACGGATCTTCCGTAAACATTTTTCCATTATATAGGTCGTGGACGCTACGTAGGACCAGATCGCTCGATGTATGCGAATAAAATATTATATATTCAAATCTGTTAAATTATCTAAGGAGTACATAGTTATAAAACTGTGAAGAATTTTGCGCTGAACTTTTTTTCTTGACTCGTAATTTCGAAAACAATTTCAGAAAGTTACAAAAATCCCGGTGTTCTAAGATGTCAAGTAAGCTTGTCGCCGACCGATAGTCGAAAACACTTCAAGCTTGTCCTCGTACGAGAATTAGGAAATATACTTGAGGTCTATCATAGGCAAATCCTAGAATCTTAGATCAGATTATGTGTGTATTTATGATCTCGCTGAAGTTACTCTTGCTTCGCGCAGAAAAAGAACTCGCCTGTGCACGCTGGCATATTCCTTCTTTGCACGTCGCAAAAAATTGTGCTCCACGAGACGAGATGTATGACTCGAGTAACTTTGCACCGACATAACAAGAAAAAAAAAACAAATTTTATAAATATGTAACATCTGAAGAGGTAATTAATAGATAACGAATCCTCGTAGATATTGAAATTTGTTATAAATCACATCATTAGACATTAAACGGTCTTAAATATCGTTCTTAAATATTAAATAGTATTAAATCTTTCATTGTGGCACAAATTTTTCCTCTGACGATGCAATCTTATTTCATTCTACCGTACTCGATAGAAGAATAAACCGTTAACTCAACCGTCAATAACATAGACACATCTAATTGTAAGACACATTGACTATCTAATTTAATAAGCTTTAGATTCGGTCTCGACATTCTTATCGTCAGAATATTTCAAAATTCCTAGAACGTAAAAATAGAAATAAATTTTATGCTTAACTTTAACAGACTCTCGATATAGTAACGACACAAATTTTTATCCGCCTGTCCGTGATAAAAATCTTAGCGGTATATACTGTTCTAATCTTAAGAAAACACAAACTTGTAAAAAATAAACTATTATATAGTTTTTATTACTATATATGTAACAGGAAAAATTCAAGTTGATTGAGGCGTCTCTAGACACATCTATCTCAGATATCTTTTAGACGCTTATATTGCCTAGATTTTTGGGGAAAAGATATGCGACATATTTCATAGATCGACATAGAAATTAAATCCCGAGGGTTATGGGGATATTCATGTATATTTCCGATTTTAGCGAGAAAACGGAACTCTATTTGATGACGTCGATTGCATCGGTCGGAACTATTGATGTGCACGATATTTCCATCTACTCGCACTTTAACGACCGCAACTATCTTCTCGGATACATGCAGTGTCATTGATCGCCCGGTCTGCTATTTTCGCATTATATCCAACATGCGAGAGCTGGACTGCGAGGCATCAGAAATCGTACTTTAATGCAACGCGTATCATAGATCATAGCGCGATAACATGTTTAAGCAAACTTACCTTCCAATTGCATAATTTCGCGAGCAATCAAAACCAATCGCACGGGATTACTATTGTATTTGAGCGATCGATCGCAGCGTACGTTTCTGCCAAACGATATCCATTTTCCGAACTGTAGAAATAAATCTAAGTCGATATTTCTATACCACACTAACTGGGTATAAATTGCGCATAAACTTATAGCAAGTTAGGCTATCTATATTTGCGACTACGATCTGGATTACGCAATAGCTGCACAATCACCCTGCCATGACGTGCTACTTCCGACGCATTGGTGCTCTTATCTTTGGCCACCCATGTGTAGAATTAATTAACAATATAATCGTCTGATGCCAATTGTCAATCACGACTCTTTCAACACACGTTTGATCGGATTGGGAAAGTACAAAGATTCAGCAATCGCGTATAAAATCACCTCTCTTGAATCGAGCTTGAACTCGCCAAATCCGAAGATTAAAAATTCGTTACCTTGCTTTATCTCTGTTATTTAGGAACGTTGTTCCACTTAGAGATGATTACGTCAAGATGCCGATAAACATATAAACAATGCGGTAAATGCGCCCAGAATTTTGCGGGCACGCTACTTCCTAATTAACCCGACAAGTCCGCTTATCTAAAAACCAAACTCTCAGGCGTATTATAAACGTCCTTGCGAGATAATCGCGGGCGCGGCACTTTGCATACGTTCGTTCCACATTTCCATGAAAATCGTTTTTCCGAAGAAGGTCGTTACCGATCCGAATACGAGACAACAGAGACATAAATCTTTCAGGGGGTATCAATTTTGCTCGAAGGCCATAACGAGCTTATGACTCGTGGCGTTCATCGCCGAGATAAAAGAACAGGTGCGCATTTACTTTATTACTTAATGTACAACGGGAGGGAAGAAAATGTCACGGTATGCATAAGTAACATGGATCGTGTTTCTTTCGTGATATGCGTTTCGTTGAATAGCGTTGAACGAATTTTTATTTAATTCTCTGCGCAGAAAGTCGCGAGATAGTTCGTGATAATGAATCTATTATAGCTTCGAAGTTAAATACACGTTATCGCGATTGCATCCTGCGCAGTTTCCTTCTGTCACTAGCGGTAAACCGAAAGTGGAACGTAATGCAAGGTGTAACAGGAAAAATCGATAAAATGTTTCAAACACAGGCATTACAATGCAGTAGCATTAATATTGCTCGATTAAAACCGCTGCAAAACGTACTACGATACCGTGGAAAATTCGTAAATATTCCTGGCAGTTTTGCATTTTCAATCTACAATATAAATTTCGTGAAAGTTACGTTAAATGGTAAACGAGAGAATTTTAGTTTATTAAATATTCAACGGTAATAACATAAGTTAATTATTTTGCTGCGCATTTTACAATTTCCTCTCGAATACTTTCGAATACTTTCGGGTTGCGCGATGATTGATCTGGAAGACCAGAATAGCGATATTTGTGGCATGTAAAGGCTCTTGACAATTTAAAGAATTTAAGTTGCAGAAGAGAAATAGGGTTGTCCGAGAAGTTTTTAATGTAATAATGGAAACATCATATTTTTTTGAGTTTAGAATGCACTTATTTTACAATATAATCCCCTTTGCACTCAATGCACTTTGTCCAACGTTTTTCTAATGTAGTTATGCTAGCTTATTTTAGCTTAATTTATTCAGCTCCTTAAAATAGTCATCTCTGGATCACCATAATCTGGATCACCTCTTCGATGTAAAACGTTTACCTCCGAGTCATATCTAGAAATAGATGGAAGTCGCACGAGACCAAATTTGGTCTCGTGAATAAGGCAGCAATTCAAAACCTAGTTCGTGATAAGAATTTGATTACTGCTTGAATTTCAGTTCTTTCCATTTTCTAGAAATATCAAACACAACAACTTGACGGATCGACTTGAAATTTTTATGTCAATCTTATAAAGGATGAAACTGTCCACTAAGTTCAAAATTACATGCAAAATCACGGCATCCATGTATCAAGAAACTTTTCGAACAAAACCTCGTATACCTAAAATCTAAAAGAATGACATTCTGATAATGATCATACAATTAATATCTCAGCTGCGAATTATATCTAAAATTAAAATCTCCGCCAGATGTGGCGCACCGGTCGTGGATGAAGAAAAAGAGAACTGCGATACTTTTGTCATTATCTACCTTGTTAAAACTTTTATCCGATTCTGACCTACCATTACGCTATTACGTTCGCCGATTCGAATATGCTTATGCCGAGCTCTGAGGCTCTTTTTTCCTTTTATAACAAAGCGACGTATACGCGGATCGTTTTGAGCGGCTAAGTTAAAACCAGCTGGTTTGATTAAAGCGAACGCGTAATTAGTGCATCCACTGATTGCGAGATTTCCGTAGCGTGTGCCACGTAATATTTCGTAGTTATAATTAGCGTGTTATGTACTGGGTGTATCGAGTGTATTCGCGCGAATTCTACGGGACTTAGCAATCAACGACTGCGCGACTTTCAAGAATACTTTATTCGATTTGCTTAAATCGCATTCATACGCCTCTTTTTCTAGACGATTACAACGATGTCGATAATCACTTTAGTACGCAACATGACTTCTCTGTACGTTGACCCTTTTGGCCTTATATTCGCTCGCGATATTGCATGCGTGCTTCTTATTGCAGTTCACAGTAGTGTATTTGTAACATAAATTCATAATCTTTCTGAAATTATTTTTTCTTTTATGTATATAATTGTCCTAAATTAGGATTAGTTTTCCGAAATTATTCCTTTTTATCAAATATTTCTTTTGCGACTAATCCTCTTTTTTTATTCAATGCAAAACATCATTTCCGGACGAAGGTCAACTCCGAAAGGGTTAATAAATGTATGTATCGCCGTTAAATCAGTGTAATTATTTCGATGCGATAAAACCGATACTGCGATATAATTATAGTTCAAAGAAAAGAGGACAGGAAAACTGTACGCTGTAGTTTATTTTATAAATCTGGCAGATCGGTCAGACGATCAGACGAATGTGTTAACTCCTTGTAACTGTAATTTTGTATTTTAATAAGTTCGCGTAACACGCGACACGGAATAATCGACGGGAAACGCTAAAGCGTCAGTTCTCTCTGATGCATTCTCGTCGGGAGCACAATGGTGACAGGAAAACGGGCTTTTAGCTGTTAGCGTGCTCGAGGGGTGGCTGCGTCAAACAAAATTTCATCTGCCGAACTCGCATCGACGAAGCTCGCAGATGCTTGTCACAGCTTTCACGGAGCCGCGTGGCAAGCAGTCGCCCGTGAAAAAGTTTCGCGATAAAAAGCGCGACGGGGTCTTGTCTCTGAAAATGTAACGACTTCTCCGTCGGCAGGTCGACACGAATCGCGGAGAAATTTCGCGAGCGTCGTAGCTGTCCTGAAAGATCGTATAATTTACCGTCGACCCCTGTCACCCGGCCGATTTCTCGAGTCTCACGAGACGGATCCGCGCTGCTGACGCAGCCGCTGACGAAGCAACAGCGATCCCCCGGGTGGACAATTAAATAAATCGCGACGATCGCGTCCTCGCATATGTCAATCGAATCCGATTCCGATTCCGATCGGCGACAAAGACGGCGGCGTTGTTTCACACGCGTCATTCACGTGTGTTAAGAACGAACGGGTCGGGCCGCGATCTAAAGCACGCGCTCGGGAGATCGTACGCAAATATTATCGTTCACGTGAACGTGTGTGTCGCCGTGCGTCATCTCGTCGGGGAAACGCGCGTACAGCACGTTTCACCGCGGGATGCAACTCGCCGAAAACGCCTCGGGGAGAGACTCGGAGGCTCTCGAGGAATCTCTCCGTCTCCCGAGACGCCGTCGTTCGGGACGACGGAGGGATGCTGCCTGCCGTCGTGTCGGTTATCCGTACGTAACGAATGAGCGACCGTGCGAGATTGCGTCGCTGCACGATGATACACCGTCGCGCGTCGCTCCCTCGAGCGAATCCATCGCTCGTACACGCATACGTGCGCCAAAGACGGACACACTTCAGTATAGGATTTAATTATCTACCATAAGATCTAGTACTTACGTATTACAATTATTATATTGTGGTATAATTAATTCCGTTTAAGCGACATATATATATATATGTATATGTACATATACATACATATATAAAATACAACTTCGATATATGTATATATCGAGGCAAACTCGTATTTTGTATGCGAGTTGCGCGCGGCGAGAGACCGCGAGAGCCCGCATATTATCGTCTCATTACTAATATTATTATAATAAAGCACACACTACGCTCCAAATGTATTATTATTATTATTGCTGCTCTACTAATCTTGGAATTTTCTTCTGTTGCAGTTGCGTGAATGCGTATGATTGCGAATGCGTGCATGAGAAAGAATACCCACTCTATCCTAAATCCTTCCGTCCTTATTGTCGTATTTCCAAAAACGTCACTCCCTTCGTTTCTACATGTTGCATTTCCGTCGAGATAGAACGTAAAACCGATGTAAAACCGACGTAAAATCGATATAGATACGTAAAACCCCTCCTAATACGATTAAAGATTTGCTTCCGATAGTGATTCGTTCAATCGATTGAATCGGATGAACGATGGTTGCCGGAACTTATATATCTTTCTCTCAAATAAGTTCGACGCGGAATTGTTTTTTTTTTTAACGTGACTATAATATTTAACGGTGCTGATCGCAAAGGTTGAACGTTAATAAAGCTCAAAGGACCTCAACGGCATGCGCGGCTGATTTACGCGGAATCTTTTTTACTCGTCGTCGTCGTCCGTCGTTGTGCCGTCGGTTTTAGTATCTGCGTAGCCTTTGACATTCAGTCGCTTATAGAATTTGCGACTGTTCAGAGGGAAAAGTATCTTGCCCGGACGCGACGTTTTTTATTCGTTTGTTTTGCACGTTAATTGCAGCGAATACGATTGATCTCGAGTGCGGCCCGGCGAGGTAATACTCCCCCCGCGATCGAAGCAATCGAGCGGGAGAAACGGGTATGACCTATCGAACATCCGCCGGCTTCCGCTCCTCGCCGTTAAGCCAGGCTTAATCGCGGGAAAAGCACCCTGAAAGTTACCGAACGTCTCTTCTTCTTTCAGGCGTGTCTGGTGGGGAATACCAGCCGCGAAGCGTGTTGTGCTTAACGGCACTATTAGAATAGTAGACTAGTTAGAGCTTTAATTATCTGCTAATTGGGTTCCGGGATCCATCGGAAAATCGGGGACTCTGGAAGGGACTTGGAGGAGCAGCCATGGGGAAGCAAAACAGCAAGCTGAAGCCGGAGGTGCTGGAGGACCTCAAACAGAATACTGAATTCACAGGTGCGCCCTGCTTTCTACGAATAATTAATACCCTGAAACCTTCTGACGTGCCATTCAGTATTTAGCTATATACTATATACTATATCTATACATTATATTGTACGCGTAACGACATGGAATAATCAAGTTTCTAATGAAGGGATAAATTGAGTCTCTATAATGAAAGCTTTAATGAACTTGTAGATTACAATGAAGATGCAATAGATGCAGTTTACACAGATGCAGTATATTTCTGCTCGTAGCGCGTCGGAAGGTTAATACATATACAGATATTCGCCAACGCATATTAAGCTCGACGTTATATCAATGAATATTTAGCTCGCGGATTTATGTCTGGAGACGTGTGAGTAACGTTAGCGCAGCCGGGTGTAAGTAATATTTTACTTGCCTCTTTCCTTTTGAAGATGCGGAGATCCAGGAGTGGTACAAAGGATTTTTAAAGGATTGCCCCAGCGGGCACCTCAGCGTGGAGGAGTTCAAGAAGATATACGGGAATTTCTTCCCTTACGGCGACGCGTCGAAGGTAAGTGGAAAAATCCCGGATTAAGGGGTACAGAGACGCGCGGGTGTAATCGATAAATTTATTAATATATCGCGTGCTCTGGCCCCGCGCCCGGAATTATTTACGTTCCTCAAAAATTTATTATACGACTTTCCCGTAGTTCGCGGAACACGTATTCAGGACGTTCGACGCGAACGGCGACGGCACGATCGATTTTCGGGAATTTCTCTGCGCTCTCAGCGTAACGTCCCGCGGCAAGTTGGAGCAGAAGTTAAAGTGGGCCTTCAGCATGTACGACCTGGATGGCAACGGTTACATCTCGCGGCAAGAAATGCTGGAAATCGTGACGGTACGTGCCAAGCTGTAAAATCTGACTCGCGGATTCTCGCGAGGACGAGGGACGTGGGGGCCGAAATATAGTTCGGCAATTCACGGCGCAATAAATTTACTCTGAGCTTAATGCATAGTCGACCGTATCACTGCTTCCATGTTATTAAATGTATCTCCGTTGATTTAAGAATTCCCGGCCTCCGCTTCCGCAATACTAATATTTTATGACTTTCAATGGAGAAGGTGATTTCAGAAATGTCAATGTTCTCTCTGAATTATGATACCTATAAGGTTTTTCATTAAATTGCACTGCCCCAGATTTAAGAAAACTCTTATTTAATTTCTGTTAGGGAAAAATTGACTCTGCATCTATTATATACACTGCAGAAAAAAAGAATATTCTTGATTTGAAAATATCTTTAGTTTCAACGTGGAGATCTTGAAATGAGATTATATTGCGTTAAACGAAGAAGACTTGCTTGAATGAAATCATTTTATATAGTTAAAGAAAAAGTTGAAATTCTTATAAAAAAATTATAGACTGTTGCGTATATACAAAATAATGAACATAATTTGAGTATATAAGTTTTGATTTGACACTTCTTTTTTTCTGTAATATGCAATCGAAAAATGGCGCGATGTTTGTGCATAGAATATTATTTATTTTACAATAGATTTTTTTTTTTCAATATAATAACACTAATTTTTTAATTTTTGGTCTATTATAGTACTACATATTATCTTTTATACGTCAATTAATTAGCGTGTAATGTTATGATTTCTTTTATTATTGTTTCAAGTTTTGTTATCCCTTTCCCGGAAGCCGATGCTTCATGAAAGCACATGTGTAATAAATGATAAACTCTATTTTACTTCATTATAACACTGTTTTCAGGCGATCTACAAGATGGTGGGCTCCGTGATGAAAATGCCGGAAGACGAGTCGACGCCGGAGAAACGAACTGATAAGATATTTCGACAGATGGATAAGAACAAGGACGGCAAGCTATCGCTTGACGAGTTTATTGAGGGTGCGAAGAGCGACCCGTCTATCGTGCGACTGTTGCAGTGCGATCCTAGTGCACAAGCTCAGTGAGGCCCTGGGCCAGTACAGACAAATATTAATATGCCATCTGCATACTCGAATCGGTGCCCGGCCCAATTAGTATCCCAAGCAGAAGCGACGCGATCGTAGAAAGTTGTCCGAGCCTGGTTGGGTCTGTCGAGGAAGCTACCGAAACATTATCTTCGCACATTCGGTCGTTTTAATATAATTATATCTATTAGAAACTTGTAACCGTAGGATGCGAATAGGAACGATTTATTTATCAAATTCTCGAAATAAGTTACGGAAATAATTTCATCCCGCTAGCATTCTTTATTTGAGGACTAGAAATATGATGAATGACCAGTTGTATATGTTTTGATTATGCGGGTTTTTTTTTATAATAGATTATACTCGGCACAGAAAGCAATAGGAATTTGAATATTAATAGAGAGAGAAAAATGGAAAGTTATTTTATGATTAACGGCGGAACATGATTAACGATAGCTCTTAGTTTTTAACAATTTGCTGTCAAAACTAGAAACTGTGTTGCCCGTTGTCCGAAGATATCATCTTGGCGGTTTCTCGCAAATACTTGTACGGTCGCGTGGGCTTATGCGCGAACACGTGTAAGGGCTTCTATAAATTGGGCCGGTACCCGAGAGGTCCCAGGGTCACTGGGCCCATGGCGCTTGCGCATACCGCAAGCTAGTCGACAAGACTAGTCCAGTCGCTCCGTTTCATTGACGGATCGGTTTAGCGAGAAGCTTGTTACGCCTTTTCGGGTCGTATTAAGAAACGTCAAGCGCGCGCGCGCCGCGTCCATGCGAGAAAGAGAGGACGTTGCGTCGATGCCGCTGACGCATCTCGGCAGACTGTGTGGCTCGGTCGAGACCCGACCGTTCGAGGTGACGCGAGACGATTAGCGAAATTCTAAAATACTCTCTCTGTGTTCGTAATACCCGTGTGATTTTTTTGATGGTACGCGCGTACAGGGCGAAACGAGAGCTTCGACGAGCGACGACGTTCCGTCACCCTCTCTCTATCTCTCCCTATCTTTACCTTACTTTTTCAGACAGCGAGAGCGTGCGGATCGAAACGTCGCGCGTCACAGCGGATCTTTGTACATAGCAGATCGTATCGCGGCATCGACGCATCCTCGGACTGCCGATCTCAGCGTACGAGAGGCTCGTAACGGTCTCGCTCTTCGGCCGTGGCCGTCGCCCCGTCCCCCGCTCGTTGGTATCCGATATCCCCCGGTTCAGACGGGGAGATGCCCACGTCCCTTCAGGGGGACACATACGCGGTATCGCATCTCCCGCCCCTCACGGACCCCGAGTGTCTCGCCTCTCGGCCCACCCATCAAACGGACTGACCATTCAACGGAAAAGACTCACAGGAGACTAACGGTCGCGTGGCGTACCTCACGCCGCGCGCTAGCAACGAAAAAAAACTTAGTGATTTAGAGATCCGCGAGATTTTAGGCAAAGGTCACTGCGAAATCGCGATCGCGCGCCGGCGAAAACGGAGGCTTTGTTAGTTTAAACGCGCTTAGAGACCGATCTAGAGCTTGATATAGTAGAAGGGAAGAAACGGCCGCGTGATGCGACGATCGTTGTCGCATCATACGGATTGGCGTTGCTCTCCCTCTCGTCGAAGGTGCTGCGAGGAAAATGTTCGATCCGCTTCGATTCGTGCGGATGTAGAAAAGGAGCGACTAGTCTTTCGTCCTCTCCGTCGCGACGCTTCGATTTACCATGCGACGCTATCTCGGCGACGGAGAGCCGTTATTCCATCGAATCGCGGAAAGTTTGTCCTTCACATTGCCGTTATTTCATCTCGCCGTCATTTTATCATTTCTGGTGACCTTTGTCGTTACGGAGGTACAGTAAGGACGGATGTAATCGGAGCATATAGCGTTAACAGATTTGCCTCTTTCCAATCTCGCTGAGAGAAGTAAAAAAAGCACATCCTTGTCGATCAGAGCGACTGGCCCTCGGTTTCAGCGAAAGGCTTCGCGCCTCGCCGAGCGATCGACGGATGAAGATGAGGAGAAACTTCACGCGCGCGCACGCCGTGCCGTATTTAGAGATTTATTTTTATGAATGCGTGCGTCCCGCGTACTTGTGAGAAAGCGAGAAAGTCTGCGTATATATGTCTGTTCTGTGTGTACGCGCGTGTCCGGTAAATTGAGAAACGAATGCTACGGAGAAGAAGAAGAAAGGAAGAAAGAGAAGAAGAGAAAGAGACGGCTCGTGTGACGCGAGCCTTATCACCCTGTCGTCCGATTACGTATCAATCGACCGATTGATCGCGATAATTATACATACATAGATATATTATACATACAATTATGTATTATTGATTATAAAATAGGAGAGAGATCGTGAGTGCGACCGCCGCGATCGCGATCTCCGCCCACGCGAATATACACGCAGCAGCAGAGTTCTGACGTTTCACGGCTTTATGGTGAGAGCCCTTCATTTCGCCCAAGCTACCGCACGATCGGGGCGGTCGGGGGAGATAATCAATTACCGAGTAAACACGAGCGTGTGAGCACTCTACGCTTCTATATATATTTTTTCCGGCGTACGATGAGAGTGACTTCCGGCGGCTTCTAGCGCAGCCGTTTGTCGAGAGGATCTTTACCGGGTTTACCTTCAATTCGCCTTCCTTTCTTTCCGTGAAGCTTTCTCTCATCGTGTCTCCTTCCTTTCTTCCTTTCCTTTTCACTTGTCTCTTGTCGAGAGCGATCACTTTTCGACCTGTGCTTTGATCGGTATCTTCGGGAAAAAACACTTTTGTTGCGCTGCGCGCTCCCAACGAGGCACCCGGTCTGGCGATGCAATGATTAATGTTCAGAGTGCGGCGGCGTAATGAGAGAATTCTGAAACTATATTACGTTTGGTCGTTACGCAAAGCAGCATTGCGTTTTGCAAGAGCGCGTTATACAGATGCAGATATATAAATATAAATATATATATACATTACATAGATATAATACAAGTCTCTATTATAATATATCTTTATTGTACTTTCTAAGATGTACATCTATTCACCTCGTGCTCATTAATATTTAAGGATAAAGACTATTTAATGATATCTCTCTAATCTCTCGGTATAGTCATTGTATAAACAAATAAATAACCTCATTAATGTTAACGCATATGAATATATTATACACGTTAAGATTCTAAAGCTATTCTTGAACTTTTCCGATTACACTAACAATAAGCGGAACAGATTTTATTCTGCGACACGATATCAAAGACGGCAGTGGAGCTTCGAATTTTACAGACAGTAAAAGCTAGTTGCGTTCGTTGAAAACGAAATTCATGTTACAGCATATAGCATAGGACTGCCAGTACGTCCCGTTAAAACTTGACGGCAGTCATTCACTTAAATTGTACCTTAAAACGAATCAAGAAAGCAATAAACACGAGAAAATATCGCGACTAAATCTCACACGACTCGGAAGGGAAGGTCGTAAAAGTGATATGGGTTTTCAAATTTGGCCGAAATCCACTTTATGGCCCTTTCTCGTAGCGACGAGCGTAAAATGTATAATATCAGAGTTGTGCCGATTTGTCAGAACACGAGCGGTATCGAGGCGATCGCGATTAGTAACGCGTGTGGTCGTCCAAACAAAGTAACCCAGGTAGCAGGATGACGTCTAAAGACGTCTTAATGACGTTTTATTGACGTTAGAGACGTTATTAAGACGTTCTTAATACGTCATTTGACGTCACTCTGCTACCTGGGAAGATATTAACGATTTCCTCCTCTGAAAATTATTTATTCAAGTAATAACGATTTCGTTATTTTTTTGCTGGCTTAAAAATCTCGTTCTTGTGACAATTGGCACGCGTCTCTTTTACCGAAATTTTATCCGATATATCAAAATTTCCTTTTTTTTTAATTTAAAATTACTGTCATCAGAGAAACATACAAGTTGCACGTTTTTTATTGTTCTGATTTAGTTTAGTTAACTTCTTGATGAAAATGTAAATGTGAAAAGCCGTGATTATTCTTCTTAAGCGTAACTAATATTATAATACTTTTGCGTCCTTACAATACTCTTACGATGTAACGTCGATAAGAATATTTACATATGTGCATGGAATTTGCAGTGTTTACTGCTAGTAAAAAAAATCAAAAACGCGAACACTCATTCTAGAGTTTAAATATATTATAAATCATCGTTAATACGTCTAGCTTTGTATAACACGATTTCACTACTCGCTGTAAAATAATAAATCGCGCGAATTACATTCGCAAAATTCACTTGTCATTTCGATATTATAGCGTAAACTATTCCGATCGACGTTGCATTGTCTGAGGAGATGTAGAATAAGTATTTATCGACGAACCACGTGGGTGTTAGATAGCGCAAGATAACGGAAGAGGCAACTAATCTGCCTTCTCTTATCGCAAAATCAACTTGCAAATAATTTGATAAAATTCGCTACTTTAATTTCAACCAATGAGTGTTTAATGACGCCCACATAACGCATTATAAAAAGTAAATCGAGATGAAATTCGCACGTTTGCTCGTTTCTCTGCCGCGTGGGCGCCGGTTTAGATGCAAGTATCCAAAGCTTTACATTCACAAATTTTATATACATACTTCCGCCTACATTCGAACGACGCGAAAATCCAAAAGACATCTAAAGACATCTGAAGGCACTTGAGAGATTCTTGAAAAAGAAAGGAGGATGTATCTCAATGATATTTATTTATTACAGTTAATAGATGGATTTGTCAATTAATCATCTAGAATTTTTGTACCTCGATCGACGTGATCAGTTGAAAATAGAACGCCGGGTAGGCGTCTTTAGACGTTTCATGACGAGACCGTTTAAATGGTGCCTGAAAGACGAGGACGTCTCTTGATTTTAACGTCTCTTTTCACGTTCTCCGGCTGATTCTTGCGTACAAATGGACGTTTCAATTATGTATTCATTCGAGCGTTCGGCATCTCCGTCTTTCGTGATGTTGATAAAATATTTAATCCCGACGATCCGTTCCTCGCGGCGATCGCGGATTAATTATGCAAGAGGGAACCGATTGTCAACGCGCTGAAGCGGGACGAAGTCCGGCTTCGTCCGTACCGACTGTAATGTATTGTTTAATCGTTAATTGGTTTCCCGGAGTTTAACGATTGTTAAACTCTGGGAAACACTGCATTACACGCGAATTAGAGTCTCACTCTTGACGTGACGTCAAAATATAGAATTTTTATCGCCAACCCTTTATCGTTAGCCCTTTATCGCTAGCCCTAATGTGAGATCGCTTCAATGTTTCCTTTTCTTTCGATGGTTCCTTCTCGCGTAACTACATTCAGCAGTTTATCGCGACTCGATGAAAAAAGAACGATACCGTATTTTCCGAAGTTTTATTTATAATGCGATGATAATTAAGCTCGGATAATTTCCATGATTCTCGCTCGAGCAGCGGGAAAAATCCAGCCGCGAGGAATATATATTGTGCCGTTTGGAACTTTCGTTTCTGTGTCGTTATTCGTTCGTGTGTCGACACGAGTACCTTGTAGAAAGAGAAAAAGTCGGTTGTGATAATATTCACGACGTAGCAGTCTCTGATCGAAACGCGTGCCTCGAGATCACTCTTGCGAAATTGCGCTTCTCCCGAGAACGCATACAGTTCCCTGCTTCGTCGGGGAACTTTTCTCGTTTCCGTCTGATCGCACCGTCGCATTCTGATGTTTTTTCGTACCCGATACGATGTACGGAGAAAGAAACGCGCGTCGAAGCGCGAAAACCAATTTGCCGAGCTCCTCTTTCTTCTCCGAGAGAAGACGATCCTCCGATCGTTTCTTCTCGCCATAGCGATCTCTTTCTTTTCCTCAGAACTGCTTATCAGAAAGTTAGCGCGATAGCTCATTCGTTTCACGAAAAGTTGCACGCGTGAAGAGAAAAAAAAGACGCACAAGAAAAGAAGAACGGAAATTTTAAGAAAATATATATATTATATAAAAGCGCGAGAAAAGAGAGAGAGGGAGATTCGGTTACGTTCGTTGAAGCGATATCGATGACACTTGCTGCTCGTGTGTTTGTCGTGATATTTCTTCCTAAGCTAAGATATATCTGCGAAGTTAAGAGTTACAGTACGGATCGTTAAAATAGTTTCTCATGTTATTATCGACGTACAACAATTTCGTGGACGATAAAAGCCGAACGAAAGAAAAACGTAACTTCTCTCGAAATTTTAACTCTACCACGTTCTTATATCCCCCCGATATTCCCTGTTCTATCTATACTCTATGATTTCGCTCTCTTGCCTAAGGGATCGTAGCGTTCTTGGCTAATTAGAGTTTTTCGCCCCTAGGATATCAACGATATCGCGAGTTTAATCCGCTTGTGCATCAAAGATTCTATAAGCGCTATATCTAATATCGCCGATATCTTAAAAAAAAAAAAAAAATTTATGCCTTATACAAAAACTTTTCTCTGCGCCCTCTTGCCAACATGTTCTATAGTGTCTATTTCGATAACATTCGTTGGAGGCGCGTAGCTCGCGAAGCTATCAGCTGACGCGATCCTCTTTCTCTCCGAAGTTTAGAATAAATCTAAAATCCGCTTCGTATTTGTGATAGATTGTTAGAGCTAATTATAATGACTTCGATTTCTTCTGCAATATTACACGTTGAATTTAATCGAATTTCAGCGCTAAGTTTCTCGGTATCTTCCGTTATGCCGAGAAAGCTGGACTCGAATTTCTGAAGATTATTTCTCAACTTCATTTCGTCGAGCTACAAAATCGATTTGTCTTAAGTAATTGCCTGTTTCGTCTGTCAAACTTCTATATATATATACAATTGTCTCCTACATTTAAATTTCAAAGTTTATCGACTCCCGCGTTTCGCCGCCGTCTCGCGTTCGATTGATCGAGTCTTCGCGAGCTACGCGATTCGAAGCGTTCAAACGTTGAAACATGAAAGTTAACTGTGGAGATATCCATAATTAGAATATAACACTAAAATTTCAAATCAGCGCCCGATGTTTTTTCTCGTAGATGTTGTAACACGCAAAAGGAACCGTAGGCATTCTGCGACAGAGATTATAATCTCTTCCTCGTGCGTGAAAAATCCACATGTTCGACGCGTATGTTTTCTCACGATCTTCTCGGTGTCTTGCAATACCACCTATATCGTTTTAATAGCCATGGAAATAATTGTTGTGACTCCCTTCTCTCCGAGGATCTTTTTCCTCCTCCCTCTGAGATTTAATTCGAGCCGAATCGTCTACCGGCGTCTAAACGTATTCGAACACTCTCTCTTCTAATTTCCCATTCCCTCTGTATACTTCTACGGCAATGTGAAATTTATTATTGTTACTTTCATATATGGTATCTATCGGTGCTAAGTGTACGAAGTACGTGTTCTATTGCGTCTTTTGTCCCCCCCCCCCCCCGCACGGCGAATATGCAATATAATTTTTGTAAAACTTTCCGCACGCGCGGCCGCGTCCGAAAGCCGCGTCTCTCACGTTCGCTGGTGCGATCTCGGCGTCGGTTTGAAGCAAATATCAATATGATACATCAATATATGCGCGAACGACAAAATTCCGAATGTAACAAAGGATCTCGCTTGCGACGCGACGGCGCGGCGGTGCGAAAGTTGTGCGCGGCGGCGGAAGTTTTGTATTGTAACGACTGTGTCAACCCCCGCAGGTGTTTATATTTTAATATTAATTTACTCTCAGGATTAATTTATTACTTTTTTTTCTTTCCTCCTCTTTTTGCTTTCCTTCTCTCCGCGAAGACACGCAATGCGATATAACGTGTGTGATAATACATGCTGACGTCGTACAAAAAGAAGAAAAAGAAAACGTTACGAAAATCAAAGCGCACGTTTGTGTTTTTTTTTTCCTCTCTTTATTCTTTCCCTTCCGTCTTGCGTTCCGGTACCCGACGACGGAGAACACCGGTAAGACATTAATGTTGTGTATATGATCGTGAGGTGTTACAAAATTTTTATTTGCTTTACGCCTTATACACATTTACTGTAAGTGACAATTATTACTAGTTGTTTATTATAAATAAGAACGAATCACTCTTGTGTATCGGTGAAATTGCTACATTAAAGTGTTGATATTATACTCGTTCAAAGTGCGTCTCAATCGATTCCCCTCGGAAATCTCGCCCCCCCCTCGAAAGAGAGCGCTTTAATTGTAACTTCCCTTACGCTTCTAACCGGATTGTCCATTGCGTTCCACCTTGAATTTTTTTTTTAGTCGTTTATTAGGATTGCCCTGCTTTTAAATTGAGCGCTTTTAAATTTATTATTATTAAACTACTGATATCAATATATTATTAGTAATGTAATATTAAAGCTTGACAGAGTGACGTAAACTAATTCGCTCATTAGTATTAACAAGTATTATGCGTTCAAATTCTCGAAAGCTAGCTTCTTTACTATATATGCTCTCTCTTTATGTCGATCGATTCGGATAAAAATCTCCGAAGTCTTTCTTTCTCTCGCGATATTCCTGATATATAATCCTAGAGTAAAACTGTACAAAAGCTCTACGAAAGTGGCGATATTTTTCACGGATCTGGTTCGAGTCTCGGCTCTTGGGGAAGGTGCGCATGTAGAAAGAGTACGCCAACACAGTTTATCCTGCTAAATGGTTATCAATTCTCTATAAGTTCTGTATTGTTTACACATAAATTATAGAATATCTAAACGTTTCTTTTTTTTTCGATGTCCTGTGAAATTGTACAATAGAGTTACAAATAAAGATAAAGCCATACTTTACGTATAATCTGATTCAGTCTTTGCTAATGTTAGATAATAACGTGCGAAAGAACTAACAGTTAGACTATTTAAGAGGCTATTTAAGAATTTTAATCAAGATACTGGAAGCATAAAACTGTTCAGCTAGCTTTACACAAGATATTGGTCTTCTTCTTTATGAAATCGTCAAATTATGATTATGATACATTTCTACATTATCACCAGCATCGAATCTAATCTTATTTATCGTGATACTCCTGAGAAACTGTTAATCCATTGTCTTAATAAACTCGATCGCGGCGCAGAACTGCGTCCACCAATATTGTTCCTCTCCCTCCAATCGATTCCCGTAAAAGCTGTCTACATATTGAACAGTCGATAACAACGACGGCGGATTAGTCTGAAATTAAGCACACGTTAACAATCACTCTTCTTGCTAAAATCACATATTCTCTTTTCAATCGCATACCTTGATTATGACATAGACCAGCACGGGAGTCAGATCGTCGGCAGCAGGTATGCCCCTTTCCGACGCCATGGAGAGGAGATTCATGATGGTAGTCGCGCAACGAAATACACACTGCAACTTATCCCTAGGAGTCTTATACGCCGATATCACAGCCAATTCAGCCTGCGCCCATGGCCAGGGGCATTCGTAATGATAAACCTTTGGAATGCGTAGGTCCTTGTGATTTGGAGTTACGACCTTCGCCAACTTTTTGATGTGATCGTGAAGAAGCTGGTCCCTATATACATCTCCATCTCCATTTGGATAGAGCGCATTGTGGTATACCCGTGCCATGACGGTTCTTTCCACCACGACTCTCGCCAAATCTAACTGGTTGGCGCTCGCCGCTGAAAGTAAGAAGTAAGTTCAGACGTCTCTGATCACTCCGCTAAGATCAATTGCGAGATAAATAATTATATTCATGTACATTGCCAGATCGGATCGTTGTCCATTTCCGCGTGGACCTTCCCTAGAAAATTATCGACGAGATCCTGCTTCTCGTCAGCTAGCGTAAGCTTTTTAAACTCTTCGCAGAAACGCAGGAGGAAAGCCTCCTTTTTTTCCAAAAATACCCTCACACAAACGGATACAAGATGATTATTGATAGCATCCCGATCGCACTTAACTCGCACGCATAATCTGGAAAATATTATTATTAAACGGTTACATCTTATATTTACTTATACATTACGTACAAAGATGATATTTATATATAAACAGTACCTATCTAAGTGAGCTAATGTCGACAGCAATCCCTGACGACATCTGATTAAATATGCGATATAAGGAGATCGCTTTTGATAGTCCTCTCGAAGTGATTTGAAGAGCTTTCTACATCCATCGTCATTAAATAGACGCACGCAACGTAAAGTTTCATGAAGATGAGCTATTAATGCCCTATCCTGCAGGTTTATAGCTTCTGCCAATTGTAGTTGCAAAAACGCAACCAGTTCGTTTTCTTTCTGCGACCAACAATGTCTCTGTAATAAAATTATATATGCGAATATTTGAACATTAAGTAATTAAGTAATCCATAAAAAAATTACAACTTGTTTTGTACGCCATGATTGAAAAATAATACAATAAATACCTCTGAAGTATTCCATGGAATGTGTTGAAGGTCAGCAGTGCTAAGTACCATACGTAATTTTCTTTTAGCATCTGCAAAAGCATAAGATAGTTCTACATTATTCGGATCGATTGAAAGTCTTTCGTCTTCCACCTCTTTTGTACGGGACTGATTGCTTTCGACCGAGGCTGTATCGCTAGCTGCGCTTGGCTTTCTTCTGTATTTCGCTAATATATCATCGGTAGTATCTGAAATTAATCAAAAGAATAATTTATTACTGTCTAAAACTTGCAGGAAAACTTTTCATCTTTTTTTTAGCATTACTTTTCGATTTATCTTCGATTCGATTCTACAAAACTATTAAAACAGAAACCGTTTATGTTGCAACAAAATAATATACGATAATTGTTAATAATTATTTATTAATAACTTACCGCCCGCGACATTACCGGATGATGTTACATCTTCCGACATAATCTTGCGTAATCTGTGCCTGCACACATCGACGCCGTCGCCACCAGCTTCTCGATCGAAACATCTGTCGTCCGTCACGCGGACGGACGACATTGCTTTACCTCTACGATTTCTCAATGACAATTTTAATTTACCAAAGAAACCGCGTTTGTTTTTTTGATCGTCGTCCAACAATTCCTTATCGCCACGCTCGGCGGTCATGTCAAAGCTTATGCTCTTTGGAATAGCTCCCGTTGATGCATTTGGCTTGGAAAAATTGGGAATCGAACCATCTACCGCGTCACAAGTGCCATTAACCGTTGGTGTTGGTAAATCTGACGTTGAAATGTTACTCTTCACACGAGGTTCTGATCCGGAACTGCTGCTGGATGTTAAGCTAGCCGTGCTTAATCGGCCTACGGTATCCCCAACTGACGCCATGCAGCTGTCCAACTCCTGATTCGCAAAATTCACATTAGATCTATAACGTTCTTCGGTGGGAAAGACAACAGATTGACAGAAGGATTAAGTGAAGAAATGCAAACCTCTGTTTTCACGTCACCGTTTTGGGACTTCTCTGACAAAACAGGCGCAGAAATATGATTAGCTAATAGCAACGCCGGTGCGACTGCAGCCGCAGCGATGTGATTGTGCGCAGGTGCTTGACGTTCAACTTGCTTACCATTGTCAATTTGAAGTTTATCTATCAAGTGGACCAGCCTGTCGTCCCGTAATGGTTTACCATAGTCCATATTGTTTATATTGTTAGCGTTTTTGTCTACATATTCCATTGTACTACGTCGGTAATCGGACCTGGTTCCACCACGACCTGTCACATTTGACGACGATGGCAATGGAGATGTTGTTGGTGATGCCTGGTGAACTATCGAAGTTCCTATGCCGGAATCCTCTCGAATCCCCGAAATTGATGGAAAAGTGATGCTTGAACCATCCAGACCTGGAATCAGGAATAATTATATATCAGTAATTATAGCTGCGATCAGAAGTCATCAGATATTGCTAACATCGCATTATATAATTGCAGTATACTTACATGGAGTTGCAGATTGAAGAGTTTCTTCATTTCCCTCGGAATCAGCACGGCTTTCTATTTCGATCTCGGATCTGGCCGTATCATCAGACCTATGAAAATATTGTCAATGGTAATTATGAAGATATCTTACTTCAAGTAGAATCATATTTTACGAATGTAATATGTAGTATGTAATAATATACCTGGCAACACTAGCAGTGTCATCGGTATCTACTTCAGTTAATCTTTCCGAATCGCTAGCTAATACATCTGTGCTCCAGGCTTCAGAGGCGGTTTCACTAATGTCTAACATGGTTAGCGTAGGTTCGGCAGGCAACACAGATGCAACCTGTTCAGTAGGAACAGCAAGCAATATTCGATCCTGTTGTTCAACTATTTCGCTATCTGAGGCCAACACATCCGTAGACCAAGTATCGGATACCATAGAAACAGTCTCGTCTCCTAAAAAGTACCAATATGTGCAATTAGCAAAAATAAATATTATCAATTTTCAGTAAATAAATATTGTTCGTTTTAAGTGTATTATTTATAGATATATGTATTTACCTTCAATAAGTTTCTTAATCTCAAATTTACAAAATTTGTCATCAATTTCGGATCGACTTTGTTTAGTTGGGATATTAGGCGGCGGCAAATCCAGTTGCCTTACTTCACCCGCAGCTCGTCCATCGTCTCCTTCAGTAATTTGAGACGACGGTGTATCTCGACCTGGCGATTATACAGGAAATTAAATAATTTATAATTATTATCATCGATGTAACGTATAAAAAAAGAATAATTTAATAAATGTACCTAAAATTAATGTACCTGATATATTAGGAGTTCCTCTACCCGATACATTAGCAGACACCATGTCTGAGAGATTATCGTTTTGATCTTCTGTCTCTAATTCTAGAGAAGAAGCGACACTGTGATTGGAAGCGGCTTCTGATACAGCTTCCAAGTTATCGGACGTATTGCCAATCGATCCTTCGAACAATACTAATTATTTTTAATGTAGATGTGTTATAAAAGCCAAGCAATACATTCTTTAATGTTAATATCTTTGATATTAATTTCTAATGACATGAAGAAATATGTACAAGATAAAAAATTAACTAAAAATAATATCATAAAAAATTACAGAACATATAGACAAATTTAATGAAATATGTAAATGTAAATTTTAGTTAGCTGTGCTAAAAAGCATGAACGTTATAAAAGCAATCAGTATCGAACTCATTATCAGTAACTGATATACCTTCATCATGTGACAGCGAGAATCTAGTCCTCTTCTCTTGCGTTTCGATGCGTTCGACATTGCTATTCTCTTGTCTAGGATGTTCAGTAGAGGCGTCATCAGGGAGATTCAAAGTAACAGGTCCATTCTCCATACCACTTTGAAGCTCCATGCATAAAACCTATAAATAATGAATCTACTTGATGATAGTTTTAATTATTAGTTTTAAATCTAGTACTCTCTCTTCCTTGGGATTCTGCTATAGGCATAAAAAAACAATTATTTACATTATAATTTTCTATAAAGTTATTGTATAAAACTAATTAATAAAATAAATACATTTTTGTAAAACTAATATACAATTTTGTACAAGCTACATATGTAAAACACATAGCTTCTTATGAAATACATAAAAAATAAATACACAGCATATAATAAATCTATTATACTAATACATGTATATCTATACCTTCTGTTCACTGAGTAGCCCTACAGATTCCCCAATTGTCGGACCAAAAGGTATGACTAGTACGTCTTGAGAATTTTTATCCAAAGTCTCCTCTTCAGGGGCAGCGGTGCCATTAATTTCCTCCGCACTTTCGTTTGTTACATTTGGTGAGAATGTAGTCATCCTTATACCACGTCCTTTTCCTATTATAAAATATTTTAACATTATACTGTTGATAATTGAGACACATATACACACATAATCATTATTGCACTATTCATGTAATATACCTTTTCCTGCAGCAACACCTCGTTTGCTGGGTGTATCCAAGTATTCATTACTTAATTTATTATTATGCAGTGAACCCGAAGGTAATTGCGACAGCATTTCTGCTAATTGTTTTCTATCAAATGAGTTATGCGATATCGTTTCTCCATTGTTATCACCAGCGATCGTGTTCAAAAACGTAATTAAAGAGTTCAGTTCACTTTCCGTAAACAGTGCTGCGGATCGTGACAGGCCTTGAAATTTATTATTGTCAATAATCGTTGGTTCCTCTTCCAGCTCTTCTGTCGCGCCATCCAACATCGAGTCTATTATGGAAGACACCGAATCCTTCTCGAACTTCTTGTAAAGATCAATAACTTTGTTATCGATACTCTGATACTTTTGTAGCGAAAGCATTTGTAAAATTTGTCCAACTTGCATTAGATTAAACCTCGCGACGTAACTTATCGGTGCATCGGTAATACCATAAGGCTCGGGATTAACTATAGCGGGACAAATGAAGTACGTGAATACAAGATCCGTGCACATGGCGTGCACCTCTTTTGGATCTACATTTCCGTTCTTACTAAGAAGCCCTGCCATTTGTCTTACAAGCCAGCAAACACTCGTAGGAAAGCAGTGTATTGTATCGCGAATGTTGACGATAAATCTCTGCGTGATACGAAACAAGGAATTAACTGTCCACAGTCTGTAACGCTGTAACTTGGCTTGATACTCGGCCGTGCCTTCTTTCCCGAATTTCTTCAATCTCTCCGCAGGTGGAAATCTAATAGGCGCTTTATCCGGATCGATGTCCAGGAACATTTCATCTTCCATAAGTAACTGCACTATAGGGCTGTGCAAAGCTGCCGTTAAGAAGAGCTTCGCGGAGAACAGGCTTTCGTGAAAGATCGAGTAAAATTTGGAAAACGCGCACGTGCCGTGCCTGAGCAATCTTCGCGGGTTGTCAGACGGAATTATCTGCAGTAACATGAGATGCCTCAGCAGTTGAAGGACCAAACTCTTGTCTTCCGGCAATATGCAGCTGCCGTACAATCCGGCGGCCAAGCACTGCACAATTGTCTGCATCGATTCCGGAATCACTCTGTCCCCCTCCACCAAGCACGAGGCTAGGAGTTTGGGTGACTTTCGCAGCGCGCCCAGAAATTCTCCGTAGGACAAGCACGCCTGGTAGCGCAGATACTTGTACGCATCAATGAAATGTGAATTTTCCAACGCGTTTGCTCTCAGGCAACACGACGCTGGAGTGCAATCCGGCCTCGCCACTATCAAGCGATTCAGATTGACTCTCTGTTGAGCGGTTATCCATGCTTGCTGCGCTAACTGCGACGAGATATATAACACCTAAACAGGAAAGAATCTTATTAATATACGCTTGTACATTATAATATACATTCCTGTTAAATTAACACGTACAAATCTCTGTTATCCTTTTTTTTATATGAAGTATTACAATCCACAGTATTACACGAAATCCTTAACGATGAATATTACTCACCCGTTCGTTAAGAGTCTGCAAGTTCTGCTGTTCCGAATTGACAAACAGCCTTTCCTGCCGCAAATGACGGGCCAATTCCATCATGTCCCACTGTAATGTCCCGTGGGAATCGACACTGTTAATCGATGACATTATTGGATGTACCTTCAACGTGAAAGACAATATAGAGCGGTATAGAGCGATGCATTATTTTCAGAATCTAATTGAGAAGGAGATGTTGTCTGCATAGTTACTTGCGTACAATCCTGTTAATTGCTCATCCTGCGCATTAATAAAAATCAGGGCGGGACGTAGGCGTACACCTACTTCACGATGAACCTCAGCCACAGGACTTTCGAGCGCATATGCTCCGTCTCTCCGAGTCACGAGGATCGCGCGTGCAAGTGTGTACGTGTGAGAAAGAGAGAGAGAGAGAGAGAGGGGGGGCGAGGAAGAGAGAAAAAGCGTCGCTTCACCTGATGGAGTAAACAGAGATCTCAATTCGGAGCCGAGCGTGAAACGACGGATCTCGGATATTGCATAACGCGAGTGTGCGAGCGTGGTTTCGCGATGATATCATGGGAATGGAGCTCAAGGTGAAACCGAGGCGACCGTCCGCGTCTCGCCGTGAAAACGTCACAGCGGGGAAACGCCGTCCGCGCGAGGATGTTTCGCCATTATCGTCGCCGCGCACGCATCGAATCACGCGTTGGAAAACAAATCTCTCTCTCGTTGCGTTCGCCTCGCTCTCGCATGCCCTCCACTGCCTGCTTCCTGGGTCGCGCGTGTTCGTCAACGTCAACCCGATTTCGCCCGCGCGCGCGCGCGCGTGACAGGCCGAGTGACGTTCGACGTCCGTGCACTTATGACTTACGCGTCGTCGGGAATGACGATCGCACAATTCGTTGTTGTCGCACGCGGGCCAGAGCAACACCCCCGATGACACACGCACATCTTTCGCTTGTTAGGTTAGATTTTTTTTCTCTTCGACAAATGGCCGCGGGTGCTCACGGGTGATGCGCCGTACCAGCTCGGACGAAGGACCACGAAGGACGTACGGCGTTTTCCTGCTCCGACTCCGATATCGACGGCGATACGTCATACGTCCTCTCGCGTCGCCGTGAAAGGCCGATTTCCAAGGCGGATTCGCCGTGTTTGGACAAGCGCGATACTTGGCTATACGCATGGTGTCAGGCTGAGTTTCCACTGAGCGCGTCACGCGTCGCGTCATCACGAGTTAACCAATCAAATCATCCCATTTTGATACCGTCACAAGTAATGTAATAAAATGGGATGTTTTGATTGGTTAACTTAGGCTGCGGTCCACGTGACGCTACAAATGCTTTGGATCGTTCTTCTTCTCCTTCTTTCTCCATTGAAAGAAAAGAGAAGAGGAATGCTTCGAAGCATTTGTAGCATCAAGTGGATCGCAGCCTTAGATGACGCGACGCGTGACGCGCTCAGTGGAAACTCAGCCTAACACCATGGGTGCAAAGAAAAGCGCGACCGGTGTAATGGCTGATTGGTTCTGCCATCTTCTCTATAAACAGTGGCGGGATCTCTTCCTCTGTTTTGAATGAAGATTAAATATAACTCACAGAACGCTGTATATAATGATACTTCTTTTAGTCTTTAAACACTCTCTTCCCCTTCATCGGGGAAAACTTCTTCTTGGTGAAATCGGGCATTAATCTCTCAAATTGCCAATATTTTTAACATTCTTATGTCAACTCAAACTCTATGTGCTCTCTGATTCATAAAGTAATCCTTCAATGCAATTTTCACAATGTCTCTTCAACGGTTAATTTCTTGGTATCTGATTATTAAATTAAATCGTGTGTTACTGCGAACGGAACCAGGTTAAATAAAAGTTACAAGATAAATAAATAAAGCTACAAAATATAATTAAATGCGAAATGTAATTTATTATATTATTTTAATTTTCACAGCGCTCAAAGTAGGCTAAAAGAACACATAACATGCAAATACATATTTGCAAGTATAAACTTATGATATATCATACAACATATATCGTGCATTAAATCTCCATTTAATACTTATAAAAAATATTTATAATCTTTTGACCATATAGAACGAAACATCTTTTTGATTCTTACTGGAACATTGTAATCTACATAGTAAAAATAACAATTTGTAACACGACTAAAAGAACAAATAGTATACAAGTACATACCCTAGTAAATATAAACTTATGATATATTATATAACATATATCGTGCATTTCATCTTTTTGATTCTTATTAAAATATCGTAATTTATATAGCAAAAATAACGATTTGTAACACGGATAAAAGAACAAATGCATATTTGTAAGTATAAACTTATGATATATCATATAACATATATCGTGCATTAGATCTTTATCCATTTCATTAAAACGTTAAAAGTTTTAACATAAGGTATTAAAACTATTAAATAATAATAATTTGATGTACTTATAAAAAATATATAAATAATTTATGATAATCTAACATATATAAATATATATATATATATATATATATGTGTGTGTGTGTGTGTGTGTGTGTGTGTGTGTGTGTGTGTGTGTGTGTGTGTGTGTGTGTGTGTGTATATATATATAATAAATTAATCCTTGTATTTTGAAATCCATAAAGGGTCAGAAAAGTCATTCTGTTGCAAATCGAGTTTCTGTTGTGCATATAAGTCTATGAACGAGAATAATGCATTAGAAAAACGGGTAACGAACCTATGTGAAGTTAATCCCTTAACATTAAAAAAAAAACTTTCTTATAGCTCATTCGATGACTCATCGTTTGCATATTCACATACATTTCAATTGAATCGAATTGTATGTGAATGTGCAAACAAAAGTTATTAAGACTATTTCAAACCGATTTTCTCGTAGGTGAAGGGCTAAGCTGATGTAAGATTGCTCTCATTCAAATTCTTTTGTTAATACCGTTTGAATTAGAGTGTGCAAACAAAAATTCGAATTGTGCATACATGTGCAAATGATTATTTTTTAAATGTTAGGAAGCTAACTTCACACGGGTGAAAAACGAGTCGTATAATATTAGGTTGATAGAATAAGAAAAAGTAAGGTAAAATTTACCCTTTTTTTTGCGAATGTAGTAACACTTACCAAGAAGTATTTCAAAAGCAGTAGCAGCATCCTCTCTCGTGTACGTGTCCGCTGGAATAAGTTCACTGAATTTGACATCCCTCTTGTCAACCCATAAAACTTCTAATATAGCCAAAATCTCTATGCTTGTCAGTGCAGGTTGCGAGGGACTCGAGGGAGAACCCCCGGGGGGTCCCGCAGGGGGCCTGCTTGAGCTGCTCGAGGGACTCGAGGGAGGACCCCCGGGGGGTCCCGCAGGGGGCCTGCTTGAGCTGCTTAGATTAGTAAAAACAATATTTTTATCATATATCAAATAATTCTTTGATAAATGGTAGACTTGATATAACAAAACATGCTAAGTTTCGTAGGAAAGAACTATGCAAAATTGTTAGGTTACAACAAAGCAATAAAAGTTGTTTTTTCCTCAAGCTTTCGATCAATGAATCCTATCTTTTGTCGACATTCGTTTATAGAAACTCAAATATACACTTAGAATATTGTTATATGTCCAACTATTTACTTAACAATAAAAGAAAAATTCAAAATACCTGGTACAAGGTACTGGAATGTGTTTTGTTTCCGGAGACTGTCGCTGTCTTTCTAATAAAATTCCTTCCTGATCCGGCCTCTGTTCAACGATGCTGAAATAATATCATTTAATGATATTGAGAAATTGAGGAAATATCGCAACAGTTGAAAGACTGAGTATAAAACTGAATAATCCTTAATAATTAAATTTTTAGTTAAATAACTTCTTGAATGTAAATATCATAAGTTCTTCATGATAAAATAGACTTACCTAGTGCCTTCTTCTAAGACAATCGCTCCCGGTACCTCGTCCGATAATGGTACCATTGATATGTCCATAGTTTCGTGAATTATATTTGTTACTGGTAGGATGTTTGCAACACTATCTCCGGGTTCGGCAGCAATTGCGGTTTCCGTCTTTTGGAATGTACTCAATTCTTCTGCAGGAAGCCAGGTGATAACTGTCTCTTCTACACGCATTTTTTCAGGAACTAAAAATATAAATTTATTCACAGTTATATATGCATTAATGTGAATATTTAATAAATGTCTAAATATAGACCTACATTGCGTAACAGCAAGTGCAACATCTTCATTTACACTCGTGAACGGCCCAGTGATGCGATCAGCAAAGCGACTGCGTAAACTTTTGTTCCATCGCCTAGGTGAGTGCGAAGGTTGGTTGAAAAGATTTTTCGCCGGTGTCAGCAATAAATTTTTTGTTAATGGTTTATTCAATTTCTAAAGATAAACAAAAAATTTAATCAGAACCTTTAAGACTCGTTTGAAATTAAAGTTTCTCGCTTTTTGAACTTCTTTGTAAGTTTACATACAGCTTTTGCAAGCTTATATAATGTAGGAACCCACCTTGCATTGAATGTTTACATTCTGACGCTGTTTCAGAAGCTGTTCGTCATTTAAGACAATCTTTTGATCAATAATTTTGGTTTTCTTCGAATGCCTGCGGACCACAATGTAGCTTGAATCTAATAATTCAAATTCCATGTCGGTTTCCTCTTGCTGTGGAAGAATTAACGTTCTCATTTCTTCTATGGGAAATTCAGCCGCTACTGCAACATCTTCTACAGGTGCAGGAGGTACTGCCACATCTTCTACAGGTGCAGGAGGTACTGCCACATCTCCTACAGGTACAGGAGGTACTGCCACATCTTCTACAGGGGGTACATCAGTCGCCGATGCAGTCTCAGAGAATAACTGAGAAGTAATATATAGAAAGAATTAGAAGTAAAAATAAAATATAAATTAAATATAAATAAAAAGCGCAAAATAATTTTTCTAAAGAAAAAAAGAGGAAAATAGATTTTAATTTTTTCAAAACTTCTCGGTCATTATGGCTCGTATTCATAGTCCGTTCTTATATCAAAACAATCTTAAGTAATGTCTTAAGATGCTAATACGGTTCTCAGATTGATTTATAACACTTTAAAATTGTACTTAAGACTATCTCAAATATAAAAACAAATTATGAATCAAACAAAGGGAAAAACGCCGTAATCAGGACTGGTCAGATCTTGCATGTCCGAATAATTGAGTGACTTTTTATGTACAATTCTTTGCCCTATGAAAAACTATGAATATCGGCCTATGTATTCTCATTTGTCTTCCACTTTATGAAGTTAAAATATTCACATTATATCCAAACGACAATCATTATCAGTTATAGACAAACGTACACGTCTTCTCTTCGTAGGCGTTTCCACCTGCATTTGATGTGGCTGTCGTTTTTGTGGAGTTAATAACAGTCCCTCTTTGGATTTCTTTCTTTCCGATATATCCACAAGTACTGGGTCACGGGTTTCCTGAGATAACTGTTTTTCTTGGATCTCTATTCATTAAATGATTTTATTAATAATTTCATTAATAAATTTAATTTAAACATAATATGATAATTGTCTATGTATCATATATTTAAAATACCCCGTTGATCCACTTACCTTCTATTGTTATATCAGCCGTCTTCTTTGGGAATGCTGATCTTTCCTCGCTGATCTGTAGCTCATGCATCCGGTCACTAAAACCATTAATAGCAAAATATATTATTCTTTGTTAAAAACGTCATGAATTTATTTTGAGCTAATGATATAAAAACGAAAAAAATCAAATAATTGCGTAAACCATTGTCATTTTGTGAACTTTTGTTGAATTACAATTAGAAAGTTATCACGCTACAAAAAAAAATATAAAAATCGGGAACTTACAGTGAGAGATTGAAATCATATTTAAGCATAAAGTCCAACTCCTCGTCATTTAAAGCACCAAAATCACAACATGCTGCATCTTTCATCTGTGAATGAAAAAAATTTCAATATTTAAAAATAAAGTTTACAATCAAAGAATCAAAAGTTCGGAAACTCAAGGATGTTATATATCATATTACAGGGTTTAACATTTGAGAATAAGAGTTTAAAAATACAAAATTTATTGATAAGCTTGCATTAAACCGTACGAGATCTTCACTCACAATCATCTGTAGTCTGTTATCAAGATCTTCGTCAGGAAGTAAGTGTAAGTCTATTTCTAATTCAGCGTTAGGAAAGTTTTGACTGGAAATAATAGGCACATCTATTGCAGGCAATTCAAGATCCTGAACTGCGTCATACTCATCCCTCAACCCTCTGCCGCCGCCGCCGCGACCGCCTCCGCCTCCGCCGCCGCCGCCAGAGTCAAATTTTTGTTGCATTTCAAAAACTTCCTCTGAGAAGTAATGAGATTACATAAACTGGCATAGGTGATATCATTAATAAATATATATAGAATTGAACTTACTCTGATAATATACAACCTGTAAACGATGAATTCTTGTTATGCCGCACATTAATTGTGATGACAGATATAAGCTAAATCTATCTGATCTGTTGCGCAACTGCATTATTTCCAAAATTTGCTTGCTGGCGATGTAATATAAAATGCAAACAAAAGTGTCAAAATTGAAAAAAAAAATGTCATTATAAATATTCAATATTAAAAGCACATAAACAAAATAATTTACCAAGTTTCTACAGTGTTTATCTTCTTTATAGCACCAGATGGATAGTGTCTTTTAAATAATTTCTCGCTGCTCGTTGCAGCGAGCCAACAAGGAGCTAATTTGCTCCTTCGTCGAGGGGAAAGCAGTTCAACTGGATAGAACATCTGATGAAGAATAAGTCTCATTAATAAGAGCAAATTCGTAAATAGCAGATGAAAGATGCATGTTGAAAGAATAAAAATGAAAATCATACTCAAATAGCACAGATGTCAGGTCATCCTCAATACATCCAGGCACATTCTGGGTGTATCGAGGCCGGGACTTATTGTGCTTATTGTTCCGGAAAACAGATAAATAACAGAAAATAACGATGGAAATTACCTTAATCTATGTTTAATATTGACCGATTATCCTAGTCTTCAGTCGTATGGATATTCTTGTCGAATGTAACAATTAAATTCTTTTTCGATCAAAGAATCTCTCAACTTTTTCAATTTATTAGATCAATTTCCTTCGAACGCGCTTTCCTTGAACGCGCTTACCCTTCTTCTCTTTCGTGAGTTATCTCATTTTTCATGGAGAGACTCGTCAAACCTTTGCCGTCAAACGAACTCCTCTTCGCATTACGATTTTCAAATTGACAGATTGCGCGCCGAAGGCATCGACGGGTTTGTTCGCAATGCGCGACGAAATGACGATAATTGCGGGCATCTCTCGACGCTGACCGCTGAGGCTGGGGTCCCATGGAGCGGATTACGCGGAAGCGGAACGAGCCTATCACCAATCACGGGATCGTTTCGACGGAATCTTTGAAAGGGTTCTATCAGAATGATGCCGTGATTGGTGATACGCTCGTTCCGCTTCCGCGTAATCCGCTCCATGGGACCCCAGCCTTAGGCTGAGTTTCCACTGAGCGCGTCACGCGTCGCGTCGTCTGTCGTTAACCAATCTAAACATCCCGTCACAAGTAATGTAATAAAATTGGATGTTTTGATTGGTTAACTTGTGATAACGCGACGCAGGACGCGCTCAGTGGAAACTCAGCCTTAAGGTGCGATTTCACGATGACGGATGACGCTCGACGCTGGATTCGAGCGTCAAATTTGGTCACGTGATTAGAAGATTCAGGCTGCGGTGAGGTAGAAATCTGGAATCATGTAAAGTGACGTGGAGGAACAGCATCGTCGCAGCGTAGTTCGTTTAGTCGCGAAAGATATAGAGAGAGAGAGACGCAACAATGGGTTCCATCGCTCTAGAGGAGTACGAGTTGATGAAGGACTCGAAGTATCGGGTGTAAGTAGATTAGCATGTTTAGCATCACTGGCACATGCGGCTCAGTAATAATTGTAATAATTGTAATAGTTTATATTTTATCACTTGGCATTTGTACAGTTCAAAGAACTCGTTGTGATATGTTATATATATTTGTCATACAGCTATGTGTCCGCTGTCGACAAGGCCCTGAAAAGCTTCGAGTACACGAGCGAATGGGCAGATTTAATTTCTGCCTTGGGAAAGCTCAACAAAGTACTGTTGAGCCATGAAGTTTCCCGTTATTCCAAGGAGAATCAAAATATCAAAGAGATTAGCCCAATGCATGCATCCGGCGTTACCTTCTGGTGTTCACTTAAAAGCTTTAGAAACGTACGACATTATTTTTAAGTGTATGGGCACTAATAGGCTCAGCCATGAGCTCTTCATTTATAGCGCAGGTAAGCGTCACCTGTCGAGAAACGTGAAAGAAATAATGGTAGGCTACTTTGGTACATTCTGTATACTCGTCTGTTCTCGATTAGGGCTATTTCCGTTATTGGGTCATGCTGCTATGAATGTCAGGCCGTCATTGTTAACGGTATATGAGACGCACTTTGTGCCACTCGGCGAAAGGTTGAGACCAGGATTAAGTGGTTTTTTAAGCGGCGTCCTCTTGGGCCTAGAAGATGGATCTGATCATTTTGACAGGTACGATCCACGTTATTATCTTTGCAGCATTTTTTGCTGTTATATTCGTAAATAATATGTAGATTTGTGCGTGAGCGTAATATAAAAATTTATGGGGACATTATTTTACCAGAACTAACTCCTTACTGGAGAAAGTGTGCGAGGGTGTGGGTGCGGAACACTTTTATGCATGTCTCTGGGACTGCTTGAAAAATGACTGCTCGTGACATCGTGCGTTCCCTCGTGCCACGTTTGTCACTTTGCGTTATCACGTTTGTCATTTCTTTCAGGGTATCGGGCAGTTAACACGCATGATATCCTCGCACCATGTCTCGAAGAACATTGAGTTTCTTACGCAAGATAGTCGTATTATATCGTCCAAGAACGTTGCTCAGAATATAAATCTAACAAACGATCGTCCTTTGTTGGTTATCCTCACTTGGCTGTTAGCTGTTATCAAAGCGACGGCACGTCATGAAGTTTGTTAATTTGTATATGGAACAAGGTTTTGACGTGGCAGTGGTATCCCTTACGCCTTGGCAGCTCATGTGGCCTGTGAAGGGCTCTAGAGTAAGTACACATGGTAGATCTGCTTTAGACAATTTACAATTTGTTACACGATTCTCTACTTTATGTATAAACTGTAAATAGAATTCTGTCACAAATCGTAAATCGTCCACAAGAAGGATTTTAATCCATTTGTTACAATTTTCGAAGTTTGTTTTCAGCTAGTGGCAGCAGGATTTATTAACTTTCTTAAAGCAAAATGAAAGTTACCAACAAATTCTGTTACACGGGTTTTCGGTAGGCGGTTACATGTGGGGTGAAGCTTTAGATTTGATAGAAAGCAATAAGGATAATACAATAACATTACTGACAGAATTGTCGGACAAGTGTGGGACAGTATAGCCGATGTCAGTCAGATCGCGATTGGTTTTCCTCGTGCGGTATTCCCGAAAAACACGGTGCTGCAATCTGTGCTACAGAAATACGTAGAGTAAGCAACAGGGACAAGATCAAACACCAAACAAATAAGTATCTCTAATTAATATCAAGTTACTTTTTAGATATCATATGAAGACATTCCATCAGCAAGCGACACAGTATTACATTCGATCCAGTCAGATATTTCAGTGTACGCGTGCCAGCATTACTATTCATGAGCAAAACCGATCCTGTTGGAGCTGTAAACAGCAATTTGTCTGTGCGCGATACCTGGGAATCTTTAGGAATAAAGGTAACGCCTCGCGTTTGCTGGCTCATGAGAGAATCACGTAAGAGACGTATGCATTTATATGTTGCAGACGTACATGAAGATATTCGAGGAGTCGCCGCACGTTGCCCACTTCTACACGTATCCTAAAAAATACGTTGCCGAGCTCTACGCCTTCTTACAAAAATTAAACTTAATACAGAACGAAGAAAAGATTAGAGCGCGCCTCTAAATATCTTAAAAGCGCGTTATTCTCTTCACACGTAGCCGTATGATATTTTTTTAAATATAAAGTTGCCTTTTCAATTACATTTTATTCCATACATTTGTAATATCCAGGACTTGTCACAAAGACATAATATACATAGATGTAGATGACATCAGTAGATGATTTTATAAATATTTAAATTTACAAGATATTTATATAAAACTTTGCGAGTAGTTAATACCAAGTTTGACGAAACAAAAATAAAACGTTAAAAACGTCTTTAAAAACAATAAAAAAAAACATATCTTAGTCACATATTTTTATACATTTATCTTTGAAGTAATTATGCACTTAGTACAATGTGCATTATTACTTATTATTATTTAAATATAAATTATAATGTGGTGCAATTTGGGTGCGACATAACGTATTTTTACTTTTTTTTTCTTTAATGAATTAATACAACTATGGTAAAAAGATAACAGTAGTATTACTTATCATTGTATCACAAGTTATACGAACAGGCATAATGTATGTTGTACATTTGGTGTTTTTTATTACATATATTATATATTAGGTTGTGTGTGTTTTAACACAAACCGTTGTGTCTCAAGAAACTTAAAATTTTTGTTTCTTCGCTCTTTTCTCTTCCTACGTTCCTCTCTCTCCTCCTTCCAGGTATCTACCTCATCCGGAAGTTGCATTCCTCCTTCGAATTCTTCTAAAATTAACTTTTTTTGTTTATAGATCATTTTCTTTTCGTAAAAATCAGTTTCATCCAATTTGATTTCCGCTTCCCGTTTTGCCACCGATATTTGCGTCAAGATTGTAACGATTTCCTTGTCTAACATCAATTAAGGGATCAGATGTGATTTTGAGCCATCTTTATTGAAAAAAAAAAAAAAAGAAACGCAAAATAGGACATGTACTCACCGTCTACTTTGTATTCCGTTAATTTAGTACCTATGGCATCTTCGATCGCGTGCAATAATTTGATATCGTGTGGAGTTATCAAGCTTATCGCCATACCGTTTTTACCTGCGCGAGCTGTTCTACCGACTCTATGAATGTATTCCTTCGGTACATTCGGTATTGTATGATTAATGACTAATTCCACCGTGGGAATATCGAGGCCTCTCGCCGCGACATTGGTAGCAATTAATATCTGTACGTGGTTTGACTTGAACTCGTTTAGCGCTGCTAAACGTTCCTTTTGCTTAATCATCGCGTGAAGAGCCACGTTCGTAAATCCAACATCATTCAACGTCATTGATAATAATTGACAGTGTCTAAATACAACACAAAATAATAATATATAAATTAGATCTAGATACGTAATCTTTGAAAGATCTTTTATGTTACGTGACAAGAGCAATTGTATTCTTTACTTGCAAGTATCCGTGAATATCATGATGGAACCATTTTTATCGGTGGCGCGAAATGTTCTAATTACTTCTATCAGATACGAATCAAGCACATCCTTAGGACACAACACGTAACGTTGATCCAATTCCTTTACTGTGGCAATACCAGCGTCATCTTCCTCTTGCCACGTAAAAACCTAGAAAAGTTGTCATTTTCATTCCTGCTAGCCGTAATGTAACATAACGTACAGTTGTTTTATCGAGATATACCTTACCAGAAGCTATTTGCTGCACTTTTGTCAAGAGCGTCTGTCATTGTAGCGCTAAAGAACAATACTTGTTTCTGCTTGGGTAATGCAGCAAAAATTTTCTTAAGCTGTTCATCAAAATGGCCACTGAGCAGTCTATCAGCCTCGTCCAACACTAAA